>NW_022436955.1:21062017-21127926 GCF_009761245.1 Sapajus apella
GGAGTTTTGCTCTTGTTGCCCAGGCTGGAGTGCAACGGCACCATCTTGGCTCACCTCAACCTCTGCCTCCCAGGTTCAAGCAATTTTCCTGCCTCAGCCTCCTGAGCAACTGGGATTACAGGCATGCACCACCACACTTGGCTAATTTTTGTATTAGTAGAGACAGGGTTTTTTGTATTAGTAGGAGACAGGGTTTCTCCATGTTGGTTAGGCTGGTCTCGAACTCCCGACCTCAGGTGATCTGCCTGGGTAGGCCTCCCAAAGTGCTGGAATTACAGGTGTGAGCCACAGCACTCGGCCCCATGAGGCTTTTAACACAGCTCCCCAGAACTGAAACCTTCCCCCCCCACCACAACCTTGGGTGCCTAAAAGAAATCTTCAAGTCAGGATTGCCAATCACATTCCAATTCAACTAATCAGAGGCACCTAGAGAAACATTGGGGAGGATTCTGAAAGTGAGTCTGACCTTAGTGGTTAGACATTCAAACATTTTAATTTACAAATATCATATGCCAGCCACAATCTCAGGGGCAGAAACTATCAGTGAACGAGGGGGATGTGGTTTCTGCCCTGCGGAGCTTATGTTCTGCTGGTTGGTAAAAGCGCTGGGCTCCATTAGTGGTGTTTGTGATGGTCTCAGGATGGATTGGTGATAATGGTGTGTGTGACGTTTCTGCCAATTCAGAACAGGCCTCTCATAAACCCCTAACCAGGGAAAAGCTCTCGAAAAATCAATACATAGTTCATGGAAATGTTTTTCAGTAGCCAAACCAATTATGGAGTTTCCCACCCTCTCACTTCTTGCAGTTAGTCTAATTTTTTATCCTCTTGCTGAGAAAAATATTTTAGGATTGAAACTACATGCAAAATTCATTTTGTTATTTCATATTCCTTCTTTAAAACTATCGTGCTTCTGACTTGCAATGTTTAAATAGGTAGGTTCAGCTTGAGGACCTTTTTAAAGTATATTCAAAATATATAATTTGCCTTCATAAAGTGCATTACTTTTGCAGACATGACGTTGCTTTTTAAAAATAAGCTATTCAGTTTAGCACATTTAAGAGCAGAACCCAGAGGATTCTAGACACATGGCACATATGAGCAAAACTTTGATGATGAGGAAGTAAAAGGTAAATTCAAGAGATGTACGTAGGCCAATCTGGAGGCCAGAGGATGGCTCCCATGACATGTGCTAGGCTGCAGTGCTGTATTAGTCTGTTCTCTGATTGCTATAAAGAAATACCCAAGACTGGGTATTTATCATAAAGAGGTTTAATTGGCTTAAGGTTCTGCAGGCTATACAGAGAGCATAGTGGCTTCTGCCTTTAGGGAGGCCTCAGAAAGCTTCCAATCATGGCAGAAGGCAAGGCGGAAAAAGAAGTCTCACGTGGGGGGAGCAGGAGGAAGAGAGAGCAGAGTGAGGTGCCACACACTTCTCAACAAGCAGATCTCAGGAGAACTCACTCACTATCAGGACAGCACCCCCAAGGGGATGGCGCTACACCATTTGTGAGAAACTGCCCTCATGATCCAGTCACCTCCCTCCAGCCCCACCTCCTCTATCAGTGATTACAAATCAACATGAAATTTGGTGGGGATACAGATCCAAACCATATTAGGTGAGGAAGTTGGTTTTGAGTTCCAGGCTCAGACATTTCGGCTTGTATATACATATATATGGGTTTTCTGTTTAACATAGGTAATTGCTAACAGTGCAGTGGGCTGATTTTGAGGTAGTGAGCCCTTTGGCTTTCAGAGGTGATCAAGCAGAAACCAATCACTGTCAGAAATGGCACAAAATCAGATGGGAAGGTAAGATAATTCAGGGGTTATGATGTATGGCCCGTATGTTTGTTTGGGGCTTGCAGGTGTGTTTTGCTTGGGCCACACAGCTTTCCGAGGAGAGAAGGGGAGGGGAGGGGAGGGGAGGGGAAGGTCAACAAAATCTTGATTTCCTTGAAAAAGAGATACATGTAAAGACACTAGGCCCATTTCATTTAAGATCACTGGAAGAGAGGCAGGCACTGCTGAGTCACTATTTATCCCTTTAAATGGGTCAGGTTCTCTAGTTTGCCAATTCCACTTCATTCATGTCAAGCCCCTGTTGAGCCCCTGAAGGCATCTGCCTATCTGAACCTGGAGTGAGATGCCATGTAAGGTGTTTTTCCTATATTTGACGAGGCAGACAAACACATCTTGAGCCCCATTCTGGCCTTCCATTATCCTGCTGAAAAGGGATTGGCAAGGTCTTGACAAAAGGCCTGAGTGGCCGGAATAGACCACCCAGACTCATTGCGTTTCACAAAGACTGGCAGGGAACGGGTCCAAGGTGGTTTCATCACCAGAGTCCTTCAGGAACTACAGGGTCTCCTCCAATAGACATTTCCACAGTAACATTCTCCTCTCACACAAAGATGTCACTTCCCATCATCAAGCCTCTTGAATCTTGAATTCTTCCAAAATACCGACGAGATGAGGCTGAATCCAAGAATCTCAGGGCAGAGGGGAAGAGGGGAGAGGGGACTGATATCTCTAACACCACAAAATCAGAGGCTTTCGATACTGTGATTTCCCCCGTGCGACTACATTTCTGCAGGCACAGAAGGTACCTCATTTGTATAATTATTTGAACTTTGCAGATAATGAATGGAATGCATTTTGAAAATCTAATTTCCTTTCCACTCTACTCTTCATGCTGCCACTGGAGTGATAACTTCTCAAACACAGGTGTGATGTATCGTACACTCGCTTCTAATCCTCCATCCCCTCTCTCACCTGTAGCTTTATTCATAGCGTGAGATACTATGTGCGTGAGGCATGACAGGCAGTTTGCAGATGAGCTTTGAATGTTTCAGAAGTCATGTATTTAACATGTAATGTGTAAAAACTCACTAAGCACATAAAACTCACAGTTCAATTGAACTCACATGTTCATTTTAAACATGGTATTTCTTTAAAATACCATGTTTAAAAATGTCTTCCTATGTACATTAAACAACAAAGTAATTTAAAGAAAAAACAATTTCATAATATTGGTATTATGTATGTATTTAAAACTGATCTCATATAATGAAAAATGGTACTTGAATAACAAACTGGGTTTAGAAACACTGGCCCATAGGTGAATCTCCAAATTGCCTGGAATGTCCTGAATGCCCATCACAGCCTCACCCACCATAAGCTGTCCAGTCCCATCTGATGTTGCTCATCGCCACGTACCTTTAAAACGACTCGGCTTTCTGGAGACCTGCATACTTCTTAGTGCCTCTGGGCCTTTGCATAGACTATTTCATTATGCCTGACGTCCCTTCACTCCCCTTTTCCACCTGGTGAGCTCATGCTCAGAGCTGTCAACTCAACCCAGCCTCTATGTCACTTCCCCTGGGAAATCTCTTTGGTCGCAGCAGGCAGCATTAACTCCTCACTGTGGGCCCATCATTTTTTAGTCCACATTCTATTCAAACCTATAATCAACTGACATTATTTACCTGTGTGTCTGACTTTACAACTAGGCTGAGACCCGACAGGTCAAAAGCTGCCTTACACAGAGGCATTTAATAAAAGCTTACTAAGTGGACAGTTTTTTCTAGTGAATTTCAAAGTAAAAGCAGTCTTTCATTTTATTCCCTTCCTCCACCTGCACCGTGGCTTTAATTTGAAAGAACCCTTCAAAGGAGGCTATGGGAAAAAATGTGATATCCACTTAAGAATATGAACACTGAGGGTGATATTTTAACAAGCTTCCCTCTCTTACAGATAATAACAAGAACTGAGTACCCAAAAGCAGCTTAGTTTATATCTCAAAGCACTATAGAGAGGATCTAGCAGGTGTCCTTATTCCCCAAAGCCCTAGGAAGAAATATCATCATAAGTTATTAAAATTTCTTAAATACTGGCCAGGCACAGCAGCTCACACCTGTAATCCTAGCACTTTGGGACGCCAAGGTGGGCAGATCACCTGAGGTCAGGAGTTCGAGACCAGTATGGTCAACATGGTGAAACTCTGTCTCTACTGAAAATGTAAAAATTAGCTGGGTGTGGTGGTGGCCACCTGTAATCCCATCTACTGAGGAGGCTGAGGCAGAAGAATCACTTGAACCTGGGAGGTGGAGTTTGCAGTGAGAGGAGATCACAACACTAATCTCCAGTCTGGGTGACAGAGCCAGGCTTTCTAAAAAAAAAAAAAAATTCTTAAAAATTAATATAGCAAGTGCAGTCACATGGAGATGGGACAGAGCAAGATGTTCCTCAGATCTGCCCTCCTGCCTCCAGTCCTCACCATACGGTGCAGCTGGGCACCCTGGGCTCTTACCTGAACAAGTGTGGTCATTCACAATTGTCCCACCCACCTCATCTCTGCTACCTCCCTCTGCACCTTCAGAGTCTTCAAAGGTGGTCTTCAGGGCTGAGTCCACAGGTCCCTGGGGTCCTCTCCTCCTCTCCAATATGCCTCATGCTACACCCCCACTGCTACTGAGGTCTAGCACCTTCTTACCTGGCACTCTCTCTGCCCACAGCCTTCTTCCCTAGCTCTTTTCAAGGCTTATTGTACAGAGCCTGACTTAAATACAATGTCCTCAGAGTCATTTTCTGGCCACCCTGTAGGAAACAAGCACCTCTTCCTTTCCTCATCACCACATTCTGCTTATTTTCTTTATCATTTTCGTAAGTATCTCTGTGAGGTCATTTTTAAGGCATTTGCTTCCTTTAAAAAATATATGGATAATTTGGTCAAGATTCTGGGTCCTTTGTTCTCTGCTGTATTCCCAGAATCTAATTCAGTATCTGGAACACAGTAAGGACATAAGGTGTATTTGAAGGGAGGGAGGGGGAGAGCGAGAACATACTCATAATTTCCAAGAATCATTGATTTCTATCGCCTGCATCCATTCATTTTATTAGAGCAGAAATACGTTTCGGAAGTTGAGAATTAACAGAGAATACGTGAGATCAGTTGGGATGGAAGAGGAAGACAAGATATTAGGAAATCTTTTTTTATTTCCATGGGGCACTGGTACCAAAGATGTTGAACTACACAGATAAAATAATTTTGCTGATGAACATGGCTGTGTTTCTAAATTGTTTTATCCAAATGCCCATTAAGCAACCCCCCCCCCCACCATCCCTGCCTTACCTATGAGGAAGGAATGAAGGGGGTTAAACGGTATCTGTCTACACGGTTCACTGGCTCTTCAGGGTGCACCCTTCAATGGTATATGTGTCTTCACTAACCATATTGTACTGTTTTTAAATGACCAAGAGGAAGAAAGAATTCTTTACCAAAATGTCATAAATATATTCTAAGTGCTGTTAAAGAGCGCTATAAAACTGTCCCTCCTAGGAAAAAATCCTAAACTCTAATACATTTAACAAAAGCTCAATCACTTTGTCTCAATAAAATCATACTGATTTGGTTCCTCCCAGGCCCAAGCTGGGGGTGAAGTTGGTTAGGAGCCCCCCGGAGCTCCAACTGCCCTTCCCAGAGTCAGAGTCTGCGCACAGCTTCCCTGACTCCTCCTCGCTACCCCCCTGTGCCAACCCTCTCCTCTTTCCTCCTATGATCCAGCTACTTATTCCTATGCCATCCCATTTGCTGACTCCTCCTTTTCTTTTTGGGGGTGGGTGGGTGGGGAAAAGTGTCTCGCTCTGTCACCCAGGCTGGAGTCCAGTGGTACAATCTTGGCTCATTGCATCCTCTGCCTCCTGGATTCAAGTGATTCTCCTGCCTCAGCCTCCCCAGTAGCTGGGACTACAGGCATGGGCCACCACACCTCCCTAATTTTTGTATTTTTAGTAGAGACAGGTTTTTGCCATGTTGGACAGGTTGGTCTTGAACTACTGACCTCAAGTGATCCACCCTGCTCAGCCTCCCAAAGTGCTGGGATTGCAGGTATGAACCACTGCACCCAGTCCTCCTTTTCTATTTAATCTTAAATGCTGGCATTTTCCAGGGTTCACTCCTACATTCCCCCACTTCTCAAAATAAATAATATGGGGAATATAACAACTGCAAATAATATGAACCAGATACTCTAAGCCATTTTCTCAAGCTTTCTCATTTATCTCACCAAAACGAATGAAGGGCCACCCCCTTCTAGGGCCTCTTTCCACAGAGGAGGAAACTGAGACACAGAGAAACTCAACATACCCACCCTGGGTCTTGCAGCTAGTCAGGGACAGAGTCAGCCTCAGAACCTAGGTACCAGAGGACCACAGAGCTCATCTCAGAACCAATACTCTATGCCAGTGACTCCTAGCTGGAGGCAATTTTGCCTTCCAAGGGACAGTTGGAAATAGCTAGAGGCAATTTTGCTTGTCATGAAGCTGGGGTGTACTACTGGCATGTAGTGTGTAGAGGTCAGGCATTCTTTTAGCATCCTGTAAAGCAGAGGACAAAGGTATTACCCAGCCCACAACGTCAAACCCTGCTCTCTTCCACGTTTATAACCTCTTGCTAGGTGAGCTTATCCATGTGTACAGCTTTAAGTTCAATCTATACACTGCAAACACCAGAATTATATTCTTAGCCCTGACGTCTTTTGCCCCTATAACTTTCCTGCATATGCATACACAACTTAGCCTCTTCGTTAGATAGCACAAACTTAATATATCCAAAACTGAACCCAAACTTTCCCCCACCACTCAGTCTTCTCAAGGTTCCCTGTCTTAGCAAATGATACCACCACCCAACCTACTACCCAAGTTAGAAACCTAGGAGAAACCTTGGCAACTCTTCCTCATTCCTCCTCTCCAATTCTATCCAACACCAGTGCTATACATTATGCCTCCTAAGTATCTCTGGGGCCCACCCATTTCTCTCCACCTTAACCAATACCACCATCTCGTCCCATTTTTAATTCAGCAATTTCCAGCTTGGGCAATGGCATTCACCTTCTGGACTCTATCATCACTTCACATCAACCAGGGCAGCCCTCATGTATTTTGATTCCTCAGAAGACACCATTTAAAACTGGCTATGATAACCTAGTTTTCTAAAAAACTCAAAATGTTTGAAAGACTATGTATATATTTTACCCAGCTGTAATATCCCTCTCTAAGGGGATTTTCTTGTTCAATCATTGGCAGAGCCCTGACTCCATCCAAGAAAGGATTCTAGCCTAGTTTATCTGTTGGTGTCTCAACAGCAAACAGATGTTACCTTCAAGACAGGACAGTTAGAGAAACTACGTAACAAAGGTGTGGGTGGACATGAGGCAGAAGGTAGTGAAAAAACCTGCAGCTCGTAGCAACCAAGCTCCAAGTGAGAGGGAACAGCGGATAGGGAATCATTTCCAGAACCAAGGGGGAAAACAGCCCTGTAGACCTGGCTACTTTGCAAGGAATGGTGACTGCAGTTAAAAGTCAATGACAGTCTTGGGTGACCTTGCAGTGAGGGAGACAGGAAATAGATAACCTGGTGTTTAAAGAGGGGTGACGATGGTGAAGGGGGTGAGGGGTTGTGGGGTGCTGTTAATTTCTATTTCTTGATTTGGAGTGCCAGTTGCACATGTGTTCACTGTAAAAATTCGTTCACTATTACACTTATGCTATCCATCAATTTTAAAAATTAAAAATAAGTACTGCTCTCTCTTCACTCCTTCCCCTTTCCCTACCATCTCCTATAAAGGCTTTCTATTGTCTGAACCAGTTGGTAGTGGCCAGAGTCCTACTGATGTATTTCCATGTGACCACATCATCCTACACAGAGGCAGAGAGCTGCATGGCACAGGGTGGAGGGTGAACCCAGAGTATTTACAGCCCACCTAGAATATAAAGGGTATGAGACAAATGCCTTACCTACCATCAGGCTGTTTGGAGAAAGTGGCAGAGAACTTGACTTTCTGTCTCCAAGCCGCAGAGTCAGCAATCAGAATGTTTCCCCAAGATTTCTCACTCACTTAGGACATCCTCCTGTAAATCTACACTTTCCAGGTCAAGAAACCAGGAATTTATCAAGAGCATCAGGAAAATCCTAAAGGGAAGTAGCCAGATCCTGAATTCCAGAGCTGGGACTTGACAATACATTCAACATCCCCATCATCCCTAAAAGCTGGAGAGGAGTTTGTGTCTAGGTCACTCCTTCTCCTCCCTTCTTCATCCTTTGGGTAAATGTTGAGACATCACAAGAACAGAAAACATGTTTACTAAGTATCAGCCACACTGCTAAGAACCTTGCAAACGTTATCTCATACCAACACTAGCTGAGCCATGGAGACCCCCACCCAGGCAGCACTGAAGGAATTAAGAAGCAGATACAAAGAGAGAACAGCAAAGTGGGACTATCAGGGAGCTTACAGCATTCTGTGCTGAGAGCCTTAGGGGGCTGACAGCATTCCAGGCTAAGAGCCTTGAACAGACTCTGACCCACGCATTTATTCTCTCTGAATAGGTGATTATTATTAACAAACAGTTGTTCTGTGTTTTCTCATAGAACAAAAATAAACCAGGCAGGCAGCTGGTGCCTGCTTACCACTGATCAAAGACAAACTAGAAAGCATTCTCCACGAGGAAGCCACAGGGGCAGGGTCACATATCCTGTACTTAAAATACTAGTTTAACTGGTATATGATATACACATACTGTTTACTACTTTAGAACACCCTGACCAGTTTTCTGCTTGGGGGTGCTGGCTTGGTTTTCTTTGCCATCACTCTCAGCAAACAATATAGTCCATTATACACTCAGCAATCTCATTTAAGAGTCACAACCACCATATACAATGTCTCACTTTTTAGATAAAGAGTCTGAGGGCTGGGGCATTTAAGTAACCTCCTGAAGACAAATAGTAAATTGACATATAGTGAACTCTATGCAAGATCTGGGCTATGCTTAGCTCCAGGACCAGGAAGCTATGCTCTTACAGGCATGCATTAGCCAGGGATATGAGATCCTGGACAATCTGGTGCCACCTTTCCTTTCCCAAGCAGTGGAGGCCACCTTTGGGGTATTTCACTGTCTCTGGATATGCTCACATCTGCCAGACTACTAGATACAGAAACCACACCTGGATTCTATGGAGATCTTGATCTTGAGACAGCCATTTATGCCTTCTCACATATCTTCAACACAGAGAAGTGTAGTTTAGTGATAGCAGCATGGACTTGAGAATGAGGATGACCTCTCGGTCCTGTTACCTACTTGTTACGTGACTTTAGTAATCCTACTTAACCTCCCCAGCCTCCTTTTTCTTGACTTTAAGACAAAAATTATAATTATATATACTTTGAGCAATTCTTGTGAATGCATGTGTGCACTTTTTCTTAGTCTTAAGAATGTGCTTAACACATTATAATCCCATAATAAGGTAAAAATAAAAGAGATCTAAGATATCTATTGAGCACTTATTTACACTAAGTACCAGGTCCTTGTCCAAGGTTGGGATTAGATGAAGATAGACATTGTCCTTGATCTTGAGACCCTATAGTTAAGGCCTTTCCTGATTGTGAGCCAAACATCTTCACAGTTAAACTATTCCAATAGGGAAGATTTTCCCACTTGGGTCCCACCAGCATTACACCATCTGCTTCCTGGGAACAGTAGCACTAGCTCCTCTTTTTCTTTACCTTAATTCTCGCATGAATTCTTCTTGCTCATTCTTCATGATAATTTTCATCTTTGCGTTTATCCCTGTAGGAATGAATGCCTTGCCAGAGATGATATGCAGGATATGAAAAAAATAAATAAATACATTGTGCTCTGAGTGTCCTCAAAGGAAGTTATTCTTTCTCCACTGATTAATTGGACCACATAAAAGCCCTAAATCAAAATATGGACAAATACTTGCCATTGTCATGGATTTTATCAGGCTAAAGAGCTATTTTGTAAGCTTTCTACTATAATAAAATTCTGCAGCCTACAAGAGCACCTGGTTTCAAACAACTGAAATTATTTCACTTGGATAAATCTAGTATAGGATGCTCCAAAGGGTAACTGATTTATGGTTTAATGACTTTTCAAACACTGCAGGTTCTAAGACAAATTATCTGCAGGGAATTATATAGTGTGATTGAGTATGGAGGAAAGTTATGTTGAGTGAGGATTCTTAGTGCCTGTTCTTGTTGCCTGAAATTATATGATTGCTAAGCACTTAAATATCACCTAAGAGATCCTTGAATTTTTGGCACTTGGTTGAAGAATGTCTCCAGTATTCATATTTCCCTGCATGTAACTTAAATTTAAGGGTGGTGTTTGCTTTCAGTGCAAAGTCAACATGTTTAGAAATAATGAAATTAATGGAACAGCAAGGCAGAGCAGGAGTAGATATAAATTGAAGTCAGGTGACCAGACCTCAATCCCCCAACACTTCCACTTACTGTCCAAGTGTACAGAAGTCACTTTGCTCCTTAGCACCCTGACCTATAAAATGAGGTAGCTGAGGATTACAAATTACAAACTGGCTGCCACCTGGCAGGATCTGGCTTGCAGACATGTTTTCTTTGGTCCATACAGTATTAAAAACAAAAAACCACATAGCCAAGATTTTTAATCAAGAGATTTCCAGTCAAATTCCAGATTTTTAGCTTTTCTTGAAAAAAATGGGGAAGTTAAGCCACATACAGCTGCAGCCCCGAAGGACACAATAGTTAGAGCTGTCTATTTGCTCTCCAGAAGGGGCCCTAACAACTTCATTTGCCACAATTTCTATACGCCCCAGATTGGTCTCTGATGTTGAGGCAGAAGCTATTTTTCATTTGTATTCATATTACTCTGTTATTCTCCTATAGTAAGAAAACCATTGGATTTTCCAAGTAATGATAGAAAAAAGAACATATGTACATGAGCAGATAGACAAGGAGAATTCAATAAAAGTGAGAGAGCATGTTTTTGTGGAACTGAGGACTATTTCTAACTCTGTTATGTAAAAGGAGCACATCCTTGTAGAAACAATGCAACCAGCTAGTCTCATTCTTTGATGCTACCACCAAGAACGTAAGTTTTAGAGTTTACATCTCTCAGATGAGACTATCTCAAGGGTCTCTTCCAGTTTACAAAAACCTTGTCTATTAAAAATGTATGTTCTAGCATTAGAAAAGCCATTCATTCATCTTTTAGCACCAAGGGGGATTATGGCTTCAGGTGAGTTGATATCTATCTATGAAATCCAAAGGGCTGCACTTTCCACCATAAAAACTTTTGGGTTTTAAGTCTGCCATCAGCTCACACACTTGGTGAGAATCAGCATGGTTCCAGCTCTCATCTGACAGAATCCAGAGACAACATCATACAAGAGAGGCAAAGGGAGAAGAAATAATTGGAAAGCTAAGCTCTCATCCCAGTTCTTCCACTTCCTAGCTCTGACTTTTAGCAGGCCATTTATTCTCTCTGAGTCTTAGATTCTTAATCTGTTGGATGGACACAATACCTACTAAGTAGCAAAGCTGTCCATTTCCAAATGAAACAATGAATGTAGATGCTCTCTGAAGGTCGTAAAACCATGCATTTGTACCCAACAACTTTGAAAAGGCATAGCATTATTTTTCCTGAACCTCATCTGTTATTCCACAACTGCCTTTTCAAAAAAAATTTAATTGACAAATTAGAATTATATTAAGTTGGTGCAAAATTAATTGTGGTTTTTGCCATTAAAAGTAATGGCAAAACCATAATAACTTTTGTACCCATTAACATATATTTATGGTATACATGTTTTGAGATATATATATATATATCTCATGGGATGGCTAAATCAAGATATTTAACGTATGCATTTCCTCACATACTTATCTTTGTGGTGAGATCACTTCAAATCTACACTCTCAGCAATTTTCAAGTATACATTGTCATTAACAATAGTTATAATATTGCCTTCAGCAAAAAGTACTAAAGAAAAGACTAGAGTTTCCAAACACAGAATTTGTTGTCTCTCTCTCTCCCCTTTTATTTTCTCCCTTACTCTCCCTCTTTCCTTTATAAGAGTAATTCACATACTAAGCAAATCGATGTCTTTGGAAAAGAGGATCTTACCACATTCAGCGAAAAAGTATAACTTGAAAAAACAAAACCCTGCCTATCCTATGCTTGGAACACACAAAGGCCACCCATACCCATACTGTCTCCATGACTAAAAACTACCTATGTTCTTTAGCAGGGGCAAAGTAGAATTGTAGGGTGGTGGGTGGCATACTGATAAACTGGATATAGAAACACATCTTATATCTGTATGTGTTGATCAGCATCCACCATCCACAAAAGGAATTCTTGTGTGTGTGTGTGAGACAGAGTCTTGCCTGTTGCCCAGGCTGCAGAGCAGTGGTGCAATCTCGGCTCACTGTAGCCTCTGCCTCCTGTGTTCTAGCGATTCCCCTGCCTCAGACTCCCTAATAGCTGGGATTACAGTCATGCACCACCATGCCCAACTAATTTTTATATTTTTAGTAGAGAGGGGGTTTCACCATGTTGGACAGGCTGGTCTCAAACTCCTGACCTCAAGTGATCATTCTACCTTGGCCTCCGAAAGTGCTAGGATTACAGGTGTGAGCCACCATGCCTGGCCGACAGAAGGAATTCTTAATCTAGAGTTGGGGGATCCAGTAAGTTCCTCAAGTGAACCGAGTTTGTGACAGTTTCTGAAATGCCTTGGGAAAAAATGTACCTTTCTGCATTGAAATGTTGATGCACAGATTCAGTCAAATTCTCAAAAGGCCATCACACACACACACACACACACACACACACACACACACACACACAAAGGTTAAGAACTGCGCAGATATACAAGGTGTCAGGCAAACCGAATGTTTATGTGTTGCTGACGGGGCATAATTACAATCACCGTATTTTCGTAAAATTCAAATGTTGAGGTGTAGATTTGAGCATGTAGCTGAACACTATGACAGAATATTGAAATGAGGATTGTTCTAGAATTTCTAAGATATCCAGTCATCTTAGACATAGGTCATCAGGATGCAATGGGGAGCTGGAAAAATGTGGTTTGCCAAGGATCATTACAAACAAGTTGGAACAAGAAGTTGCCCTGAAGGCCACAGCATCACAGGAAAAATCAGGACTAGAATCAGGATCTTAAAAAAAAATTATTATTTAAAAATGTTTGTGGGTACCTAGTAGGTGTACATTTTTATGGGGTATGTGAGACGTTCTGATACAGGTACACAATTTACAATTAGCACATCGTGGAGAATGGGGTATCCATCCCCTCAAGCATTTATCTTTTGAGTTACAATCTAATGACATTCTTTAAGATATTTTAAAGTACACAATTATTACTGACTATAGCCACCCCATTATGCTATCAAATAGTAGGCCTTACTCATTCTATTTTTTTTTGGTACCCATTAAAAATCCCCAGTCCCCACCAAACCCCACTACTTTCCCAGAATCAGGGTCTTTTAGTATGCTTTGCCATGGATTTCCGTAACTCCACCCCCTGGGAATGTCACCTCCCTTGACAAAACACCTCCCTCCAGCTATGGCCTCCTGCCTCTGGCCCTTCTCCTAGGCCAGAATCACTGTTTCCATATTGATTATATATCCCAGGCTGGGTTTTGTTTGTTTGTTTGTTTGTTTGAGACAGAATCTCCCTCTGTCACCCAGACTGGAGTGCAGTGGCTTGATCTCAGCTCAACACAACCTGCACCTCCCAGGTTCAAGAAGTTCTTCTGCCTCAGTCTCCCAAGTGGATGGGATTACAGGTGTGCACTACCATGCCTGGAAAATTTTTGTATTTTTAATAGAAATGGGGTTTTGCCATGTTGGCCAGGCTGGGCTTGAACTCCTGGCCTCAAGTGATCTGCCCACCTTGGCCTCCCAAAGTGCTGGGATTATGGGTGTGAGTCACTGTGCCTGGCCCTGGGTTTTTTTTTTTTTTTTAATTTTGTTTGTGGGTTTTAATTTAATTTAATTTATTAATTTATTTGTTTGTTGATTGCATCATCTATGATTTTACAGACTCTTTTGAGGTTAGGCCTTGATTCAGACCTGCCAATCCAAATTGTGGTCCACCAGTATGTCTGCATCATGTATCAAAACAGAAATAAAATGTAGAAAAGGAAACGAAAACCTTTCAGACTATAAGTTCTTGTCATCCCAAAGCATATTCAAGGTTTTCAGCCCTTTATTAGTAAATGAATCTAAAACGTTGCTACTCAAAGTGTGGATCCAGAACCAGCAGCATTGGCATCACCTGGAAACTGGCCAGAAATGCAGAGCCACAGTCCTTTCCTCAGGTGCAGATGAGAATCTGCTCTGAACAAGACACGGAGAGATTCCAAAGCACTTTAGCGTGAAAAGTTCTACATTCAAGACTGAACCTGCCTGATGGTTAGAGTGCCCCCATTGGCCAACAGTTCTGATTGCAGCCATCTTAACTGAATCATAGAAACCAGAAAAGGAACTTTTTTTTAATGCACGAAGGGCGAGCTTGCCATATAGATCATAGGGATGTCCCTTTTTTCCTTTTGTGAAGAGTCTAAAATGTTCTTCTTCAGTCCATCTAATAGAGCGCTACGGGAAAACAAAAAGACTGCTACTCTAAACTTCCAAAACCTGGCGTTTCATTGCAGTCTGGCTGCTTACCTTCAGATCATTTTATTTCTCTAAGGCTCAGTTTCCTCTGAAACAAAACAGAATATTACTTGTCTTAGTTCATTCAAGCTGCTATAGCAAAATACCTTCGACTGGGTAATTAACAAACAGAAATGTGTCACTCATGTTTCTGGAGGCTAAGAAGTCCAAGAGCAAGACACGAGTGGATTCAGTGTCTGGTGAGAGCCTGTTCCTTATAGATAACACCTTCTACAAGTCTTCACATGGTAGAGGGTGAAAACAAACTTCCCCACTCCCCTGGGCCTCTATTATAAGGGCACTAATCTCATTCATGAGAGCTTCACCCTCATGACCTAATCACCTCACTAAGGCCCCACCTCTTCATTCGTATCACATTAGGGAGTAGGTTTCAATATGGGAGTTTTGGGGAAATACCAACATTTAGACCACAATGTAACTTTCCTGCTCTTGGGGCAGTGCTTCTGTGAATGTCAAATGGAAGAAAGTACAATGTCATGGTAAAGAACATCACTCTGGAATTAAGCACTCAATTACAAAGTCTACTTCTAGCAAGTCTTAGTTGAGTAACCTCAGGTAAGTAGCTTGCCCTCTCAGTAATAATAGTACCTCTCCCATAAGGTTGTTGTAAAGATCAAATATTACAACATTTTAAAAAGCAAATGGCACTCTGTAGGCACATAATAAGCAATCAATAAGAGCTATCACCTCTGTGAAAGGAAGCTGTAAACTGAAGAAATCTACAGATGTGGGAGTTTACTCCCATTGGCAGGCAAGCATGACAGGCTATTAGCCTCAGATGAGAATTAATGATGCCACCCATAGCTCAGTAAGGAATTTCCCAGACCTCTTTCCTAGTTGCCCTAAAATACACACAAAGGTACGTGAACCTTGTTTATAGTTTGAGAGTTCAAGGCATAGGCATTATGCTCACGTAGCAAAGCCAAGGAGCCACAGAGCTCTTTGTAAAAACCCATGAACTGGTGTTTAATTGTGAATGTTTGCACTCATTTCATGCTTACAAATGTTAACTGCTAGTATTGCTGTTATTTATGTATAGTTTCATAGAGAACTATCTTATGATAGATTCCTTTCTTTTCTTTTTTTTTTTTTTTTTTTGTTGTTGTTGTTGTTGAGACAGAGTCTAGTTCTGTCATCCAGGCTGGAGTGCAGGGGCACAATCTTGGCTCACTGCAACCTCCACCTCCTGGGTTCAAGCAATTCTGCTGTCTCAGCCTCCTGAGTAGCTAGGATTACAGGCATGCACACCACCATGTCCGAATAATTTTTGTATTTTTCGTAGAGACAGGGTTTCACCACATTGGCCAGGCTAGTCTCAAACTCCTGACCGCAAGTGATCTGCCCGCCTCGGCCTCCCAAAGTGCTGGGATTACAGGCTTGAGCCACCGTGCCCAGCCTCTTATGATAGATTCTAACAAACACAAGAAGTAGAGGGGCAAAGTGTTAACAGATAGAACTTCTTCAATTTCCACAATTTAACAAAACTCATTTTGTGCAAATTGAAATGGACCAGCATTCTGTGAAACCTCTGTTTTCAATGCTTTATATGTTGAATCACATTTGCACCACACAGTAACCTCATGGGCTAGATACTAGCAATGTGCCCATCTTACACAAAGGGAAACTGAGGCCTGGGGAGATAAGGAGATTTTCCCACAGTCACACAACTGGGCGCAGGTGAAGTGAGGACTCTGGCAGGCAAGATTCCAAAGCTGTTGCTTTTTCTTGTGATGAGGCAGCCTCAGTCTATTGTTTGGTTTCAGCCAAGGTCCAGTTCACTGAATATCTGAGAGAAAAGAGTGTGAGAACCACGAGGGAGATGAGCCTGTTGCATAGCAACCCTGTGCTTGAGCCTGGTGCCGGGAGATAGGCTCCTTAAGTTTTTAAAGCACCGCCACTAAAAATAGCCCAAGAGATGACAGATAAATGTGAGGTCTCACCCAGGAAGAAAAACTCATCTTGCACAACTGACTATCTTTACTGTGTTGTCCTTGGGGAAAACATAAAATTGTAGGATGCTGGATGTCTGCAACTTTTCTCAGCAGACACATTACTACTTCATGCTACTCATAGGTGAGGGTAGCACCATTCATATGATCCTCATTAAATACCTATCTCCGTATTTTTTCCACTCCATTGCTGGAATTCAATTCAGGTCGAAGCATACGCTCTCTACTTGATTGCAAAACGTGGCCTTCAGCTTCCCTGTATTAATCTCCCAGAAATTAATCACCTTGGTTAGAATCACCTTAGGTGCAAACATTTGTAATGCCTACATGTGTCACTCCAGGAGAGGCCATGCCAATTACAGTGGCACCAACTATAAATCTCATGCCTTCCAAAGAATATTAGACATTTAATTAGATCTAGAAATCCCTCTTTACCTCATAGCTTAAGGGTCTCCAGGTTCTCTTCCAAGGCTGTTAATTAAAGGAAGAACTCATCTTTGAGTCCTCTGTCCCTCTCTGGGAATCAGGAATGGCCCAGAGTAATTACAAAGTCTGAGTATCAGCTTAGCTTGAGCAAGCACAAAAAGCAACAAAAAGAAATGTAAATACAGTCATTTGTCCACAAAGAACTTCCATGCTAGTTGGCCATTTATTTATTCAAATATTCTATAAATATTTATTAAGGCAGAATAATGGTCCCCCAAGATGTTCATCTCCTAATCCCCAGAACTTGTTCATGTTTAATTACATGGCAAAGGGGAATTCAGGTTGTAGATGGCATCAACAGCACTAATCCACGGGTTGCAAAATATGAGGATTATCCTGGATTATCTAGGTGGGCCCCGTGAAATCACAAGGCTCCCAAAAGTGGAGGTGGCAGGCAGAAGAGTCCAAGGGATCTAGGACTATGAAAGAAAGGCACAGAGAGATGGAGAAAGGAGGCCACCAGCCAAGGAACAAGGGCAGCCTCTAAAAGACAGAAAGAGCAAGGGATCAGGTCCCCCTGCCTAGAACATCCAGAGCCTCCAGCCCTGCCAACACCTTGATTCCAGCTCAGTGAAGCCCTTTTTGGGCTTCTGACCTCCTGAACTATAAGATAAAAAACTTGCATTGTTTTAAGTCACAACGTTTGTAGCAATTTGTTGCAGCAGCAACAAGAAACGAGTGTCAGCACCTGCTTAGTGCTTAAGGAACAGCTTCATGGTCAGTATTGGGAATACGACAGTGAAAAAGACAGCCACTGCCCCTGTCTCCTGCAGCTTACACTCTAGCAGCACAGACAAGACAAGGAAACAAATAATCAGAAGCTGTAACACAGGCAACGAACATAAAGAAAACAGTGATCAAAAGAGATTAACAGAATGTCATTTATTTAGATAGAGCATATGGCAGGCATCTCTGCAAAGGTGACATCTCAGCCTAAAGGAAAAGAAGGGGTTGGGGGAAGAGAATTCTAGATGGAGGGGATTGCATATGCAAAGGCTGAGAGGTGGGAAAGAGCTTGACAGATTGCTGGGGTCTGTCTCAGACCCCAGCTGGGCGACGGATGAATAAATGCACTCACACACATAATACAGTGAACAAGTGGGCTCTAGAGTGATCATGAGCCACTCATAGAGAGAGATCACAGCTACACAACACTCACTAGTTCGCCCTTTCCCCATTTATTCTGTATAGATTTAATAACAGAGGGTTTAAGTCAACACACTTGAAGAGAAAGATTAAAGGCCAGGTTCTGATGCCCAAAGCAAACACCATGAGAGGGTAATTTCACTGGTCGACCTCCTCCCAAGAGGGCCATCCTGCTCAAAGTTTAGTTTTAAGACCACATGAGTAAACAAGTTATTTAGATAAACTTTCCCACATACCCTAGCCATTCGCTTTTCTTATTAACTAAATGTAAAAGGGATTTAGGCTGCCTGCAGCTGAAACTTCTACTGAAACTATGAAAAAACTTTTAGACCTTCCAAAAGGGTTTGAGACTATATCCATGACTTTCTCTACCATTTTTCTCTTAATATTTTTGCAACCACCCTGAGTGAATTCCCACAGCAACTACCAGGTACAGAGGGAAAACCACCATGGTTGGAGCATTGCAGGCCATGAGTGGAAAAGCATGAGATGGCATTAATGAGCATGGAAAGAGCTGGTCAGTCTGGGCCTCAAAGGCCTGGAGACAAGTATGGATTATCTACTAAGAGTTCTGGGTATGGAGGATTTTTAGTAAATACTGACACAATGCAATTCAAATTTAAGATCTCTGATGCTACTGTGTGAGGGGATGGATTGAAACAGAAAGAAGCAGAAACATCCATAAATAGGTTTTTGCATTGCTCCATATGGAGATGACAATGCCTTAGACTTGGGTGGTCACAACAGAGATGGTCAGGTTCAAGACATATTTTCAAAACAGAACTTACAGGCTTGCTGACAGGCTGCATGTGAGAAGTAAAGGGTAAGCATAGCACCTCTTTGTGGTTTATGTTGGTTTTTATTGCCACTGCCATGCTTTTCTTAAGCAAGAGGAACATAAGAGATAGGATGTTATCTCTATATTGTACACTGGTCAACTCTTACATATGTAGTCATTCATTCAACAAGTATTGCTGAGTACCGACTATGAACCAGGTGATATTTTAGCTACTGGGGATATAGAAATATACTTGATATAAGCTCTCCAATTCTGGTGTTTGTATTCTAGTGAGTTAGAGTTTTAAATGTAAAACGTATAATGAAATTTCAGATAGTCGTAGGCTATGAAGAAAAATAAAGCAGGGAATTGCTACTTTACATAGGATAGAAATTCTAGCTAGTTTATGGAAACCATGGGATCATTATCTAGCCTATTATAAATAAGAACTGCAAACAAGAGCTGTCATGAGCCCCAAAGCAGCTCCTTCCCTCTTTTTCCAACAAAAAGTGTTCCATGGAGAATCTTGAATTGGGCCATGGAGCATTACTTCATGTTTAACAACAGGTGAGGAGGAGAGAGAATAGTCAGAATAAAGAGGTGGAGGTGAGAGGGAGGGAAATGATGAGAAAGACCCTGCTGGGTCTCAGCACCGACTTTTCCAATATGATTGTTGTGACTGGGTCATGGCACAGTCCCCCAGTGACACCTCGATGCTCATTTTCCTTTATTTTTACAAGAGAAAGGAAGAAGCTTGTAGCAATTCCAATTAGGCTAACAAATTTACAATCATGCCTGGACTGCATGATTTGTATATAATATTTCATTTCAGAATTTACTTACAAGTAAACATTCCTTTTAATTCAGGTATTGCTAAAATTGTTAAAACCAGGAAAACACTGTTCTCCAAACTAGAGGCTTACCAGCCAAAAACAATAAAAATAATCAGGTAGGTAAAGTCTTTTGACATGTCTGTGTTAAAAATAGAAGCCTAGCAAAATACTGAGCACATTCTAAACACAAAACAATTATAGTATACTTTGGGCTTTTTGATGGCAGTGGCTGACAGAGCATTCGGTTCGGGCCTTGCACACCATAGGTGTACATAATGATGTGATAAAATAGGTTGGTATAATTGAGCAATAAATTTGTAAAATAAGTGCGTGATTGTGCATCTATTCTATACAAAATTGTTCTGTTTGTTATAGCAATGACTGGAGTGTAGTCCTTGGAGTAAAAAATGCTTGTCTATTTGTAGACATAGGAAAACGACAATATAGTTAACAAGTATTTATGAAGCAACTTTAAGTATAAGACACAACGCTAGATGAGGAAAAGACAAGATAAACATCCCAATATAACTTTTGCTTCTTGAAGGATTTTCATACTGAAGAGAGAAAGAAAAGCTAGAAGTAAATAGTGAAAATGATGATGAGGACAACAAGAAGAAAGAGGAGAAGGAGAATATCTGAAATTTGTGAGTATTCACCATTCTTACTTTAGAATTCATTTAAATTGCTTCATATTTGTTGTCACATTTAATACATACAACATCCCTATGAGATAATCATTGGTTTTACCCACATTTTACAGATAAGAAAACTAAGGAACAGAGATGTTAAGTAGCTTGCCCAAAGTCACACAGCCCACAGATGGTGGAGCTGGGATTCAAATCCCTGAAGCCCATGCTGGAAAATTCTGTTCTGTGCTGCCTCCCTGCCAACAAGGAATGAGGGAGCACTTGATCCACAGAGAGAACATCGGGAGTAAGTTTCTTCGTTCTCCTCATGTCATACTAAATACATGAAAAATAAGCAAATACTCACCTTACAAACAGTTCTACACTGTGGCTGAAAGAGAAAAAGGTAATTCTTTAGAAGTTATATTTAATATCATTGTCATCATAGTGTAGAGAGACAATAACTTTAATGACATATTTCCAGCCTCCACTGGTAAAACAAGAACCACCTCCAATCCATCAAAAATGCAAATCTTAACTACCAAATTTCAAAGGATTTTTGAAAAAACTGGTATTGAGAAAAGTCTATGATATAAAATGTTTAGTGGTAAAAGCAGGACACACACTGTGTTCATATTACAGCATACTCCAGTTTTTCAGAAGAAAAAAAGATTTTTAAGTATACAAGCTGAAATGTTTTTTTAAGTTGCAGAAAAGTATAAATACTGGAGTGACTTTTGTGTGATGATATTTAGGATAACTTTAATTCTCTCCTTTAATTATCCTCAGTTTTATAGAAAAATTTATAGTATTTCTTTAACTGGAAAAGTTTAATCTCAAAATCTACACACCTATGCATATACATCTACATATATGCTATTGAAAATCAAATAGAAATTATATTATGTTATTTATAGGTTGTACATTTATAGGATCCATATGATGTATTGAATAAGAAATATTAGGCCGGGCGCGGTGGCTCAAGCCTGTAATCCCAGCACTTTGGGAGGCCGAGGCGGGTGGATCACGAGGTCAAGAGATCGAGACCATCCTGGTCAACATGGTGAAACCCCGTCTCTACTAAATATACAAAAAATCAGCTGGGCATGGTGGTACATGCCTGTAATCCCAGCGACTCAGGAGGCTGAGGCAGGAGAATTGCCTGAACCCGGGAGGCGGAGGTTGCGGTGAGCCGAGATCGTGCCATTGCACTCCAGCCTGGGTAACAAGAGCGAAACTCCGTCTCAAAAAAAAAAAAAAAAAAAATCAACAATATTTATTTTTATTAAGTCCAATCTATAACTTTATTAATAAGATCAAAGACTATTTTCCTAGTGGGGAGAGTGTAAAATAGGCTTTTTTTCCCTGAGATGAATGACCTTTATCTGGAATCAAAGACTCAAACATAATGAGAAAAACCATAAACACGCCTTAAATACATCTCATTTCTGTGGAAATCCAGTATGGAAGCAAAAAGATCCTTGCAAAAAGGGGAAATAAGGGCTATAATTTCTTATCCCTCTAGTTAGAGGTGGATACATGCTATGGGGAAGAGGGTTGGGTTTTGTGGCTGTTGCTCCAACTTCCAAACACCTGCAAAAGCAGAATCCTCTCTCCTCTGCTGGGAGAAGGGCAGGAACTTGTATCTGCGATCCAACAGGCCCAACAGCCACAGCTTGGACAGATGCATGTGCTATGACTTCTGCCATTCCTAGAAAGTCCACTTTGGGGACTTCTTTCTGATAAGGCTGGTTGTGTGCAGTCCAGACTCTTTCAAGAGCAGTTTAACAAGCAGGGAACAGGAAATCCAATCATGTGGAAGATAAATATATTGAGGGTTTGGCTTCCCAAGCACATCAGAAATGGCCTCATATGCCATGACTGGAACACTGCAAGCAAAAATGACTTTTTATTCATGTTAAGAGTCATAGATAGATGCTTTGTGACCACAGGCATTCTATGATAATACCCAAGAGTGCCACCTTGTATACACACCTGTATAATCTTCTCCCCACTGAGTATGACTGACGCCAGTGAATACAATGGGATACTATGATGAACATGATTTAGATGATGAGATCTTGGACCTCGAGTTGGTGTTATAAAGGCATGAGACCCTTGGAAGGGAGTTAATTGTTGGGTGCCACAAGACAGATTGTGAGAGATAGAGTTCTAAGATGTCTGCCCCCTCTCCCCGCACCAGTGTATGCCCCTTCCCCTTGGGTGTGGGACATGGATATTTCACTTGTTATTAGATTATCTCAGGTATATCTGACCTAATCAGACTTCACAAGAAGGTGAGGCACCAGAGATGTGATCTTGCTGGCCTGAAGAAAACTAGCAGCTATGTGGTAAGAGGGAGGCTTCCAAGAGCTGAGAATAACCCTGTTGACAGCTCCTGGAAAAATGGGGACCTTCGACCCTAAGGAACCAAATTCCTCCAGCACCTGGAATGAGCTTGGAAAAGCACGGCAAGCGCCAGATGAAAACTGCAATGTTGCCAATGCCTTGACTGCTGCCTTGTGGGTCTCTGAGCAGGGTTCCAACTAAGTCATGCCCAGACTCCTGACCTCCAGAAACTATGAGATAATAACAACTGTCATGGACAGGAGCAGTGGCTCGTGCCTGTAATCCCAGCACCTCCAGAGGCTGAGGTGAGAGGATCACCTGAAGTCAGAAACTCGAGACCATTCTAGCCAACATGGCAAAACCCCATCTTTTCTGAGAAATACAACAATTAGCCAGGCACGGTGGTGCATGCCTATAGTCCCAGCTACTCAGGAGATTGAGGCAGGCGAATCACTTGAACCCAGGAAGCAGAGGTTGCCGTGAGCCAAGATTCCCGCTGTACTCCAGCCTGGGCAACAAAGTGAGACTGTCTCAAACAAAATAAAACAAAGAAAAACAAAACCAAACCACAAATGGTATTTAAAGCCACTAAACTTGTAGTCATTTTTTATGCTGCAAAAGAAAATGAATAAATACTCAAACACAACATTGATACCTAGGATTCAAATGCTGTGTTACAATCAAGTCACATCTTTCAGTTTTGTATCTCTGGCTCCCATGATATTAAGGATCATCTAATGACAGTAAATAAATAGGAAGGATTTCTCCCAAATAGAGTTTTCTCTAGAAGTCCTACCTTTCCCAAGAAAATGATTATCCCTGAGACTCCTTACAAAATGATAATAATGTTGCCTATGGTTCAGAACAAAGACACCCCTAAATCCAATCTAATACATGAAATTTATTTTGTTCCCAGCGGGCACTCAGATGTATAGCCCAGATTGTAAATATAACACAAAGTAATTGGTTTTTCAAAAACTAAATTTTACTGACTGATCGATCAATTGAGACAGAGTCTTGGTCTATCACCCAGGCTGGAGTGCAGTGATGTGAGCTCACTGCAACCTCCATCTCTCAGGTTCAAGTGATTCTCTTGCCTCAGCCTCCTGAGTAGCTGGAACCACAGGCAGGTGCCACCACACCTGGCTAATTTTTGTTTTTTTGTTTTTTGAGGTTGAGTCTCACTTTTGTTGCCAGGCTAGAATGCGATGGTGCTACCTCAGCTCACTGCAACCTCCACCTCCCAAGTTCAAGCAATTCTCTTTCAGCCCCCCGAGTAGCTTGGACTACAGGCACCTGCCACCATGACCAAATAATTTTTGTATTTTTTGTAGAGACAGGGTTTCACCATATTGATCAGGCTGGTCTCGAACTCGTGACCTCAGGTGATCTGCCCACCTCAACCTCCCAAAGTGCTGGGATTACAGGCATGAGCCACCGCGCCCAGCCAATGTTTGTATTTTTAACAGAGAGGGGGTTTCACCATGTTGACCAGACTGGTCTCGACTCCTAACTTCAAGTGATCCACCCTCCTCGGCCTCCCAAAGCCCTGGGATTACAGGCATAAGCCACTGTGCCCAGCCTCCCAAATTTAAATTAGCCAGTTTTTACTTTTGATGTTAGAAATAGAATATCTTGGCCAAACTTAAGAGGGCTTCAACCACCTCTGACATAAAGGATCACTAAAAAAACCTGATGAGATTCAGCGCATAATTAACTACTCAGGCATTCTCACAGAGTCATAAGGAGGCTTAGAATTATATGTTCCACAAGCAGAGGGAACAGCTGGACTCTGGTTAGATGGGCTAACTGGGTAACTTCATTAGCCAGAGAGGTCAGGCAGATCACTGCTGGCTGCATCCTAGTGGAGCAGAATGAATTACAGCCTCATGATTCATTGCCTGTCATACACTTAACGAGAATTCTGTGTCTCAAGAAAAATGGGAGAGAGTATTTGTGGAAGTAAAGATGATTTATATTTCCTCCTCCAAGAAAGTTTGAGATGTGGGTAAAAAAAAATATTTTACACTCATCTGTATCCACTCACCTGTGCTGAGGTTTGTCGTTTGGTCAATGGCAAGGGATGCTATGCCTCAATGTCTAGAGGACATTAGGGAATGGTGCAGACTGCGGTGAACTAAAGGGGCAGCCACCAGCCACCTCCAGTTCACTGGGGCCACATTCTAGTATCAACGTTTACTCTGCAACAGAATTAGCTGGGAATCCTAAAATTAAGGTTCTCAAATTTCAAAACCAAAGATGCTCTTTACTTCTTCTGGAGTAGGGTTCTGGAAACTGCATTTTACTAATTCCTTTACATCAGCACTATTCAATAAAAAATGTAAATGTAATATCCCATACAATTGCAGGCCACATATGTGACTTTAAATTTTCTAGTAGCTACACGTAGAAGAGAAAAATCTTAATATATTTAGTTTCATCTCATATATTATTTTAACATGCTATTAATTATTAACCATTTCTGTCTTCAAAATCTGGTATGGATTTTGTATTTAAAGCATCCCTGAATTCATACTAGCCATATTTCAAGTGAACAGTTTTTATTATTGCATGAGATTTCTTTCTTGTTCAGTTTTGTGAAAGTTGTGTTTGCAGTGACTTCCATTGCTTAAGTTTAAATAGTGCAAGGCCCAGCAGCATATTCTCATTTGCTCAAACTTCTCCCTCCAGGTTTAGAACAGGAATTCCAAGTCCCATTCCCAGTTCTGTCTACTAAACTTTGTGAACTGGGACACGCTGCCATTTCATTGTCAAGGTCCTAATTTCCCCATCAGGAGCTGAGTTACTTGTACTAGATGTCTAGAGATCATTCCCTGCTTCCCTGGTGCTAACAAATAAATTATCTGCCTTTTTTTCCAAGAAAATCATATTTTTTCCTATTATTATTTTGTGACGCTTCTGAGAGAGAGAGTTGAAGTTGATGCATGGAGGATCTATTCAGGTGTTCAGATAACCACCCAACTGGTTTCAGTTCTGTGATGCTATAAGAATTTCAATCAACAACCTGAGAGGCAGTCACATCTGGGTGAGTCTACCCATCAGATGAAACGCTGCTGTCAACTTCAAGCCCACTTATATGCAAGTGAATGACATAATGTGTGCATACCACTTAAATGTCCTGTTAATTACAAGTGAGATCATGCTGATGTAACAAATATCCCCCAAAATTCAGTTGCTTACAACAAAACAAAAATTTATTGTTCACTCATGACAGACACACAACATGAGTCAACACTGCCTTATGGGTTGAACTGTGTCCTCAAATTTGCATATTAAAGTACTAACCCCCACGACCTCAGAATGTGACTCCATTTGGAGATGGGATCATTGCCGATGTAATTAATTAAGATAGAGTCAACTGGGGTAGGGGGTCCCTAATCTGATAAGACTGGTGTCCTTATGAAAGGGGGAAGTGTGAAGACAGATGCACAAGGAAGAACACCATATAAAGATGAAGGCAGAGAATGGGTGACATTTTTATTAGCCAAGGAACGCGCACCAAGGTCCCCAGCAAACCACCAGAAGCTAGGAGCCAGGCATGAAACAGATTCTTCCTCACAGTCCTCAGAAGGAACCAATCCTGACAACACCTTGATCTTGGACTTCCAGCCTCTAGAACTGTGAGGCAATAAATTCCTGCTGTTGAAGTCACTGAGTCTGTAATGCCTTGTTATGGCAGCTTTGGGAAACTAATACCCTGTGTCCAAGGAGCCTGAGATAATGGAAACCTTACCATCCTCAACTCCTCAACCCCTGGGCCACAGACCCGTACCAGTTCATGGCCTGTTAGGAACTAGACCTCACAGCAAGAGGTGAGCAGCAGGTGAGCAAGTGAGGCTTCATCTGTATTTACAGCCACTGCCCATTGCTTGTATTACTGCCTGAGCTCTGCCTCCTGTCAGATAAGTCGCAGCATTAGATTCTTACAGGTGTGTGAACCCTACAGTGAACTGCACGTGCGAGGAATCTAAGTTGTGTGCTCCTATGAGAAGCTAATGCCTGATGATCTATCCCTGTCTCCTATCACCCCCAGATGGTCCTGTCTAGTTGAAGAAAACAAGCTCAGGGCTCCCACTGACTCTACATTATGATGAGTTGTATAATTATTTCATTATACATTAGAATATAATGAAAATAGAAAGTGCATAATATAAGGCACTTGAATCATTTTTGAAACCATTCCCTTACCCCACAAGCTGTGGAAAAATTGTCTGCCACAAAAGTGGTCCCTGGTGCCAAAAAGGTTGGGGAGGACCACTGCTATAGCTTTACCATGTGCAACTTGTGATCTTTTAGGCAGTAGGACCCAGGAAAGAGCTGGCCTGGAACACTCCGTACTTTGACCCAAAGGAGACACAGGCCACTTCTGTTCAAAGGCCATTGGCCACCACTAGTCTAAAGGGTCTTAATTGCAGGACTGAGAAACAGAATGTTTAATGTGCATCCTTGCCTCTGGCACCCTTTCTGACAGAGACCCTCCCCAGAGACTAAAATACTTACATGAGCAAAAGAATACTTGGCTGGATAGCAACTATATCATCATTTCACACTCCAGCCTCTGCTCTACAAGTTTCAAGGGAGTTAGAAGAGGTATCAGGAAGTAGGAGGGACTCATGACAGGCTTCATTTTATTTCAGAGGACCACCATAATTGAAATGTCCTAATGGTAACTGGCTGTAGAGAGTGCTGTGCTGAATCAGACGCAGGGGTGACAGGGGTTCTGGCGTCAGTGATTGATAGGAATTGTGATGAGTGAATGATGAGAAAGAAAGTCTGTGTACCATGGACTTGCCTCTCTAATTCTAGGGGAAGCAGGCAAGGATAATGAGGACAATGCTTATTTCTGGGTCAGCATAGAAGAGAGGTAAGAATGCCTCATCTTAGGTCTCAGTCCCAGGTGCCATTATGAAAATCCCTCCCTAGGTATGTATACCTTTTTATGGTTTTCAAACTGCTTTTACTTATGTTATTGTTTTTGATATACAACATTCTCAGGCTGAAACTACCTTTGCAAAAATCATGACAGTGAAAGAAAGCAGACATAGAAACATGATGACTGTAAAAAAAATCTGACCTAGCTGACTTAATCTTGCATCTATCCTCCAAGCTGCCCTTGTTTATTTCTAGGTAGAGGTCAAGTTAACTATGGGAGAAATTTATAGTTTAACCTTGAAGCCAGGATGATAATAGCCCTTCCGCAAACTACTCCCTTGTTGCTAGGGGACTGAAACTGCCTTTGTAAAACAAACAGATTAGCCAGAAGATTATAATTATGGCTCAGGAGTCATGTAACCAGAGGTCACCAGATTCATAACCTCCCCTCATTGTTCTCATAGATAACATCACTATTGCAAACCCTGAGATTGGTGTTCAATATATTTTTCAGACTACATTCTAATGGACCAGTTACCTGAAACAGTAACCAATACCAAGAAACTGGCTCATCTGATCTTGTGGTCCTTACCCAGGAGCTGATTCAGCACAAGAAAACAGATTAAACTTCCTGTGATTTCGTCTCCAATCTACCCAATCAGCATTCCCCATTCCCTAGCCCTCTGCCCATTAAACAATCCTTGAAAATTCCTAGCCTCTAACTTTTCAGGGAGGTTGATTTAATAAACCCCCACCCTCCATGTGGCTAGTCCTGCATTAATTAAACTATTTCTCTGCTGCAATACCTCTGTCTCAATGAATTTGTTTTGTCTGTGCAGTGGGCAAGAAGAACCTCTGGGCAATCACAGGAAGGCAGACATTTCATAATAGAAGGGTAAATAGTTTTCATAGGTTAAATGGTTTTTCCAAAGTCATGCAAGGTTAGTGGCTTCCAAAACCAAGATTAGAGCCCACATTTATGAGGGCTATTAGCAGAGACCCTCACCATAACCTCTTGTACAGACACTTGGTTCTCATGGGTAATGTAATGCATGGTCTCAGCTCTGGAAGGATTTCTGAAATGGGAAAAGGAAATGTTTTTCTCAGCAACCCATTAGTGAGATACATTCTTCAAGGATGTAGGAATTTGTTGGAGTAAGTTAAAGAAGGAGCTTATTGCCATTATTTCCCTTGGCCTTTATAAAGGGTTCATCAAGGTACTACTGGTTCCGGAGGATGCCTGGGTTAAAGGGCTTTTGTTCTACTACATCTGATGGTGCAGCTTAAATGCAAAAGGAAAGCAAAATGGTGCTGCTTTGGAATTTAAGCAACAAGCCAGAGTAGAAACAAGCAGGAAAGTACCAAGCTTTTATGTGTCCAGGTAACATCACTAAGTGCCATTTCCCTCCTGAAAAAACTGATCTAGAGAAGCTTCCCAAACATGCAACATGAGAAAGGTTATTAACACATTTCTTTTAAGATCACTTTTTAATTGCAAAATGATAACATCCCAGCATCTCTGCCTCGCTGAGTTTAGGGAAATATTTAGAAAGTGTTTGTGTGCCCTAAGAGAAATGCTGGTACATAATTGCAAATTATTACCACTTCTGTAGGTCATGCTGACAACATTATCTCTCAGCAGGCTGACAATCAGAAACCTGCTTCTTTTCGGGTGGTTTTTCACAGCTGGTAACCTTTTTCTTTTTCTCCTGGATGGAATGGAAATTAGCATTATATGCATACTCCTTTCACTTTCATGGGCCATTTGTCATATCAAAGCCCATTGGTCTAGGTACCAGCCTCACCAAATTAGGTAAACAGAGTTCTAGGAGGAACTGACAGATGTTAGCAAGACAAGTAATCACAGAACAACAAAGCTTCATTGCCACAGCTGTTATACAAACAGTTTTCAAAAACATGGCAACTAGGAGGCAATTTAAGGAGAGAATCTTCGGGGGATGCTTATAATGCTGGTAATGCTTAGACTGCAATGGAAGCTGAAATCCCCAGTTTCTTAATATGACTGAAAAGACCCTGCATAATCTGGCCCTTCCCATGTCTCTATGCACCCGTGCCTCCCCACTGCCTATAGCCACCTGATGTCCCTTTGGGTCTTCCAATGCGCTGAGCTCCTTTGCACCTCGGGGTTTCATGTGTACTTCCCTCCTTCATTTAACAGAACTTCCTTTAAATTCTTTAAATTGTACACATTCTCAATTTGCTCCCTCCCTTTATACTCTTACAGGTTTCAGTATTTTCCCCTTCTAGGTACCTGTTGAACTTTATTTCACTTTATTTATATTTATTTATTTATTTTGACTCACGGTCACCCAGGCTGGAGTGCAGTGGTGCAATCACAGCTCACGGTAGCCTCAAACTCCTGGGCTCCACTGATCCTTTTGCCTTAGACTTCTGAGTAGCTGGGAATAGAGGAGTCTCCCACCACAAGAGACTAATTTTTTTTGTATTTTTTGTAAAAAGAAGGGTCTCACGATGTTGCTCAGGCTGGCCCCAAACTCCTGGGCTCAAGCAATTCTCCCACTTTGGCCACCTAAAATGCTGGGATTACAGGCATGAGCTACCTACCCCTACTAAAATTTAAAGTTACATATTTATTTCTTTGATTATCAGTTTATGTGTTTCTGCCATTAGAACATAAGCCCCATAGTGGAAGAAATCACGTCTGCTTGATCATTCTATCTCCAGTGTCCCGCATGTAGTTTGCACTATTTACACTTGTTGAATGAATCTGAATATACACCGTTGTCCATTTTGTGGACGATTTCAATTATTTCTCACCACATGTCTCGAGTCCCTTAACATAGGCATCATCACCCCATTTTACAAAAAAGGAAATGGACTGGTGGTGACACCATTTGCCCAAGATCGTGTGGATAATACAGAGGTGAATTGCAAATTTAAGTAGAACATGAAAACCTGTGGTTTTCCTTTTCAGCATTTTCTAAATATTTGTTGGGCCTATAATACTGGCACTTTGGAAGGCCGAGGTGGGAGAATCAGTTGAGGGCAGGAGCTCAAGAGCAGCCTGAACAACATAGTGAGATCTTGTTTCTACAAAAAAATTTTAAAAGTTAGTGAGGTGTGGTGGTACACATCCATAGTCCCAGCTCCTAGGGAGGCTGAGGTAGGAGAATCACCTGAGCTAGGGTTTTGAGGCTACAGTGAGTTGTGGTCATGCCATTGCACTCCACCCTAGGTGACAGAGTGAGACTCCATCTCTAACTAAATAAATACGTATACACATAAATACATACATACTTGTTTGGTATCGGAACCAGTACTAAATGCATTTCTTGCATTATTTTATTTAATCCTCAAAATAACTCATTGAGATAAGTAGTATAGATACTGTCTTCCTTTTCCAGATGAGGAAATTGCAATTCAGAGAGGTTAAGTGATCTGTCTAGGGTCACACTGCTAGAAAGGGGAAGAACTCCCTGAATCCAAACATCACACTATTCTGAGTTACCCCATTCTCATGTGTCACACTACCATCGGCTGCCATTGTGATTCCCTAATTTGGTCTTCAGGTTTCTTCATGGACAGTGGTCATAAGCCAAGATAACCACTTTCTGGAAAGCCCTCACTGGGAAGAGAGTTAGGTTCAGGTGTGTCGAGCAGGTAAGACACAATGAGAAGGTGAAACCACAATGCATGAAACAAGAAATGTATTACTTACGGATCCAGAGAGGTTGGAATTGCCAGTGGGAGGCTACATGAAGTCTGGAGGCCACAAAGAGCTCAAACAATGGGCAGAGAGCAAGAGAGGACGGGCCTAGGGGAGCAGCCTTTCTTAAGATCCAGGGTAATTATCCCCTAGACTTTCCCAGGGGGCTATGGATTGGCTAGCTTAAGGAAAACACGTTTCGGAAGGGGAAGATTTTCTTACATGAATCTGGTGTTGACCATTGGGTTTTATCATGATCAGCAGCCATGGTATGTTGGGCTTGGGGTCAGTGGGATGAGAAACAAGGGGGCTATATTGCAAACAGCTACAAGGGGAGGGAAACTTTTAACCAGGCCAAAGGTGATGGGGTACACCTGGGTTTCAAACCACCTGTGTCAGGCCTAACACTGGATGCTGAGGCGGAAGTGTGTTACACAAATTTATGACAGTCACAGACTGTGCTTAGGTCTGAGGATGGTTAGAGAAAAAATTATTCTGACCCACATTGAAATGGTTAGTAAGACTTTGTTTAGGTCTATCACAACAGGTGTCAAGACTATCATAATCATCTTAGGAGAGCTTGGGCTCAACTTAGGATGTAGCACAGACATCTGAGGAGTGATCACCAGTGAGCAGACTGAGGGGGGTCAATTGAAAGAAAATGACTAAAAGGAAACATGAAGAGGGAGATTCTTATTGAAGACAGGTCAAGGACTTATATAACAAACGTTGTGGGGGAGGAACTTGATCAGGTATGGAGGGTGATCAGATATCAAGGGTATGCAGGTTCTTGCTAAACTGACATAGCCACATGCATGCTAAAACTGGGATAGGCAGGCCAAAGACAGCACTTTAGTTTTAACCAAAGTCAAAGCGTAGTCAAGAAGAGGAGCCTCACTAAAGGAATGAGTCTTTGTCAGGTACTAGAGTGAATAAGGTAGCCAGTTTCTTGAGCCCAGAGTTAGCTAAAGTGACAGTCTAAAGCCTACGATGTCTTGGCAGCTTATTGTGAGCCATGACCCTCCCTTGGGTTTCATTTTCTCGTATCGGTACTTGAGCAGGATGACAGAAGGTGGAGATGGTGGTAGTGGAGAGGGGAAAAGGTGGGGAGAGATGTGGCAGGCTGCATAGTCAGTTTCAGGACCTGCTAAGCCTAATTCATTCACCTGGGCGAGAGCATGAGGCAGCCAGCCCAGGGCTGGGTTTTGGTCTCAGCTCCCCACCTCCCTGGGTGTCTGGCCTTTTCTCCTTGACTGCTGTGTCCTGGGTGTGTCTTCTAACCCTGCTGTGCCACTGACATTCACAGTGCCTTGGTTTTGCCTTTCTCTGATGGAGAATTAGCTTTCAAGAGTGGAGAGACTGGGAAAACAATTTGCAGCTTGATTATACTGGACCTTTCTCAGTCTTGCATTTTGTGTGTATTCCTGAGAAACCCACTTCCCGGCCTAATGGGCACAGTGACAAGACACACAACACACACACACATACTTGCAGGTTTATTCATTCAGACAACATCTACTGAGCATCTTATTGTGTGCTAAGTAGTATCAAGATACAGAGATGAATGAAACGCTAATCCACAAGCTCAGACATCCATACAGCTCACAGTGTATGTTTAGGCATGTAGATAAGAACTCAGAAGCTTAGACTTGAAAAGCCTCATGGGAGAAAGAACACAGTAACAACTGTCATTTAAGAAACACTGTATGTCCAAAATTGTTCTAGAATTTTGTGCACATTAACACTAGGTGACAATCCTATAAGTAGATCCTACAGTGAGACTCCTTTACAAGGAGGCTTAGGGAAATTACCTTGAGAAAGACACAAAGCAATGCAGAAGTGAAGCTGGGATTGAAACTCAGAGCTGATACACACCACATTGTACAACACACCATGGAGGTATCATAGACTCTACTGCAGTATTGTGCAAATTGGTAACCTACAATGGGTTTTCTGATCTGGGAAGTTTACTTCCACTTGGAGATCAGAGGAGCATGAAAATCCATTCAATGTGACCACAAAACAGGAAGGGACTGTGGCAGAACTTGGTAGATGCTAGGGAATCCATTACTAACAGCAGCTGGGTTCTTAAAAGCTCATATTGTGCTGGAAAGCACTTCTCTTTCTTGCAGTGTGATGTTTCTCAGACCTCACTGTGAACACAAATCATCTGGGAATCATGGTAAAACTCAGGCTCCAATTCAGCAGGTCTGGGTGGGGCCTGGAACTCTGCATGCCTACCAAGCTCCTAGCTGGTGCCAATGCTGTTAATCCACAGAATCCTCTTGGACAAGCAAAGCTCTGGGGCAGTGATTCTCAAAGTGAGGTTTTGAGAACCAGGTAGTAGCAGCAGCGTCACCTGGGAGCTTGCTACAAATGTAATTTCTAAGGCACCACTCCAGAACAAATGAATCACAAACTTTGGGGTGGAGCCCAGCCATCTGCACTTTCACGGCTCTTCAGGCGACGCTGATGCCCACTGAAGTTTGAGAGCCACTGCTCTAGACAGCACTGTATTCTCCTTCTCTGCTCTCCTTCATTTATGTTTTCTTTTTTTTTCTGTTAGATGCTCTGACTCACTTATAGATGGAGAAAAAGTCCTGATAACTTGCTACCTGCATGGGAGACTAATGCAGAACTGTTCCTAAAACAGCCTCTCTAAACTTCTCAAAGATGGTAGACTGTGTGTAGTTAAGTGGTAGGACCCTGGGGCAAGACTCCAGACTCATCTTTATCCAGATTCACCTTTAGTCTGTGCTATAAATACATGATTGTTAATATTCGACATATACGTGTATCTATACACACATTTGCATACGTAGGCTTTGTACCACTTCACAGAATTGTAGTAAGGCACACACTTAACTACAGTGAATATTTCCAAGATCCAAATGTAACAACAACATAATAGAAATAAAAACTGCTCAACGTGTGTTATTTCAGAGAAACACCTCATTCTTTGATTAACATGATCTCGGTGTTTGTTAGCTGGAAGGTTCTACTTTCTCAATAATAGTGCATTCAAGGCTATTAGCATAATTTTATGCTCCCTAACTATAATTCAATAAAACTTGAGATGTTTGTTTCCGCTGTATGAAATTTGCCTCTGGTGGATACTGGAAAGCTGTTGACTGAAGTGCTGTACTCGTTAAGCTAGGATGGGATAGGCAGTAAATAAATAAACACAAGTTTTCAGTGGCATGTTTTTATTACATGCCATGCTCACATTACATCTTCAGCACGGTATGTGTGTATATAATGGCAAGAGTAGGGGAATGGGTGGAAAAGAGCCCTCCTCCAATCACTCAAGACCCAGGCTAACAGAGCTCTAGCATCTTGGGATACAGTTACCTCAATATGTGGCTCCAAGGATATTGCTGCAAGGCAGAAATAGGATATGCCTATAATGGCTTTTCACTCTCTTAGCCATAAGGGGCACATGTCGTTTCCACCCACATTTCATTAGCCAGAACAAGTCTCATGACACTGCCTAGTTGTGAGGGAGGAGGAGCTTCCTATGTGTCCAAGAAGAAAAGGAGAGCTAAAAATCAGTGAGCAATAGTAATATCTTCACACTCAGCTGAAACATGTTACACTTGAATGCCCATAGCATAATAAGGTAGAAAGATGAGCAACAATCAGCTCAAAAAGATCTCTGTAATCAGCATATGTGAGATTGCCATTCATGGAGCATTTATTATGTACCAAGAACTGACTATCCTATTTCATGTATATCATTTCAAAACGTGCTAGAACAGCCCTAAAGGGGTGGCCCATTATCTAAACCACCAGTTTAAACTGCAGGCTAGATCTGAGGCAGGATTTGAATCCAGTTTCATCTGGTTCTGGAGTGCTCAGAGTTAACCCACGTGTAATAATCCTCAGTAATGATGCCGGCTCCTCCCCTTCAAAACTCTTTGGTTACTCATTGCCTTTCTGTGGACCTCATAGTTATTTAAAATCCTATTCTATCAGGGACAAATCCCAATCTCCGTGGACCCTTCTCCAGTATACTGGACTGGGTCAAAGACTGCAACTAGTGTAGGCTTTGTAAGGTCAGTTCCCAAAAAACATCATTAGTAAAACACACATGCAGAGGATGTCCCACCCCTCAGAAGTAAGGGCAGGTTTAAGACTTAGATGCTGATCTCCTCTCACTTTGTCTACTGTCCTACTGGGAGACGTAAAAACGCTGGTTCAACCCAGCAGCTAAAGGTACTGATCACCTGCGGACACACACTACAAGGGAAATGCAGGGTAGAAACATTTAACAGGACATAGACATTGAATGAAAAATGGAGAAGTGTTCTTGTTTCCTTCCCTTGGCTACCTGGAAACTCAAAGATAAATTTAAATGCATTGAACATCTTAGCACCTTATCCTTGGCTTCTGGCAAAATTTCCTCCACGTTCCCACTTGAACAGTTCATGTTCCCCACTTAGCTTTCATGTTGACATCAGTTCAATCACCTTAAACCACTTTTTTTAATAAACAGGATATGCACGCACACCTTGTCTTATTGCACTGCACTTTATTGTGCATTGCAGATATCGGGTCCTTTACAAATTGAAGGTTTGAGGCAACCCTGCAAAGAGCAAGTCTATCGGTGTCATTTTTCCAAAAGCATGTGCAATCTTTCTGCTGCTATCACAGTGGCTGTACACCCTATGTGTACACAATGTGATATTATGATATCCTCATGATCTTTCTGCTACTAGTGAGTGTACACCCTGTGATATTATGCATGACATCCTCCCGATCTTTCTGCTCATATCATGGTGGATGGACACCCTGTGATATTATACCTGATATCCTCCCGATCTTTCTACTAATATTACACTGGGTGTACATCCTGTGTGCACACAATGTGATATTATGAATGATATCCTCATGATCTTCCTGCTACTATCACAGTGGGTGTACACCCTGTGTGTACCCCCTGTTATATTGTGCATGATATCCTTGTGATTTTTCTGCTACTGTCAAAGTAGGTGCATACCCTGTGTGATATTATGCATGATATTTTCACGATCTTTCTCCTACAATCACAGAGGGTGTACCCTCTCTGTGTACACTTCATGATATTATGCATAATATTCTCACGATCAATCTGCTACTATCACAGTGGGTGTACACCCTGTGTGTACACCCTGTCAAATTATGCATAATATCATCACAATCTTTTTGCTACTATCACAGTGGGTGTATACCCTGTGTGTACACCCTGTCAAATTATGCATAATATCATCACGATCATTCTGCTACTATCACAGTGGGTGTACACCCTGTGTGTACACCCTGTCAAATTATGCATAATATAATCACAATCTTTTTGCTACTATCACAGTGGGTGTATACCCTGTGTTTACACCATGTGATATTATGCATGATATTTTTGTGATCTTTCTGCTATGACCACAGTGAGTGTACACCCTGTGTGTTCAACCTGTGATATAACATGATATCTTCACGATCTTTCTGCTATTATCACAGTTGGTGTACACCCTGTTTCTACACCCTGTGATATTATGCATTCTATCCTCGTGATCTTTCTGCTACTACTACAGCGGATATACACTCTGTGTGGACACCCTGCGATATTATGCATGATATTCTCTTGATCTTTCTGCTGATATTACAGTGAATGGACACCCTGCGATATTATGCATGATGTCCTCGCAGTCGTTCTGCTAGTATCACAGTGGGTGTTAACCATGTGTGTACACCTTGCAATATTATGCAGGATATCCTAATGATCTTTCCACTAATATCAATCAATAACAGTTGCTGTGCACTCTGTGTGCACACCCTGTGATGTTATGCAGTATATCCTTGTGATTTTTCTGATAATATCAATCACAGTTGCTGTAAACCCTATGTGTATACCCAGTGATGTTATGCAGGATATCCTCACAATCTTTCTGCCAGTATCAATCAATCACAGTGGTTGTACACCCTGTGATGTTATGCAGTATATCCTCATGATTTTTATGATAATATCAATCACAGTGACTGTACACCCTGTGTGTATACCCTGTGATGTTACGCAGGATAACCTTGCGATCTTTCTGTTCATATCAATCACTGTGGCTTTAAACCTTGTGTTTACATCCTGTGAGCTTATGCAGGATATCCTCGTGATCTTTTCACTAATATAAATCAATCACAGTGGTTATACACACTGTGCGTACATCCTGTGATGTTACCCAAAATATTCTCACGATCTTTCCGCTAATACCAATAAATCACAAAGGCTGTAAACCCTGTGTGTACACTCCATGGTATTATGCATGATATTGTCGTGATCTTTCCTCTAATATCAATCACAATGTGTCCCTGACACCTGTGCCTCCTGACTGGGAGACACCTCCCAGCATGGGTCTACAGACACCTCACACAGGAAAGCTCCAGCTGGCATCAGGTGGGTGTCCTTCTGGGATGAAACTTTCAGAGGAAGAAGCAGGCAGCAATCTTTGCTTTTCTGCAGCCTCTGTTGGTGATACCTAGGCAAACAGGGTCTGGAGTAGTTCTCCAGCAAACTTCAGCAGACCTGCAGAAGATGAGCCTGACTATTAGAAGGAAAACTAACAAACCGAAAGCAGTAACATCAACATCAACAAAAAGCACCCCTACACAAAAACCCCATCCAAAGGTCATCAGAATCAAAGATCAAAGATAGACAAATCCACGAAGATGAGGAAAAACCATACAAAAATACTGCAAATTCCAAAAACCAGAATGCCTCTTCTCCTCCAAATGATCGCAACTCCTCTCCAGCAAGGGCACAAAACTGGATGGAGAATGAGTTTGACCAATTGGCAGAAGTAGGCTTCAGAAGATGGGTAAGTACAAACTCCTCTGAGCTAAAGGAGCATGTTCTAACCCAATACAAGGAAGCTAAGAACCTTGATAAAAGGTTACAGGAACTGCTAACTGGAATAACCAGTTTAGAGAAGTACATGAATGACGTGATGGAGCTGAAAAACTAGCCAGGAGAACTTCATGAAGCATACAGAAAAATCAATAGTCAAATCGATCAAGCGGAAAAAAGGATATCAGACATTGAAGATCAACTTAATGAAATGAAGTGTGAAGACAAGATTAGAGGAAAAAAAAGGAAAAGGTTCAAACAAAGCCTTTGAAAAATATGGGACTACATAAGAGACCAAACCTACAATTGATTGGTGTACTTGAAAGTGATGGGTAAAATGGAATCAAGTTGGAAAACCCACTTCAGGCTATAATCCAGGAGAACCTCCCCAGCCTAGCAAGATAGACCCACATTCAAATTCAGGAAATACAGAGAACACCACTAAGACTGTGCTTGAGAAGAGCAACCCCAAGACACGTAATAGCCAGATTCTCCAAGGTTGAAATAAAGGGAAAAATGTTAAGGGCAGCCAGAGAGAAAGGTCAAGTTACCTGCAAAGGAAAGCACATCAGACTAACAGTGGCTTTCTCTGCAAAAACCCTACAAGTCAGAAGAGAGTGGGCGCCAATATTCAACATTCTTAAATAAAATAATTTTAAATCTAGAATTTCATATCCAGCTAAACTAAGCTTCATAAGCAAAGGAGACATAAAATCCTTTACAGAAAGTAAATGTAAATCAGCTAAATGCCCCAATTAAATGATACAGACTGGTGAACTGGATAAAGTATCAAGACCCATTGGTGTGCTCTATTCACAAGGCCCATCTCATGTGCAAAGACATACATAGGCGCAAAATAAGGGAATGGAGAAATATTTACCAAGAAAATAAAAAGAGAAAAAATACAGGAATTGGAATCCTAGTCTCTGATAAAGCAGATTTAACCAACAAAGATCAAAAAAGACAAAGAAAGGCATTAAATAATGGTAAAGGGATCAATGCAACAGTAAGAGCTAACTGTCCTAAATATATATGCATCCAACACAGGAGCGCCCAGATTCATAAACCAGTTCTCAGAGGCCTACAATGAGACTTAGACTCCCACACAATAATAGTGGGAAACTTTAACACCCCACTGTCAATATTACAGAGATTAACAAGACAGAAAATTAACAAGGATATTCAGGACTTGACTGCTGATCTGGACCAAGCAGACCTGATATACATTTGTAGAACTCTCCACCCCAAATCAACAAAATATACATTATTCTCAGTATTACATAGTACTTATTCTAAAATCAACCACATAATTGGAAGTAAAATGCTCCTCAACAATGCAAATAACAGAAATAATAACAAATAATCTCCCAGACCACACTGCAATCAAATTAGAACTCATGATTAATAAACTCAAAACTGCACAACCACATGAAAACTGAATAACTTGCTCCTGAATGACTACTGGGTAAATAACAAAATTAAGTCAGACATAAATAAGTTTTTTAAAATCAATGAGAACAAAGAGACAACGTGCCAGAATCTCTGGGGCACAGCTAAAGCAATGTTAAGAGGGAAATTTATAGCACTAAATGCCCACATCAGAAAATGGGAAAGATACAAAATCGACACACTAACACTACAATTAAAAGAACTAGAGTAGCAAGAGCAAACAAATTAAAAAGCTAGCAGAAGAGAAGAATTAATTAAGATCAGAGCAGAACTGAAGAAGATAGAGACACACACAAACACACAAAAAAAAAAACCCTTTAAAAATTAATGAATCCAGGAGCTGGTTTTTTGAAAAGATTAACAAAATAGATAGACTGCTAGCCAGACTAATAAAGAAGAAAAGATAGAAGAACCAAATAGACACAATAAAAAATCATAAAGGGGATATCACCACTGATCCCACAGAAATACAAATTACCATCACAGAATACTATAAACATCTCTAAGAAAATAAACTGGAAAATCTAGAAAACATGGATAGATTCCTGGACACATACACCCTCCTAAGACTAAACCAGGAAGAAGTTAAATCTTTGAATAGACCAATAACTAGTTCTGAAATTAATTAATAGCCTATCAACTAATAAAAGCCCAGGACCAGACTAATTCACAGCCAAATTCTACACGAGGTAGAAAGAAGAGCTGGTACCATTCTTTCTGAAACTATTGCAAACAATGGAAACAGAGAGTCTCCTCCTTAACTCATTTTATGAGGCCAGCATCATCCTGGTACCAAAACCTGGCAGAGACACAATAAAAAAGGAAAAATTTAGGGCAATATCCCTGATAAACATCGATGCAAAAACCCTCAATAAAATACTGGCAAAACAAATCCAGCAGCACATCAAAAAGCTTATCCACCACGATCAAGTCAGCTTCATTCCTGGGATGCAAGGCTGGTTCGACATATGCAAATCAATAAATATAATCCATCACATACACAGAACCAAAGACAAAAATGACATGATTACCCCAATAGATGTAGTAAAGGCCTTCAACAAAATTCAACAGCCCTTTATGCTAAAAACTCAGTAAACTAGGTATCAATGGAATGTATCTCAAAATAATAAAAGCTATCTATGACAAACACATAGCCAGTATCATACTGAATGGGCAAAAGCGGGAAGCATTCCCTTAGAAAACTGGCACAAGACAAGGATGCCCTCTCTCACTAGTGCTATTCAACATAGTATTGGAAGTTCTGGCCAGGACAATCAGGCAAGAGAAAGAAATTAATGGTATTCAAATAGGAAGAGAGGAAGTCAAATTGTCTCTGTTTACAGATGACATGTTTGTATATTTAGAAAACTCCACTGTTTCAGCCCAAAAACTTCTTAAGCTAATAAGCAATTTCAGCAAAGACTAAGCATACAAAATCAATGTGCGAAAATCACAAGCATTCCTATATGCCAATAATAGAGAGCCAAATCATGAGTGAACTCCCATTCACAACTGTTACAAAGAGAAAAAAACACCTATGAATACAACTTACAAGGATGTGAAAGACATCTCTAAGGTGAACTACAAACTACTGCTCAAGGATATAAGAGAGGACATAAATGGAAAAAAAAAAAATCCATGCTCATGGATAGGAAGAATCAATATTGTGAAAATGGCCATGTTGGCTGGTGCGGTGGCTCACGCCTGTTATCCCAGCACTTTGGGAGGCCGAGGCTGGCAGATCGCAAGGTCAAGAGATTGAGACCACGCTGGCCAACATGGTGAAATCTCGTCTCTAGTAAAAAATACAAAAATTAGCCAGGCTTGGTGGCACACGCCTATGGTCCCAGCTACTTGGGAGACTGAGACAGAAGAATTGCTTGAACCCGGGAGATGGAAGTTGCAGTGAGCCGAGATTGCGCCACTGCACTCCAGCCTGACACCTGGTGACAGAGCAAGACTCCATTTCAAAAAAAAAAAAAAAAGAAAAAGAAAAAGAAAAGAAAAGAGAATGACCATGCTGCCCAAAGTAATTTGTAGATTCAATGCTATCCCCATCAAGCTACCATCAACTTTCTTCCTAGAACTAGAAAAAAACTACTTCTATGGAACCAAAAAAGAGCCTGTATAGCTAAGACAATTCTAAGCAAAAAGAACTAAGCTGGAGGCATCACTCTACCTGACTTCAAACTATACGACAAGGCTACAGTAATCAAACAGCATGGTACTGGTACCAAAACAGATATATAGACCAACAGAAAATAACAGAGGTCTCAGAATTAACACCACACATCTACAACCATCTGATCATTGACAAACCTGACAAAAACAAGCAATGAGGAAAAGATTCTCTATTTAATAAGTGGTGCTGGGAAAACTGGCTAGCCATATGCACAAAGCTGAAACTGGACCCCTTTCTTACGTCTTATAAAAAAATAACTCAAAATGGATTAAAGAGTCAATGCTAAAACCATAAAAACCCTTGAAGAAAACCTAGGCAATACGACTGATGACAAAGTCATGGGCAAAGACTTCATAACTAAAACATGAAAACAATTGCAACAAAAGCCAAAATTGACAAATGGGATCTCATTAAACTTAAGAGCTTCTGCACAGCAAAATAAACTATCATTAGAGTGAACTGTCAACCTACTAAATGGGAGAAAATTTTTGCAATCTATCCGTCTGGCAAAGGTCTAATATCCAGAATCTACAAGGAATTTAAACAAATTTACAAGAAAAAAGCAAACAACCCCATCAAAAAGTGGGCAAAGGATACGAACAGCACTTCTGAAAATAAGTCATCTATGTGGCCATCAAACATATGATAAAAAGCTCATCATCACTGGTCATTAGAGAAATGCAAATCAAAACCACAATGAGATATCATCTCACACAAATTAGAATGGCAATCATTAAAAAGTCAGGAAACAACAGATGCTGGAGAGGATGTGGAGAAATAGGAACGCTTTTACACTGTTGATGAGAGTTTAAATTAGTTCAAAAATTGTGTAAAACAGTGTGACAATTCCCCAAGGATCTAGAACCAGAAATATCATTTAATCCATTAATCCCATTGCTGGGTATATACCCAAAGGCTTATAAGTCATTCTACTATAAAGACACATGCATACGTATGTTTATTGCAGCACTGTTTACAATAGCAAAGACTTGGAACCAATCCAAATGCTCATCAGTGATATACTGGATAAAGAAAATGCAGCACATCTACACCATGGAATACTATGCAGCCATAAAAAATGAATTCATGTCCTTTGCAGGGACATGGATGAAGCTGGAAACTAACACAGGAACAGAAAACCAAACACCGCATATTCTCACTTATAAGTGGGAGTTGAACAATGAGAACACATGGACACAGGGAAAGGTACATCACACACTAAAGCCTTTTACAGAGTAGAGAGCAAGGGGAGGTAGGGCATTAGGACAAATACCTAACGCATGAGGGGCTTAAAACCTAGATGATGGGCTGATGAGTGCAGCAAACCACCATGGCACACGTATACCTATGTAACAAACCTGCACGTTCTGCACATGTATCCCAGAACTTAAAGTACAATTTTAAAAAAGAAGAAAAAAAGACATTGGGTATTATAAATATCACAGTGATACTTATTAATATCACAGTGTAGAAACACTGGATATTATAAATATGGCAGGAATATTTCAATATTATCACAGTGTGTAAACACTAGGTAGGATAAATATCAAGTGCTATTTTACCAGTGTCGCAGTGCATAAACCCTGTGTGTAAACGAGATGTAGCAAATATCAGTGATGTCACAATGTGTAAACCGACGTGTAAACGTGGGATGCTGCAAATATCACAGTGATGTTTCATCGACATCACGATGCTTAAACCTGTGCGTAAACATGGGATGTTGCAAATATCACAGTGACATTTCTTCGATGTCACAGTCCCTGTGCCGCGTCTGTAAACAAGGGATGTTGCAAATATCACAGCAATGTTTCTTCAGTGTCATGGTGTGTAAACACTGGAGGTTGTAAGTATCACAGCGATATTTCATTGATGTCATAGTCTGTAAATACTTGATATTATAAATATCAGAGATATTTCATTGATATCACAGTGTGTAAACACTGGATATTATAAATATCACAGCGATATTTCATTAATATCACACACTGCCCCATTGACCCAGGGCCAGCCACAGTATTATTTTCATGGGCCCTAGCTACTTTTGTTTTTGTGCACCCCTTCTTCCATAAAATAATTTAAAAATGAATATTTTATTACTGCATTTATAAAAAGAGGACTGTAATCTAGGCTGGATTATTATATATTGCTTTTATGACGTTCCTTTTCTTCTTCTGGCTTTTTAAGAAAGTACAATTAAAACATTTTTACAGGTCCCTAAAATTACTGTGTGCCTCCTGTGCCTAATGGAGAAGTCAGCCCTGCACTGACACCTTGAGTCTCAGCTTGCAGCAGGCTCATTCAGACACACTTTTCTCCAGCCTCTTTCTGCTGTCTTTGCACAAACTTTGCCCTCTTCCTGGAACACTCTCCCTTGCATTTTATCCTCATTTATCCCCACTATCCCTCACAGAGCATCAGAATCTCCTTACAGCACAGATCACTGAGACTGACCCCTGGCTTCTGATTCAGCAGATCTGGCCTGTGCCCCAAAGTCCACGTTTTCTTTTACTTTCTTTTTTTTTCTTTTGAGACAGTTTCATCTTGTTGCCCAGGCTGGAGTTTAGTGGCACAATGTCGGCTCACTGCAACCTCCACCTCCTGGGTTCAAGTGATTCTCCTACCTCAGCCTCCCTAGTAGCTAGGATTACAGGTGCCTGCCACCACGCCTGGCTAATTTTTTTGTATTTCTAGTAGAGACTGGGTTTCACCGTGTTGGCCAGTTTGGTCTCAAACTCCTTACCTCAGGTGATCTGCCTGCCTCGGTCTCCCAAAGCGCTGAGATTACAGTTGTGAGCCACTGCTCTCCGCCCAGAGTCCACATTTTTAACAAGACTTGAGGTGATGCTGATGCTGCTGGTCTGAAGATGGCACTTTGAGAACTGCTGCTTTCCAGATAAGCTGCACTTCCATTTCCTCTTACCAAGCCTTCTCTGTCTAATTGGGTCACTACCAAGACAAGCTCCGCCATAGAGACCTCCACCGAGGCAGCACTGAAGGCATTAAAAAGCAGACACGCAAATAGAACAGCAAAGTGGGACTACCTGGGGGCCAACAGCCTTCCGAACTGAGAGCATCAAAGGTTGACAGCATTCCGGACTGAGGGCCTTGAGTATAGTCTGACCCACGTAGTCTCTCTGAACAGGTGATTATTATTAACAAACAGGTGTTGTGTGTTTTCTCACAGACCCAAGATAAACTAGGTAGGCAGCTGGTGCCTGCTTACCACTGATCAAGGACAAACTAGAAAGTATTCTCCACGAGGGCGCCATGGGGGCAGGGTCACATATCACATGCTTAAAGAATTGTTTTAACCAGTGCACAATGTACATATACTGTTTTGCCACTTTAGAATGCCCCAAGTAGTTTTCCACTTGGGAAGGGAGCAGCTAGGTTTTCCTTGCCAGTGTTCTTCTTAGCATAACAATATAATTTATCATAGACTCGGTATTTCTCAGCAGGTCACATTTCTCCTTCACATGCTCTGGAAGGACCAAAGGCCTCTGCTTTATCTGTGTGATTATTTTTTGCTTTAAAACCTTTTTATCTTCTTCTATTATTTTTGATACAGGGTCTTCCTGTGTTGCCCAGGCTGGAGTGCAGTGGACCAATCACAGCTCACTGCAGATTCAACCTCCTGGGTTCAAGAAATCCTCCCACCTCAGGCTCTTAACAGATGCATGCCACCACGCCTGGCTAATTTTTAATTTTTATTTTGTAGAGACTGGGTTTCACCATGTTGCCCAGGTTGGGCTTGAACTCCTGGGTTCAAATGATCCTCCCGCCTTGGCCTCCCAAAATATTGGTATTACAAGCATATGCCACTGCACCCAGCCCTGTGTGATTTATTTCTGTTTCTACCATTTGACTGTGAACTCCACGTGTCTTATTGCTAGCTGTGGGATCTGCACCCAGTGCATACACGTGGTCAGTAAACAGGTGCTGACAGCAGTTCAGAAAAATAGAATGAATCACCTTAACCTTCCAGCAACAGTGGATGAGAGTGTAAAATCCTATCACTTCACCAGCACTATATTTTCACTTTTTTTTTTAAAACTCTTCAGCTGTAAATTCCACAATTCCTCCTATGCCTCTTGCCTTAGAAGCCGGAGGAGCAGGGCAGAGACTGCTTTGCGCAACCTGGGAGACTCGGCAGTAAGCCCCGCCCCGCGCCCCTCCCCCCTCCCCACCTCTAGTTCCGCCTCTGGCCATACGCCCCGCCCCGATCCCCGTCTCCGCCCCAGACCCCGCCCCCCTCCGGTTCTAAGCCCCGCCCCTCCTTCTGGTTTTAGGCCGAGTCCCAGGCCCAAAGCTGCTCTGCGCAAGCGCCTCCGGCCCCGCAGCTCCGAGAAGTCCTTTCGGAAACAAACATTCCCCAGGACAATGTCAAGACCTGGTCTTCCCCAGGAGTCAGTCAGGTAAAGCCTTCTCCAGCCCTGGCACCCCGAGCTTGACCAGCCCCGGCCTTAATCGCAGCGGGGGCCACTGAGGCCTTTTGACCGGCTCTGATTTTGCAGGCCCCGCCAGTTCACCTGCGAGCCCCGGACGGGAGCACTTGCCTCTAGCAGCCCGCAGGGTTCCCGAACCTTTGCACCTTCTCTAGCCAGGAACAGAGCCGGCTTTAGCCACTATGGTTCATACACACGCTATTCCCCTTCCCCGAGGGCACAACGCTTCTCCCTTCCTGGCTTGGATCTTCTGAAATCCGGGTCTCCAGGGTTGGACCTAAGGACCCCCGAGGGTGGCACAGCCCGCACCAGGCAGCCCCGGATTCAAGTCCCTCGGTGCCTACTTCCAATTGTGACCTTGGGTCTGTCAGTTACGTAAGCTCTCTGAGCCTGGAGGTGACCCTGTGATCACTTGCCGGTCTGTTGTGAGAATAAAATGAAAAACATGGAAAGTGAGACCATGCTCAGAAGGGGGTGGCGGCTACTGCTGTTCCTATCTTGATGGTGATTACTCCAGCAGCTAGCCCCTAAAGTAGACAGATAAGTTTTTGTAGCCTTTTACTTCCGCTGGTTTCTCTGGGCAGTTATGCGGTTTCTGGGTTGTTAAAAGCCACCAGCCCAGTTTTCTTTTCTGGAGGCGGACCTGCGTACATGAGATGCACTGTGCAATCCCCCATGCCAGCTTTCAGTGATTCTTTCCAGGCCATTTGGCTGTTGAAATCCACTGCTGTTACCTAGCCACATCTGGTGAGCACCCTGCAATCTAGGAGGAGGCAACAAACAACAAATACCTCTTGGAAAAAACTGCTTATCTAATGATGGGGAGATTTATAACAGTGGTTACCATTCACTGAGGACCAGCTGTGTGCCAGCCACAGTATATGAACTGCATCATTTAATCTTCATAAATATCCTCAAGCCTGACACAAGTGGAGATGAAACTCAGAGAAGTTGTTCTATAAACTTTTTTAAAAAAAAAAAAAAAACAGAGTCCTGCTCTGTTGCCCAGGCTGGAGTGCAGTAGGCGATCTCAGCTCACTGCAGCCTCTGTCTCCGAGGTTCAAGCAATTCTCTTGCCTCAGCCTACTGAGTAGCTAGGATTACAGGCCTGAGCCATGGTGCCCTGCTACTTTTTGTATTTTTAGTAGAGACGGGGGGTTTCACCATTTTGGCCAGGCTGGTCTTGAACTCCTGACTTCAAGTGATCCACCTGCCTCGGCCTCCCAAAGTGCTGGGATTACAGGCATGAAGCACCACGCCAGGCCTCCTATACACATCTGAAGCCAATTCTGGACATCTTATACATCTGATTTTGCCCACTATGCAAAACTGCCTTCGCATGGAAAAAGTAAATCCAACTGTTCCTTTCTAGGGCTGCCATAACACAGTGCCACACACTGGGTGGTTTAAAACAATACAAATGGTCTCATGGTCATGAAGGCTGGAAGTCCAAAATCAAGGTGTTGGCAGGGCCACTGTCCCTCAGAAGGCTCTAGGGGTGATCTTTCCTTGCCTCTTCCAGTTTCTGGTGGTTTCTGGCATTCCTGGGCTCCCAGCAGCATCACTTCAACCTCTGCCACCATCTTCACATGGTTTTCTTCCCTATGTGCATCTCCCCATGTTTTTTCTTTTCTTTCTTTTTTCTGAGTCAGGTCTCACTCTGTCACCCAGGCTGGAGTGCAGTGATGCAATCATGGCTCACTGCAGCCTTGAACTCTGGGGCTCAGGTGATCCACTTTAGCCCCCCAAGTAGCTAGGAATACAGTTTGCATGCCCCATACCCCCAGCTAATTTATGCTTGCTTGCTTTATTTATTTTCCTTTGTAGAGACTGCGTCTTGCTATGTTGGTCAGGCTAGTTTCAAACTCCTGGGCCCAGGCAATCCTCCCGCTTCAACCTCCCAGTGTTGGGATTATAGGGGTGAGCCCCCGACACGCGGCTCATTTCTGCTTCTTATAAGGACAACATTCATTGGATTTAGAGGTCACTCTAAACTAATTACATCTGAAAAGATCCTATTTCTTAATAAAGTCACACTCTGAAATTTGGGGTAGACATGAATTTTGGGGGCAAGGGGACACTGTTCAACCCGCTGTACAAACTAGCAACAAAACACACCTGTCAAAAGGATAAAAACAAGTCCACATAGGAAGGGCACCTTTTGTGGTTATAAATCGCAATATTTGCGTATTACTGGGAAATGGTTGTCAAAATGTGTTCCCCTGTCAACAGCATCAGCAACACTGGTGGGAGTTTGATACAAATCCTAATTCTCAGGTCCTGCACCAGAGTTACTGAGTCACAGTCTAGGACTGAACCTAGCAGTCTGTGTGGTACCCAGTCCTCCAGGTGATTCTCTTGCTGCTGAAGTTTGGAAACCACTGTTATAAGGAAGTTGAAGACGTAAGAGTTTGAGAACATAAGGGCCAGGTTGACAGAAGGTAGTCTTCTAACCTCAACATTGACTTTTTCAGCACACCTGTCTTCTCTGTCTATAACTATGGATTTTAAAATTCAATGATTGCATTACTGAAAAAACATTTTACTGTATTGTATGTTTCAAAGTGAACCTGTGTACTAAACTGTGTGCTTAGAAGGTTTGTCATTTTCATCTTGCAAACAACCATGCAGTTTAGATACTATTCTTTCTGTCGTGTTATTGAAAAGTACAAATAGTGTCAAAAATGGCAAACTCCTCAATACACAACAAAGCAGAAACAGAGGCAAGACTATAAGCTTTTTACCATAACTCTGCTTACCAAAATATCTGTCTGGTTTGTTTTTATTTTAGAAACAGTTTGCTAGATGATGCTAAGGCCCGCTTAAGGAAGTGTGATATTGGAAGCAAATATTCTCACTTGCCGTATAACAAATATTCCATCCTTTTGCCATTGGTGGCTAAAGAAGGAAATCTCCATTTGTTATTCACTGTCCGGTCAGACAAGGTAGGTGGACAAAAAGTTTCCTGCCCTCAAATCTCAGGGCATCAGAAAATCTCACGAAATGTTGTCACTTGTACACATTTTGAAGCCAGAATTCTCAAATGGGCTTTCAAAATCGTGATGTCGGAGGCATACAACCACAAGTCCCAGGATAACATGGTGTTTTGCAGAAGTTTTAGCAAAGAAAATGAAGGATTTAGCTGAATGCAGTTTAAAATGCTTTCAGACTAGGGTTACCTAACCTTGGTGCTATTGGCATTTGGGGCTGGATAATTCTTTGGTGTGGAGGCTGTCCTGTGTGATGTGGGGTGTATAGCATCATCCCTGGTCTCTACTGACCAGATGCCAGTAACACACACACACACACACACAGAAACACACACACACACACACACACACACACACCCCCCACAAGCTTACACACACATTCGTCCAGTATGCCAGTAGCACACGCACCACAAATACCTTCAGACATTGCCTACTCTCCTGGCAGGGATTGGGGGTGCCAAATTGCCCCCACCAAGGACCACCATTTTAGACTATCCCACCCCAAGTATAATGTAAAAATACTAGAGCATAGAAGTTAGCAGCCTAGGCTCTGAAGCTAGCTGTCCATGTTGAATGCAGGCTCTCTCCTTGCCAGCTGGGACTTTGTCCTACTTACCCTCTCTGTGCATACATACTTACCAGTATGTCACTGTTGCCTGCAATATCCGAAACAGTAAAATGGTATACAGGTGGTGGCCCAGAAGCAGGAGCTACACCATATAGCCTAGGTTTGTAGTAGTCTATACTATCCAGGTTTGTGCAAGTGCACTCTGTCTTGTTTACACAATGATGAAATTGCTTAATGCATTTTTCAGAATGTGTCCCTGTTGTTAAGCAACACATGACTACATTTAAAATAGGCAGCACAACAGGTCTGTATATCTGTCCAGCCTGCTGACTGCTCGGAGGTGCCTCTGTCCCTGGCTGCCTTGGAGGCGAACATGCTAACAGTAGAGCACTTTTTCAGGGTTGCTGTAACATTAGGTGTATTTCTTAGGCATTTGGTGAGACATGTTTGCAGTGGGTGGTGAATGTTCAAGACAGTAGAAATATGTCCATCAGCCTTCTTTTTACCTGTTCTCATGACTATAATTGATGTGAAGATGTCTGAGGATTTAGCTACGGCAGCAATTTCTGCGATGTTCCTGATTTATCAGCGCAGAAGAACTTAAAAAAAATTTTTTTTAAGGCTTGCCAAAATGAGGCAGTAAACTATAGAATGTCAAAAAGTTTATCATGGCATTGTGTTAGTGCTCTCTAACTGCTATAACAAAACACCTTAGACTGGGCAGCTTATAAATGACAGATATTAATTCTCACAGTTCTGGAGGCTGGGAAGTCCAAGACAAGCTGCCAGATTTGGTGTCTGGTGAGGGCCCAGTTCCAGTTCAAAGATAGTCATTTTTTACTGTGTCCTTACAGGGAAAAAGGAGTCTCTTTTTAAGGATATTAATCTTATTGATGAGGGCTCTGCCTCCATGACCTGACCACGTCCCAAAGGTCACACCTCCTAATATCATCACTTTAGAAGTGAGGATTTCAATATACAGATTTGTGGGAGAATAAACATTCAGGCCATCGCAGGCATCTAGTTCATCCTTACATAGATATATTGGCCCAGGTGCTAAAAAAGCCAACATGATTTCTTGATTGAGTTTCTAAATGTCCAGAACTGACCTTACAAGTTCTCAAGATTAAATATTTCATATGGCCAGGTACCATTCCTGTGCATCTACTCCATCTCCGTGGAACCATCTTCAGAGCTCTGTGAGGAGCATACTGTCATTATCCCATTGCACACAGTTGGAAAGAGGCAGGCACAGGACTCTTGCTGAGGCTGAGGGCTCCTTGATGATTCAGGAGAGAAAGGAGAGTAGGTACTAAGCACATTGGGCATAAAAGAAATTGAGGCCAGTTTGCTGAGATATTTGGCCCTGCAGAAGAGAGAAGAGTGAAGGGTTTGTGCCTTTCCAATTCTGCCCAAGATATGAGAGATAATTTTAAAGACAGAGATAAGAGGGTTAATTTTAGGATGCTACAAACGGAGGCACTGTCAGTTCTCCTAAAGGCAGGAAGGAATGAAATTCAGGAAGGGGGAAATAGGGGGAATGGAGAGACCTCTATTCCTTTACCAACAAGCACAAAGATAAACATAGATGCCAACACAGTGCTAATAGCTCCAGGACCCATATTTTCTGTGTCTTACTAAACTTTTGATAAATGTATGTTGTACTGATTAAAAACACAGGCTCGTAAATTGAACACTGGTTTATATTTCACCTCGTTGAGTAAACTTGGTCAGGTTATTTCACCTCTGTGAGCCTAAGTTCCCTTGTCTGAAAGTGGATATAATAATACTGTAAGAGTAGCTTACCTGCCCATCAGTGCATGAGTGGATAAACAAACTGTGACACATACATACGACAGAGTACTATGCAGCCATAAAAAAGGAAGTACCAATACACAGTAGAACATGAAGAACCTCAAAAACATGTGAAGGGGAAAATGCCAGACAGAAAAGTCGATACTAAGTAAATCTACGGAGACAGAAAGCAGGGACAGAGGGAGAGGGGAATGAGAATCAACTGTTGTTTGGGGTTTCCTTCTGGGATGATGAGAATATTCTGAAATGAGATGGGGATGATTGTACAACGCTGTATATGTATTACATGTCTCTGATGTTTTCACTTTAAAATCCTTAATTTTATGTGAGTTTCACCTCCTTAAAAAATTAGTAGCTTATGGAACTGTTGGGAGGACCCAGTGGGAAAAATCTTCGTGAAACAACATGTCCACAGCATGATAAGCACCCAATAAAGGACTGGACAAAATTATCTGTTGATAATGTTGCCCTTCATATTACTCTTTCAGCTTTTTCCCCCTAGCAGTGTCAATCTGTTTCTGTGTGTGTGATATGGTTTGGATCTCTGTCCCCATGCAAATCTCACGTTCAGTTGTAATCCCCAATATTAGACGTGGGGCCTGGTGGGAGGTGATTTGATCACGTAGCTGGATTTCCCCCTTGGTGTTCTCATGGCAGGGAGTGAGTTCTCATGAGATATGGCTATTTAAAGTGTGTAGCACCTCCCCTCCCTCTCTCTTCCTCCCGCTCCAGCCACGTGAAGTGCTTGCTCCTCCTTCACCTTCAGCCATGTTCGTAAGTTTCCTGAGGTCTCCCCAGAAACCGAGCAGATGCGAGCATCATGCTCGCTGTGCAGCTTGCGGAACTGTGACCCAACTAAACCTCTTTTCTTTATAAATTACCCAGTCTCAGCTATTTATTTACATCTGTGCAAGACCAGACTAATACAGTGTGTGGTATCTCTTGGGGGCAAATAGAATAATAGTGAGCAGTGATAAAAATTTGAGGTTAATTTCTTAAAAAGGATTCAAGGAAACACATTTTTGGGAGGTGGGGGTCTCGTTCACCACTTGCCACCACCTGGGTAGGAATAATCTCTGGTACAGAATAGTTCAGTGTTTGCTGAATGAGTAAATAGTTCCAAAATTAGAATCCCACATTGCGGCTCTGCTCTTTCTATATCCAGCTAAGAAGGGCTCCTGGAGAAGTTTGCTTCCCTGGAGGTAAGCAAGAACCTACAGACAAAGATGATGTAGCCACGGCCCTCCGAGAAGCCCAGGAGGAAGTGGGGCTGCGTCCTCATCAAGTGGAAGTTGTCTGCTGCCTGGTGCCATGTCTTCTTGATGTAAGGGTTTTCTCAGACTCCCAGAATCACCCCCACCAGGTGGATCTACTATTCTCGGGATTCCACATTTTCCAAACATAACCCCAAAGAGAACTCTGAGTCAAAAGACCAGGTTCTCCTATTGACATTGCCCCTCATGAGCCGAGTGGCTGTGGGTAACCCCTTTTGCCTCTCTGGGCCCCTCTTTCCCATCCAGAAATAAAAAGGTTGAACTTCCCTCAGTGGATTTCAAACTGGGTGCCAAACTGGGATGCTTCAAAATTATTAACGTTCAGTTCACTTTTATTTTTCTCCAGTATACATTGATTGTGAGAGTTCATTTGAAAACATAACACACATTCCAATGTGCTATATGCTGAATTTTAGCCCCTTGAGGACCCCCAATGCATTACTTTTGCCATAAAGACACTCATTTTTCTACATACCGTAGAATAAAGCCTCTCTGCAATGCATTAATTGAATAGAACCATGAAATCAACTAGGCAAGCTATTTAAAAACTCTTACTATTCATAACTGCATTTGTGTTAACTGAGGATTTCCTTGATAGTATAATATACACAAAAACATTTAATATATTTTTTAAAATGAATTTTGGAGCTGATATAGCCAGATCTTGTTTTCTTTTGTATTTTATTATTTATAGAGATGGAGGTCTCGTTATGTTAATGAGGCTGGTCTTGAGCTCCTGGTCTCAAATTATTTATAGAGATGGAGGTCTCATTATGTTAATGAGGCTGCTCTTGAGCTCCTGGTCTCAAGCGATCCTCCCAACTCAACCTCCCAAAGTGCTGGGATTACAGGTGTGAACCACTGTGCTCAGCTTCAGATCTTATTTTGTATCTGTTCACCACAACTTCTTTGTTGTACTAATTGACTTTGGAAAGGGTAAATATTGTATTAAGAAGTTTGATCGCTGGGCACGGTGGCTCAAGCCTGTAATCCCAGCACTTTGGGAGGCCGAGGCAGGTGGATCACGAGGTCAAGAGATCGAGACCATCCTGGTCAATATGGTGAAACCCCATGTCTACTAAAAATACAAAACATTAGCTGGGCATGGTGGTGCGTGCCTGTAATCCCAGCTACTCAGGAGGTTGAGGCAGGAGAATTGCCCGAACCCAGGAGGCGGAGGTTGCGGTGAGCCGAGATTGCGCCATTGCACTCCAGCCTGGGTAACGAGTGAAACTCCATCTCAAAAAAAAAAAAAAAAAAAGGAAGAGAAAAGGAAAAAAAAAAAGAAGTTTGATCTTGGACAATAGGATGATTTTTCTGGTATAAATGTTTTAAAGAATAGCTGTAGATTGATGGAAAAGTCATAAAGATAGTACAGAAAGTTCTGGTATACCCGAGACCTAGTTTCCCTATGGTTGTCATCTTATATCACTGTGGTACATTTGCCACAACTAAGAAACCAATGCTAGTATACTATTAACTAAACTCCACGCTCTATTTGCTTTTTGCTAGTTTTTCTACTTATGTCCTCCTTTCTGTCCTGGATCTCATCTAAGATACTGTATTGTATTTTATGGTCATGTCTCCTTAGTCTGCTGGTCTGTGATAGTTTCTCAGACGTTCTTAATGTCATGAAACTGACAGTTTTGAGGCATAGTGGTCAGGTGTTTTGTACAATGTTCCCCAATTTTTGTTTGTCTGGTATTTTTCTCATTGTTAAACTGGGGCCATAATTTGAGAACACCACGGAGGTGAAGTGCTCTCATCACATGATATCAGAAATAGGAATGAACTTTTAATGTTTTATATATTGGGCCTTCGGGTAAGTTTTTATTTCAAAAGAACAGTCCCACTGTTGCTTAACAGTTAGAAAACCAGTGGGATAAATCATCCTTTATGTTCCATTTGACGAAAGTCTTGGTGCTACAGTGTTTTAAAGATCAGTGATGCTGAGAAACGTCAGTCTTAATTAGGTTCTTTTTAAAAATAGAAAGGTCAGCACTCAAGGGTGATTTTGTTTGCAAGAAGCTAGTGGCTACTCAATAAATGTTTTCTAAGTGTGTGTGTACGAAAGAGAGGTAGAGACATGGGATTACACAAGAAATGTGTCAATTACTTCCTTTTCCATTTTGTTTTCTGATGGGAGCTCTTTTCAGTTCAGGAAAGATTTTCAGGTTCTCAAAATCTACCAGCATTTGGAGGATTTACTTTAGAAATCAATTAACAAATTTAGCTATACTGATGAAAAGTTTCCAAAATGAGACTAACTCCATTCCCAAGGTCCCCAGATGCTACTGAGTTCCACATGTGGGTGGATAGAATACAGCAGCATTGACAGGAAAATGTGTTTCCGGGAGATTCCCAGGGGCCAGACACTCCTGGAACGGGAGATTTCTAAAACAGCATGATTGAGAGATTAGAATAAACATAGGCTTTAAAGAAAGGTCTACTGTGTTTGGAAACTCAAGGGAGGGTTGCTGGGTGTTTTGGCCCTCAATAATTTTTTAAATGTACCACAAAAAAAATGCCATTTATTGAAAATTATAAGCATAACCTAATCTATGTGGTTCTTAACCTGAAGTGCTTTTTCCACGCAGGAGAATTTGGTAATATCTGGAGATCATAGTTGGGAGGAGAAGGGTGCTATTGGCTTTCCGCACCCTCTATGTAAACCCTCCCACCCCCTGTGTAAACCCTCCAGGCAGGCTGTGACTCCATAACCCCCACCCCAGTTTCCCTTTTGTCAGACATTTACGTGCCTCTTTTTACAAAGGTCTCTGATATGTACCCAGGAGTATGAGCAGCTAATTGTAGTTGTTAAGGCTTCTTTGAGATTAGATTGTTAGAAATCACAGGGTGTTGGGAACTAGACTAGGTGCCCCTAAGTTGTGGTCACTTAATGGTAGCGGCAACCACCACTAATATTTACGGAGCATACGTTGTTGGCCTCTGTCCAGGCCCCTTCATATTCCTCTTACCACCCCAGGGCTTCTGATAACTCATACTGTTACCGGATGGTCCTGATCCACACCCTAAGAGAGCGTTCTTGGATCTCATAGGGTGAGTCCATACAGCAAAGTGAAAGCAAGTTTATTTGAGAAGTAAAGAAACAAAAGATGGTTATTTTGTAAGCAGAGCAACAGCATGTGGTGCTGGCTGGCCATTTTTATGGTTATTTCTTGATCCTATGCTAAACAAGGGGTGGGTTATTTATGAGTTTTCCAGGAAAGGGTTGGGCAATTCCCAGAGCCGAGGGTTCCTCCCCGTTTTAGACATATAAGGTAACTTCCTGACATTGCCATAGCATTTGTAATCTGTCATGGCAGTGGTGGGAGTGTCTTTTAACATTCTAATGTATTCTAATTAGTGTATAATGAGCAGCAAGGATGATCAGAGGCTCCTCTCATTGCCATCTTGGCTTTGGTGGATTTTGGCTGGCTTCTTTACTGCAAGGTCTTTATGTGTTTTTTTGTTCGTTTCTTTCTTTTTTGTTTTTTGTTTTTTATGAGACCAAATCTCCCTCTTTGCCCAGGCTGGAGTGCAGTGGCACAATCTCAGCTCACTGCAACCTCCACCTCCCAGGTTCGAGTGATTCTTCTGCCTCATCCTCCTGAGTAGCTGGAACTACAGGCACGCACTACCGTAACGAGCTAATTTTTGTATTTTTAGTAGAGATGGGGTTTCACCATATTGTCCAGGCTGGTCTTGAACTCTTGACCTCATGATCCACTCACCTCGGGCTCCCAAAGTGCTGGGATTACAGGTGTGAGCCACTGAACCTGGCCAAGGTCTTTATGTTTTATCAGCAAAGCCTTCATGACCTGTATCTCAGTCTCATCTGGTGACCAAGCATGGTCTAACCTCCTGGGAATGCAGCCCAGTAGGTCTCAGCCTTCTTTTACCCAGCCCCTATTCAAGATGGAGTTGCTCTGGTTCAAATGTCTCTGACAATACCTGCAGCTTTCTTCTGAATACAGTACTGGTACCCTTGGTACCGGAGCCACCTTGCCATGTGTCCTGCACAGAGAGCTGGGAGTGCCTGTGAATTTACTTCTGGATACGCAGTCCTTAACCAGTGACTGACTGGGGCTGTGGTGCATGAAATCCCAGCTCCCTTGTCTCCACGTGGGACAAACTGCATAGTAATTTACACTCCAGAATACCCCATCGTGTCCTTGCCAGCTTTCTTCCCTTATGAGCCTTGCTTCTCTCCTCCCCTTACCTGTATCTCCTGGAAGCACTTTCTTTAAAAATCACTTGCATCTGAGTCCTTATCTCAGAATCCACTCTGAAAAACTCCACGTTCAGAGACTAAGCATTTAACCAAAGCCAGGCGTGGTGTTAGGTGCCGGCATAATGTTGCCTCTGCCCTGGGGTAACTTAATGACCCCAGATTTCCTGCCCTAAGGATATATGAAGTCTGTGTTCCTGTTGTCTTCTCCTGGTCTACATGTTGACTTTCACCATTATTTTGGTTAATGGTCTCAGTTGTCTCTGTTCCTACATTTGCTTTCCTGACTTTGGCTGTCCCTCTGAGAACATTCTGCAAGCCTGACAGGTCCCAGCCTCGCCATGCGTCTAGCTCTCTGGCTTTTCCCACCCACTTTCTCTTGGGATGCTCGAGGAATTCCAATTCTTCTCATTTTCTAATACAAAGTCAGACAGCTCTTAGCAGTTCCCACATCCTCTCTGAGCCCCAGGCCTCCCTCTCAGGGTTTCCAGTATAACAAAATAGTCTTTCATTTGACAGCACTCATGTTCATTTGCTTTCTTATTTTTATTTTTGAGATGGAGTCTCACTCTGTCATCCAGGCTGGAGTGCAGTGTCTTGATCTCGGCTCACTGCAAAATCTGCCTCCTGAGTTCAAGCAATTCTCCTGCCTCCGCCTCCCAAATAGCTAGAACTACAGGCACATGCCACCACACTCAGCTAATTTGTGTATTTTTAGTAGAGATAGGATTTCACCGTGTTGGCCAGGCTGGTCTTGAACTCCTGCCTCCTCAGGTGATCCGCCCTCCTCAGCCTCCCAAAGTGCTGGGATTACAGGTGTGAGCCACCGCACCTGGCCACTCATGTTCATTTGCAAGCAGTTGTGGTTGTAAATAGAAATCCCTCTCCCATGTAATATAAACATGTATGTAATATAAAATAGTTCACATATAATTATATATATAAGACATAATTATATATGTGTGTATATACATCTATATAAATTTTTTCCATAAACGGGAATACGTCATAACTAGTATTATATCACTTTTCTGTTCATAAGTATAGCACATTTTTTTCTTTACTAAGAAGCAACGGTGTGTATCCCATTCTTTTTAAAAGCTACATAGAATCCTATTTTACAGATATAACCTTAATTTATATAACTTAAATGCCTATAAATTGAAGAGTGACAGCTTTCAAATTTTGGGCTATTGTAGAAAGTAATGCTTCAGGTTTATACTTGTGTCTTTTCTGACCAGTAGGAATTTATCATACAGATACACAAATGCAATTCCCAGGTCATAGGGAGCATGTTTTTATGATACTGCCAAATTGCCATTCCAAAAGATTGTACTACTTTTTGTTTATACAAGAAATCATTTTCAGAGGCCTCTCATAGATGCCACTTCAGGACGGGTAGGTTGACTCCCATTTTGGGGGGAACACAAATTTATTTCCAAAGTTAGCTTTCTTCCCCTTCTCCCAGGTTCGCTTTCATTTTCTTAGCTCACCTAGAAGTGGCATGATTTTAGTATTTGAAACAGTATCACTTCACTTCTTAATTTTTTTTTTTCTGCTTTTAGACAGATAAACTGATTACTCCATTTGTGGGTTTCATAGACCACAACTTCCAGGCCCAGCCGAATCCTGCTGAAGTTAAGGATGTCTTCCTGGTGCCTCTGGCCTATTTCTTACATCCACATGTCCACGTCCAGCGTTACGTCACACAGTTCGGTCACTGTTTTATTTATCATATCTTTGAGTACACAAACCCTGAAAATGGGGTCACGTACCAGATCAAGGGAATGACTGCAAACCTTGCAGTGTTGGTGGCCTTTATTATTTTGGAAGAAAAACCCACCTTTGAGGTTCAATTTAATCTTAATGATGTACTACCATCCTCTGAAGAGTTATTCCTGAAGGTTCACAAAAACGCTACAAGCAAGTTATGATTTACGAGACCAAGAGACAAAGAACTATCCATGAGAATTTTGTATGTGCTTCTCCATAGAACTACAATGATGCCTGGTGTTGGAATTTGACAGGTGCGAATATTTTTTCTGTAGTATGTAGGTAGAAACTTGCCTCTTTTCCAGTTGCCTTCTATTGTCTGATAAAGTAAAAGTCATTCAAAAGTGTAAAAATATGTTTATAGTGTTGCATATTTTCACCCACAATATGTTAATCATATTTTTCTTATGTATATTAGAAAGAATATTGGGCACATAGTAAGCCCTTAATAAAGATTTTTTAAAATATATGACCTTGTGGCATTTACCTAATTTGTAGGAGGATATATATATATATATACACACACACACACACACACACACACACACACACACATGTGATAGAGTCTCCCTCTGTCACCCAGGCTTGAGGGCAGTGGCATGACCTCAGCTCGGCTCACTGCAACCTCCACCTCCAGGGCTCAAGTGATTCTCCTGCCTCAGCCTCCTGAGTAGCTGGGATTACAGGCACCTGCCACTACACCCAGCTGATTTTTGTATTTTTAGTAGACACAGGGTTTCGCCGTGTTGGCGAGGCTGGTCTCGAACGCCTGACCTCAGGTGATCCACCCACCTCAGTCTCCCAAAGCGCTGGGGTTACAGGCGTGAGCCACCCCAAATGGCCAGCAATATTTGTTTTTGTCTGTTACATGTAACAGAAACTTCCGGCCATCCATCATAACCTATCTTCCCTGTCTTCTATGATGGTAGAGTTTAAGCTGGGTCCACAGCTGTCCAGGTAGAAACAGCATTACTTGTGATCTCTTGCCATTCAAGTTGACTCTGGCACTTAATTTAGGCCAACGGGTTATGGGTGAAAGTTGACTTTCCAGGTCGTCTCCAGTTTAAGAGATAAGCCAATCTCCCTGGAGTCCCTCTAGTTCTTTTTTCCATGAGCTGCAACATGGACTGGTCTGTAACCCAGCCTTGACCATACAAATGAGGACAACTCCTAGGGGAATGGCAGAACCAAAAGATGTCAGAGCTTGAATCACTGAATGACTCTGTGGAGGAAAGTAACCTTTTAACCTGGGCTCTTCACTTGGTACTGTTACATCAGAAAAGAATAAAATTCTGTATCAACTCTCTGCCACTATAATTTGGAGTCACTTTTCTATGGCAGAGCTAACCAATGTGCTCCAACACCTGAAAGTAGCTAGAAGATTCACCTGAACTTCAAGTGTTGCAAGCAGGTAGAAATGGGGATGATCTGACACTTTTTCATTTTTTTGAGACAGTCTCTCTCTTTCACCCAGGAGCGCAGTGGTGTGATCTTGGCTTACTGCAACCTCCACCTCCAGGGTTCAAGCAATTCTTCTGCCTTGGCCTCCCAAGTAGCTGGGATTACAGGTGCCTACCACCACACCAGGCTAATTTTTTTATTTTTAGTAGAGATAGGGTTTCTCCATGTTGCTCAGGCTGGTCTTGAACTACTGACCTCATGTAATCCACCCGCTTCAGCCTCCCAAAGTGCTGGGATTACAGGCATGAGCCTCCATGAGCCCGGCCAATCTGACACTTTACATGTAGGTCCTGTGACACACACAGGATGCCCTGGGTAGAGGTGGGGTTTGGCAGTCACCATCCAGAGCAGCTGAAATTGAGGGATATGAGAGGCTTATATGCCTACCAATTGGGATAATGATGTATGTTTCGAGATGATGAGGGCAGAAAAACAGTGATTTAAAGCACAAGCCTCAAATCAAAAGACAAAAAGACAGACATTCTGTAATGCACGTCTTGAGGTCTCCTGCTTTAGAGTTAGCAAGGATTTTTTTTTGTTTGTTTGTTTAATTATGATATTAATCATCCTTCATGACGCAGAGAGGCAAGTGAGTCAAGCAACGTAACCACAATTCTGTGATGGCAATTTCACATCTTACTGTTCTTATTAGCTTTCCAGAGTGCCAAACCGTTTTTAATAAGACTTTGTTATCGTTGAAAATGTGATGCCCACACCAGACCCATCCATCAGCAATGCAACTGTCCACTGCTGCTGGATTTTTCTTTCCTAAGAGTTGGCAGAGGCAAATACCCGATCTGCTGCTTTCTACCCATATATGTTTAAACGGCAGAAATCTGGCTCCAACCATGAAAGCAGATGTTGGGTATGCTTCCCCATTAACATTCTGTAACCAGCACTGCATGAACAAGCCTGGACTATTTCCGAACAATTATAGAAGCATTTGCAAATGTGTATTTACAATCTGACAGCAGTATAATTGCCGGGTAGGTGGTTGACCTCTCTGATAGTGCAGAAAGCCTCCCTTCCAAACTGTTTATGTGAACTTGTGCCGACCTGCCCGGTCCAGCTGAAGTCCATCTGAGCACACTCATGGCCACACAATGTATGGGGTTACATACATAGCAAAGGAGGCATTGTCCCCTTCCTTCTTCTTAGTGGTGTATTTTAGGGTATCTGTGTTTAGGGTCCTAGTTAAATATATCTGGCTTAAATAAGAGAAATTATTGGCAAGGTACAGACCTCAGGAAATCTGCGAAACCACTAAACAAACCAGCTTCAAGAAGGACAGGGCAGGGCACAGTGGCTCATGCCTGTAATCCCACCATTAGGGGAGGCTGAGGCGAGTGGATCGCTTGAGGTCAGGAGTTCAAGACCAGCCTGGTCAACATGGTGAAACCCATCTCTATAAAAAGTGCAAAATTAGCCAGATGTGATGGTACATGCCTGTAATCCCAGCTGTTTGGGAGGCTGAGGCAGAATTTTGCTTGAACCTGGGAGGTGGAGGTTGCACTGAGCGAAGATTGCGCCACTGCACTCCAGTCTAGGTGACAGAGTGAGACTGTGTCACAAAATAATAATAATAATGAAGTACAGCAGTAAGGAACAAACACAGCTAACTACCTCAAAGCCAGGAGGATGTGAACCTTCTCTTTTGTATCCTGTCATTATTTTGACAAGAAACATCTACATGAATTGATTGATAAAATCATAGAAAAACAACAGACACTCTATGCCTCAGTCCCCATTTCTATCTGGCCTAGCAAAGGTCACCTGGAAGGTTTCCAGGAACCTGCAAATATGTTCGAAAGCAAGGGCAAGTGGGGGCTAGATGGACATTCCAAAACATACAATCCCTCCAGTGCCTAGATTTTATAAATTCTCTAGATTCTGCCATCCAGACAACTCAACTATGTCTTCTTTGCAACCCTGCAATCTTGGTAAAGAAGTGGTTAAGCATGCTGAGTCTGAGTGTGGCGATTCCTCAAGGATCTAGAAATAGAAATACCATTTGACCCAGAAATCCCATTACTGGGTATATACCCAAAGGATTATAAATCATTCTATTATAAAGACATATGCACACATATGTTTATTGTGGCACAGTTCACAATAGCAAAGACTTGGAACCAACCCAAATGCCCATCAATGATAGACTGGATAAAGAAAACATGGCACATACATACCATGGAATACTATGCGGCCATAAAAAAGGATTAGTTCATATCCTTTGCAGGGACATGGATCAAGCTGGAAACCATCATTCTCAGCAAACTCACACAAGAACAGAAAACCAAACACCGCATGTTCTTACTCATAAGTGGTTGTTGAACAATGAGAACACATAGACACAGGGAGGGGAACATCACGCATCAGGGCCTGTTGGGGGTGGGGGCTAGGGGAGGGATACCAGGGAGTGGGGGTTAGGGGAGGGATAACATTAGGAGAAACACCTGATGTAGATGACAAGGTGATGGACGCAGCAAACCACCATGGCACGTGGATATCTATGTAACAAACCTGCATATTCTGCACATGCACCCCAGAACTTGAAGCATAACAAGAAAAGAAAAAGAAATGTCAAGAGTGCTAAGTCTGGAATCAGGATGCCTAGCTTTCAATCTCAGCTCCAGTGTCAGCCTATTCTGGGACCTTAAGCAAGTTATTCCTTCTGTGTAGACCTCAGTTTCCTCTTCTGTAAGGCAGGAGAAATAAATTCTGTTTTAGGGCTGTCAGGGGATTAAATGAGTTAACACATGTGACCTCTTTACTTAAAGCATACCAGAGTGCTCAAAGCCTGGGAAATAAGCGCCCAGTTACCAGTTGGCTACTAATTATGGTACGACTGTAACTATAACATATCATAACAATAACAACCATTGTTATTTCTCTAGTTCAGAGTTAGACTAACATTTATTAAGCACCTATTGTGTACCTAGTTTTTCATTTTATTCCACTAATCCCCACATCAACTCTTTGTAATGAGCACATGCTATTATTATTCCTATTTCTAGATAGGAAACCTTAAAGATCAGAGGTGATAAATATTTGCTCATTGTCACACAGTTCATAAATGGCAAAGCCAGCATCCAAACCCACATGCATGAGTTTCATAGCCCATACTCTTTCTGCTTTAACTGCATACGTGAAGCAAGAATAGAAGGTTAAATTTACGTTTCCCTTGAGTCACTATATGTGAAAGGGAAAGCAATTCAAAGTTAATAAACTACAGAGAGGGCAGCATTTATTTTTGCCTTCATCATGTCCTCCTGCTTATTCAGCTGGTGCTGCAAACAGTGAAATAAGTAATTAGCCAGGATGATTTTAATTAAAATGGAACATACCAATTAATGAATGAAAGTGCTGGCATACTTGCTAATTTAACAACTCATTCATGGTGCCAGTTGTCCAGTTAAAGGACTGAGAAGGGAAAACGTTCTTCCTCCTCTTAGATGAGATGATTAGATGTTATCCAACTGTCTTTATTCTTGTTAACAATTGGTTTCCTACTTGAGAATAGCATGAAGTTTTGTTAAAATTGCTAGAGTGATCCTCTCCCCGTCCAGTTGTCTCAGATGTGACACACTCAGTGTGGTTCCTAATGGGACTTGCGTGTATATTCAATTAAGATTTTTTTTATTTTTTTACTTTTTTTTTAGTTGGAGTATGCTCTGTTGCCCAGGCTGGAGTGCAGTGGCTTGATGCTGGCTCGCTACAACCTCCACCTCCTGGGTTCAAGCAATTCTCCTGCCTCAGCATCCTGAGTAGCTAAGATTACAGGCACGTGCCATTATGTCCGGCTGATTTTTGTATTTTTAGTAGTGACAGGGTTTCACCATGTTGGCCAGGCTGATGTATAACTCCTGACCTCAAGTGATCGTCCCACCTCGGCCTCCCAAAGTGCTGAGATTACAGGAGTGAGCCACCACACACAGCCTCAGTTAAGAATTTTTTATTGTCTTCCCAAGCCCACTCGGCCACCTCCTTGGGCCATGCCATGTTGGACACAACTCAGACTTTATGATCCAATTTCTCTATGCACACTTCTTCAACTACCCCTCACTTTATATTAATAGCATGGACACCACTTCATTGTATTCCTTTGTATATCTATATAATACATGTGTATCTTTGTGTTTATTCTAGGCCTAACCCTGGAAGGGACAGATCCACATACTATAAGACTCATCAGTCTGAGTTCCCCTATATGCAGATGAATAGACCAAGGATCAATTGCCAACCCATAGGTGGCTCCTAATTCAATGGCCTGTGACTTATATAATCTGCTTTGATACCTGAGCTAAAGTCCATCCGATTTTCCAAAGACTTTGAACTATGCCAGAAGATAACATATGCTTGGGAAATAGTTTGGTCCATCTGTATGCTGATAAGTAAGCCCAAGAAGTCAGAGTTTAAAGGTTAATTGGCCAACAATTGGTAGAAATATGTTTATGCTCTAAGCAGTAGTTGTTGTGTCAGGGATTCCATCAGATACAACTAGAAGAAGAAGATATATCTCCTGGAGTAATTTATCCTTCTTTAAGGTCTCATCAGGATCATAAATTTTTATTTTATAGGTGTAGACTTGGTTGAGTATTTCCTCGACTATAAGTTTCCTCATTTTGATTCCTCAAGGACATAGAAATAGAAATTCCATTTGACCCAGCAATCCCATTACTGGGTATATATCCAAAGGATTACAAATCGTTCTACTATAAGGACACGTGCACACGAATGTTCATTGCAGCACTGTTTACAATAGCAAAGACCTGGAACCAACCCAAATGCCCATCGATGATAGACTGGATAGGGAAAATGTGGCACATATACACCATGGAATATTATGCAGCCATCAAAAACGATGAGTTAGGGTCCTTTGTAGGGACATGGATGAACCTGGAAACCATCATTCTCAGCAAACTGACACAAGAGCAGAAGATCAAACACCGCATGTTCTCACTCATAGGTGGGTGTTGAACAATAAGAACACATGGACACAGGTAGGGGAGCACTACACACTGGGGTCAGTTGGGGGGAAATAGGGGAGGGAGGGTGGGGGGTGGGAAGCTGGGGAGAGATAGCAAGGGGAGAAATGCCAGATGTAGGTGATGGGGAGGAAGGCAGCAAATCACACTGCCATGTGTGTTCCTATGCAACAATTCTGCATGTTCTTCACATGTACCCCAAAACCTAAAATGCAATAAAATAAACAAATGGGAAAAAAAAAAGTTTCCTCATTTTTTATTTTAAATCTTCAAGCCCTTATTATCTACTTCATCATAGATGTCAGTGGCATTTCTGTGTCCATTTTTTTCTCTTTTTCACTTATCACCCATGTGAAACTTGAAGTTTTCCTTCTGATTATTTTCTTCTACTTTCTTCATGTGTTTCTTCACTCCAGTCACATTTCATCTTTTCCCATCAGCCTTGAGTTTCTGTTATATTCCACAGATCCCAAGTGGCATGCAGAAAAGATGCCTACATTTTTTTTTTCTACCTATGAATCTGTATGGCTGGCCAGGCATGGTGTCTCATGCTGTAATCCCATCACTTTGGGAGAC
>NW_022436955.1:21128026-21152689 GCF_009761245.1 Sapajus apella
GGCTAAGGCAGGAGAATTGCTTGAACCCAGGAGGTGGAGGTTGCAGTGAGCCGAGATCACACCACTGCACTCCAGCCTGGATAACAAGAGTGAAACTCCATCTCACCAAAAAAAGAAGAAGAAGAAGAAAGCAGAAGAAAGAAGAAGAAGAAAGAAGAAAGAAGAAAGAAGAAAGAAGAAGAAGAAGAAGAAGAAGAAGAAGAAGAAGAAGAAGAAGAAGAAGAAGAAGAAGAAAGAAGAAGAAGAAGAAAGAAGAAGAGGAGGAGGAGGAGGAGGAAGAAGAAGAAGAAGAAGAAGAGGAGGAGGAGGAGGAGAAGGAAGAGGAAGAAGAAGAAGAAGGAGAAGAAGGAAGAAGAAGGAGAAGAAGAAGAAGAAGAGGAGAAGGAAGAGGAAGAAGAAGAAGAGAAGGAGAAGAAGAAGGCCACATGCAGTATAACACCATTTTAAAAAAAAAGCATTTTGCTAGAACTCTTCAATCGGTTATAAATATATATTAATCCATATTAGCCAAAAGTGCTGGGATTACAGGAGTGAGCCACCACACCTGGTCTCAGTGAATTGAATAGTGGTCCCAAAAAGATATGCCCAAATCCTATTCCCAATACCTGTGAATGTGACCTTATTTGGAAATAAAATCTTTGTAGCAGTAGCTAAGTTAAAGACCTTGCTTGAAATGAGATCATCTGGATTTAGGGTAGTCCCTAAATCCAGTGACTGGTGTCTTCATAAATAAGAGGGAAATTTGAGACCTGGACATGGAAGAGAAACAGGGAAGAAGCCATGTGAAGACAGAGTCAGAGATTAGAATTACGTTGCCATAAGCCAAGGAACACCAGAAGCCACTGGAAGCTGTAAGAGGAAAAGAAGAGTCCTCCCCACAGCCTTTTGGGGGAGTGTGACCCTGCCAATGCCTTGATTTCAGATTTCTGGCCTGCAGAACCATGAGATAACAAAATTCTATTGTTTTAAGCCATCAAGTTTGCAGCTATGTGTTAGGACAGACCTAGAAAACTATACAGGCCCCTTCTGAAACATCTCTTCATTTTGAGAAATAGCTTTCCCCTCTGTCTTGGGATTACCATGGAAACAGGACACTGTTGACTTTCCAGCAGAAACTCAGTTAATCAGATCTGGCCCTTCAGTAATTCCCTTGGGATTAGGACCAAGCCACACCAGAGGCTGTCCGCCTGCCCTCTGGAAGAGAGCACATGTGGGTGTTGTGTTCCGCCATTTGCCCTCGGAAGCAGAGAAAGCTTGACTGCAACAAGAGAGGAGAACAAAATCAATGACCAGAACGGAAGAGCAATGAAAGTCAGTTGCATGTTGTGAGGGCATGAGAATCCCTGGATGTTTGTTCTGGAGACCTGGATGTTTCCATGGTTTCCATTAAACGCTTCCACCTTTCATAGTTAAATTCCCCAGTGTGATTGAGGAAGCTTAGAAGGAGTTCTATAACTTTCACTGGAAAGTGTCCTAACATATCACAAACACACATCTTTCTATTCTTTAATCCCCTCCCATTCCCCTTTCTCACACCCTTTTACACTATGGGGTCCCTCAATTCTATTCGTTCTTAACTTAGAATGGACCTTTCCACATGTAGAATCTCCTGGAAGTGCAATATGGTATAGTAGGAAAGACTGAAGACAGAAAATCCAGTCTGCTCTCATCACTAGCTATATGACCCATTGGACATATTAAGCCCATATGCTAACTGCAAGAAAAATTGAGAAAACAGGCAACTGGCATTTTCACCTCCACTGTGAGAGGCAGATCCAGCTAACAAGGAAGAGAATGACAATGGGAAACTCATTGTCTGCCACATATGGTTATTATATTAGATTTCATTTTATAAATAAAGACAAGGTCCTGCTATGTTGCCAAGGCTGGTCTCAAACTCCTGGCTCCAAGTTATCCTCCCAACTGAGACTTCCAAAGTGCTAGGATTACAAGCATAAGCCACCATGCCTCGGCCTGCCTATCACACATGGAAGTGAAACTGCTCTGACAGTTAAGGGGGTAAGAGGCACAGATTCCTGCTTGCTTGCTTCTCACCTCTCCCCCACCACACTTGCTTCCATGACTCCTCCATAGACTGCCTTTAGGTTCTGTAAGGAACAAAGAGGAACAACGGAGACCCAACTCAACTCACTTACATCTTTGAAAACATATGTGTCGTTTACGTCTCTTCTTTGCTGGTTCAGTAAACAGAAGCTACAGCAAATGTATCAAAGTCTGAATCAACATTCCTGGAGCAGCCTTCTGGTCTGGGCTAGACCACAAGATAACTCTGGAGCTGTGCTTTCCAATATGGCAAGCACAAGACACCTGTGGTTCCAGAGCACCTGGAATGTAGCTAGTCCAAATTGAGACGCTATAGGAGTCAAATACACACTGGATTTCAAAGACTTGGTATTGGCTACATGGTGGAATGTTAACATTTTGAAGATGCTGCGTTAAATACGGTGTGAAAATTAATTTCTCCTGTTTCTTAGTACATTTTTTTGGCTTGTGAAAATTTATTACTACAGTGTTTTCACCATTAAAATTTATGATCTTGGTCTTTCCTTCTTGCCTTTGTATAGGGCCAGAAGAGAGACACTGGCTACTTTGACAACCTTAAAGCAGACTCCAGGAATATCACCAACAGCATGATCTTTGCGACCAAATCCAGCAACCAGGACTTCATCGTTTTCCTCAATAAAGTTCAAGCAACCATCACTGAGTACAAAGGCTGTGATTTTTTTGCCATTCTTGATCACTGCACCCTGACACACTTCCTAATGGCAGAATTTGACTGCTTGGCTTCAACTCCTACGTTTTTCACTACGATTCCTTTTGCATGAGAAGCACCTCCAAAAGGGTTGGCCTTCAGGGCTGTGCCCACATGGGCTTTCTTGTCTTAGTACTTTTTTGAATGTGGCTACCAGAAATTTTAAATTTATATACATGGCTTGCAGCATATTTCTATTGGACAGAGTGGCTCTAGATGACTCATGTGTGGCCAGGACACTAGGACCCTGGAGAAGTAACACCCCGTGTACAGATACAGTTTGTGTTCTACCCACATCCCTAGGAGCCTACCATGGCAGTGAGCTCCAGATCACTTCCAACAGCCAAAATTTCATCTCTGTTCCAGCAGGCTTTTTCCAAATCCATAGCAGGCCAGCTGGAAGTGCCAGGCAATTAAAGTCCCCCACCTCAGCCCTCAACCAATGACTGATGGGATCTCGCATATCAATAGCTCAGGTTTTTTGCCCCTCGGGTGGGGTAATTCTGAGATGGGTGTTCTGTGCATTGCTCCCAAACCGAGCTAAGCTCTGGGTGCTTGCCATGCTGGAGGGTTTCTCATCTCTTTTCATTGGCTGTCTTCCTTTCTTTGCCCTATTTCCCCACTCCCATAGCAATGTGCCCTGTAAATTCCAAATAAACAGCTTGAATCTGCCTCAGGGCTGGTTTCCAGGTAAACCCAAACTAAGAATCTAATCTGTCACCACATCATACTGAATTTATCTTCTGAATATCTATCAAATCTAGTTCTTCTCATTTCTACTGACATCAACTTAGTTTTAAGTTGTCATAAACTTCTGAAAACGTCCGCATCTGTCTGGTAACTATTACCCTGCACCCATTTCTCTTCTATAGCCAGAGTTATTTTTCAATATAAATATTATCATATTTTGCTTGAGGTACCCAAATGGCTTCTCATTTTTTTTATGAAAAAGATGGATGGCTCTTACAAGGCCTGTGTCCTGGCTCCTGTGTACCTCTCTGACTGTGTGTAGTACCATGAGCCCCCTCCCTGCTCAACCCACTCCTATAGCGCTGGCCTGTAGGAGCTCAGGTTCAGTTCACGGATGCTTCAGGACTCGTGCACAAGCCAAGCCCTCAATCATTTCCCTTTGCCTGGTTACCTCATACCTATTGTTGAAGGATGTCATCTCGACACCTTAGCTAGGTTAGTTCTCCTTGTTATAAGCTCTCTTGGTGCCATGTACCTCTCCTTCACAACTCTGTCATAGTTAAATATGACATCCCTTTGATTCTTTGATTGATGCCCCCTCATCCTCTGGACTTCACGTTCCATAATGGCACAGTCACGTCTCAGTGTTGGTGTACACACAAGTGTACTCTTAGCACTTGGCACAACACTGGGCAAAGAGTGATGCTCAATAGATATTTGTTAAATAAAAGAATACAACTAAATAAGAAGTAGCTATTTCTACTCAAGTAGCTAATTCAGTGGCCTAAGAAAAATTCAGTCTCTTCCCAACAGATTACCTGACACTGGTCAACCGAAGGTGGTCTAGCATTGCTGTAAATCACCCCCTCTTGTGTTTACCATATAAAGTATATGAAGTGCTCTACTGAGAGTGAACAGGAGTGAGTGGCTCCTATCTTTAACCAGTTTATGCCTTGTAACTTAGTGATTTCCATACCTAGCTGTCTTGATGTACTAAGAGCTGCCAGAGAAGCAGAATTACTTCCTCTTTACCCTCTAGCCTCAATGCTCGTCATATGTTTAGGACCTATGCCCCTTCATATCTAGAAAAACTTGCCTTAAATCCCCATTGTAATTCCAGAGCAAAGCTCAATATTCTCCCCAAGATTTATTCAAATCCTTCAGGGAGTACCTTTCTTCCAATCATCTTTGGTTCAATTTCCAGCTTCAGTGAATCTTAGTTCTGCATTCTGCATCTTGAGGTCTTTTTCCTTAGTGTTAACCTAAATCCAGGACAGAGGCTGTTTCGACTTGTTTTTCCTAAGGTGACTTGTATGTAAATCACTGAGTAGCTTTAGTGGGAGACATAGGGATACCAGCCAGCTAAACTCTGACTGCAACATAAGGGAGCCAAACTTAAATTTGAATATTATGTTTTTCTTGTTCTTTAAAAGTCCTGTCCATTTCGGCATGGTGGCTCACACCTATAATCCCAGCACTTTGGGAGGCCAAGGCTGGTGGATCACAAGGTCAGGACATCGAGACCATCCTGGATAACACGGTGAAACCCCGTCTCTACCAAAAATACAAAAAAAAACTAGCTGGGTGTGGTGCCACCCGCCTGTAGTTCCAGCTACTTGGGAGGCTGAGGCAGGAGAATTGCTTGAACCTGGGAAGCGGAGGTTGTGGTGAGCCAAGAATGTGACACTGCACTCCAGCCTGGGTGACAGAGCCAGACTCTGTCTCGAGACAAAAAAATAATAATAATAAGTCTTGTCTATTTCTGCCAAGTTGGGTTTGAGCTTGATGCTGTATTCTTTCACATGCTTGTTCTTCCCTTTTGCCTTCCTATTTGCTCCCACTGCTAAAGTGACGTTCATTTCTTTTCAGAGGAACGTGTCTATTTGGCTCCATGCATCTCATGCCCACTAGGACCCACCTTCCACATTCAATAAGCTTAGCAGTGAATTTTCCTAAACAGGAAGAGTTTATTTGTGGTACATTGGTTTCAATTACACTTTTCTCTCACTTCACTGGATATTTTTTAATGAAATGACAAGGGTCAAGTGAGGACAGCCTTCTAGCAAAAGCCATGGGCAATGAATTGAAAAAACAACATGCTGTGCAAAACGCATTTGGATGGTGAATTGATAGGTCCTGTAAAGAGCTAGATGAGGCTGACCCTGAGTAGTGGTGAGGGGGGCGAATGATAAGATCAGCAGTGGGACTTGGAGGAATAAGCCGCATTTAGGAAGTGAGCAGAAGAAGGATAGAGCTAAGGCCATGAGGGCCAGAAGGGAAAACTGGGGAGCAAAGGATGTAGGTGAGGGAGAAGGATGTGAAGAATTTATATTAAAGAGGCAGTGAGGATGACTCTTAGGAGGAGCGTGGTAAAAGGAAGAACCCTAAGACAAAGGAAGGCATCACCAGCCAGGGGAGGTAGGCATGGCCCCTAGTACTGTCCATAAGTGTGCTCTGCAACCCTGCAGACATAAATCACAATCTTGCTGAACCTCAGCTTCCTTGTGTGTAAAGCAGATTTGAACTAGTTAGTCTCTAATTCCTTTTGCTTTTGAAATCTCCAGTTCGGGGTTTTCTCCAGCTTTCTTTAAGCCTATCCAGGTATTGAAGCCATTCTGCTTAGTGTTTTACAAAGGAAAAATCTGACTGAGGAAAAGAAAAAAATCACTTTTTGTCTACTGTTTGAAGCTAGCAGCATGCATAGAGTTTATGATGTGAAAATACCATTTGGGGAGGTTAATTAAAAATTCTGACATTCAGATCAGGGATTTGGGGCAGGAATGTACAAGTCCAGGGCTCTGGGTAGAATTAGACAGGCATCTAAACATCGAACCTTATTAAGTATATAGTTAGGCATTAGGAGGGGGACACTTGAACGCTAATATTCCAAATGTAAGTGCTGGTTGGCTTTGTGTATTTTGTTTGAATTATGACACATTTAATAGGATTTAGCTGCAGAGCCTGTGCTTAACAATCTGTTTCCTTGGCAATGCAGTCCTCAAGGGGCAAAGGCCATATGGAAAACATGGGTTATTTGGTAATTTAATAAGTGAGATGAAAGGAACAGTATTTAATTCAACGTACACATTTTTATCCCCTCTACATACAATAAGGAAGAAAAGGATCAGTATTAAGTACATAGCATGTACTTAATAAATGGAAAGTACAATTATTATCATCAGAAACAATTTTTACACCATGGTTTATATTATAATAGGTGCACAAACATGTTATGCTATTTGTCCAAGAACACTCACCAGACAAAATCATTATTCTTAGGAATCCCAGAAGTGTTATGCTTGAGTTTGTTTTTCTCCGTCCTTGCTCCCTGCACTTCATCAGCAAGTTTGTTCATTCTGCTTATGACTCATGCCCCAAATGCATCCTGTCCCCCTTTCCCCCGTGGCACCTGGTCCCAGCCCCATCACCCCCTCCTCAACCCCTTACCTCCCCTGCACCTATTCTTGCTCCTGACATGCTCTTTTTTGTAGGGGGGAGATCTCATAAGTGCCGAGTCAGAAGCCAGAAGCCTCAGCCTGTTTCCATATAAATAATGAAGAAGAAAGTAACTAGAAATATAATCATAGTAGTTATTAGTTATTCATAAGTGATCTTAATTTCTTTACTAATGCCTCTCAAGTTGAAAGTGTGAGGCTGGGGTGACACTGTGAAATAAATGACCCTAAGGCAAGACGCTTTAAGCCCTCTGTCATGGCCAGCTGTGTAAGGGCTGCTAGGGGGGCGCCTCAGCTGTGCGGTGGAGCCAGCGCTGGGAAAATGCCCACTGTTTAGCCAGCTAGGGAAGGAGACGTCCAAGATGGCTGAGACGTCTGCCTCCCCGGAGGAGTTAGGAGAAAACTCCGCTTCTCCAAGCTCTTGTGGCAAGGTCTGATGGCTGTCAGGTAAGCCCGCAGACATCCCGGGGCTTCATTGTTTTTATGTGATGCTGTGCTTCAGAGGTCACTTTCCACTCTCATGTTTCACATCTGCACCTGGTTCCTTTTTTTCTTAGAAAAGATAATCAGTAAGAGTAATATAAATCTTAATGTCTTTGTTCTTTCATAACAAGTATGGTAAAGCACTGACACATTATGCTCCTTACCTCATCTCGGCTAATTCCTGAGCCCCTACCTGTATGACAAGTGATGTGCTTGACCCTATCACTGCCATGCTCTATTTTACCCTGCCCCCAGTCGCTGAATACCAAAGCCACACCCTACCTATGCCCTACCTACCCTGCCCCTAGACTTGCGACTCAATAAAAGTGAGAGCGTCCAGACACTCAGGGCCACCCGCTGGACTCCGCCCTTTGGTTGGCAGTGGACCCCCGGGGCCCAAATTCTCTTTTCTCTATCTCTGTGTCTTTTATTTCTACAATTTCTTGTCTCCACACCAGCAGAGAGGGGCTCACAGAACCCTGTTGGGCTGGACCCTACACTTCTTCACCCAATATCCAGAGTGATCTTTTGAAGTCGTGAATAAAATCATACCATTTCTTGGCTGAAAACCTTCTAGAGTCATCCAACTGTTCCTGACTTAATTTTTTTTATTTTTCATTTTTGGTGGAGATGAAGTCTCACTATGTTGTCCAGGCTGGCCTCAAACGACCCTCTCTCCTCTTGCTCCCAAACTGTTGGGATTCCAGGCGTAAGCTAGTGTGCCCACCCAGCTTGCCTGTAATCAAGTTCAGTCTTTGTCCATGGCTGACAAAACTGGCACCTTGAGGACTCTACCTACTTCTGACCCTTCTTGCTCTTGGTCACTGAACTTCCTTCAGTTTGAGCTTCCTTCTCCTTTTGGAAATGCTAAGCTTGCCCCCACCATAGTGCTCTTGCACTAGATGTGCCCCTCCCAGCCATTGTCTTCACTGGTCTTTGCATGGAAGGCAATTCTCAGTACACCTGTCCTTTCCTGGAAGAGTCTAACCCTGAGGTAATTCTCTCTTATGCACTCATATTTTACTCTACTTCCGTATCTGTTTTTTTTTTTTTTTTTTTTTTGTACATGGTTTTATTTTTCCTGTCTCTCACACTAGAACACAAGCTCTGTAACTGTGGGGACTATTAATTATATTCTATTTTCCATTAGGAATTCAATACATGAATACTGAGTGGATGAATGCATTAATTTGGTTGAAACCTAGATGGTCAAGGTCATTTTATTGCCAAGAAGTAGGTCAGTGCAAGAATGAAATCACAGCAATGATTAGGTAAAAATGAAATTCCCAAGCACCGCTACTTTAATTTGTATTATTTTTTAATATTGATAATTTGTTTCATCGTGGGCTAATTTTATTACTATTCATGCATCTTTATGTTTTAGAATTATTCATTCTTTCCTATTTCTATTCATTCTATTTCTATTTTCAATTTTCAAAATTGTCTAATTTACTCTCAGCTAATTAGTCCAGCTCTATGTTTGTACACATTAGGAAAAATTGAAGGCAACCTAGACACCAAACAAATTGTGAACTGTTTAAGTAAATTATGGTAAATTATAGAGAGGGAGATACATGATTTCATTTTCATCAGTTTTGCTCATATTTCTCTATTCGTAAGGAAATGATGACTATCATTTACATTCTTTGGTTTTTGGTAGTTTTTTTATTTTGGGGGTCCTTTTTCCTAGTTTTTCTGCAATGTATACACACTGCTTTGATAATCAGGAAAAGTAAGTTTTAAAACAAAGTTTTGAAAGGATTTAAAATATAAGGACTTAGAATGTCTGAGTATGAGGAGTTTTTTTTTTTTTTTTTTAACTCAAAAACACAAAATCCCCTCAAAACAAAAAACCTAATCCCTAAATGTAAAAAGATAGGAAGCAAAAATTCCACTACTGAAACTAGAATTTTCAGCTACTGAATTCAGCACAGGTGATAAGAGGGACATCATCCTTGGCACAGCTCTGGCATACATCAGTTTAGGGGCCCAGGCAACACTTTAATAGAATATTCATGGCTGTGAGACCATCTTTCTTCCCTTTCATTCTCCCTCCCAGTCCACTGCTTGCATGCCCCATAACACCACCCTCTAACATCAGTTTATTATATTCACACCTGCAGTAAAAATTGGCCATATACAAAACACTCTGAGGAGTTTGGGAAAGCTTTCTAAATGTAAGGAAGATGTGTGAGGCTGTGGCTGCTCTCTCTCTTGGGTATCTATTTTCATCAGCCAATTCACATGGGGGCTGAGCCATGTCCCAGGAAGAACATTGTAACTTGCCACCATTGGAGTCCAGCAATGCACAGGCATGTTGGAGCTTGGTAAACTATAAACAAGATGCCAGAAGCACAAGTCCCCTTGGGTAAAATCAACCTGAAAGGAATAAAGCCTGGAATAACAAGCTGAGTCTGGGCAGAAGAACCTGAGAGTGAAAAGGAAATAATGATATAAGACAGACTGCTGTGGCTGCTATTTCTTGTGTTGCTTTAGCACTTCCTATATACAGCTTCAGGGGAGAAAAGAGGTGTACCCATAGAGATAAATGTAGGCAGCCTCTATAGGGCTCTCAGGTTTTTACCACTCACGTGTCTTAAACAATTTTGATGCATCTCCCAAGACCATCCCCTATGACTTGCATACCAAGACAGAAAAAAAATAGTCCATCATTGTGCAAAATTTCAAGTCCACTAAACGATCACAAGCATTCTGACCTGAAGATATAGATTTCAATAATGGCCAAACATGAGTAATTACTTGGGAAAAATATTATAACTAAGAAATAGTCTGAGCCATCAGATTCAGAAGACACATTTCTCAGTCTGCAGATTCTCAGTAAAACACTTAAGCGTGGGTCGATTCATAGGACTTGTCGATTTTGAAAACCTTAATCCTCTACCTACATTGAGTAGACAACTCTTTTTCCATGGCTTCCTCTTCCACCCACTCCTACTAGAAACAGTTGGGTGTCAAAGGACCCAAAGAACAAATGAAACAGACAATTATGTATATTGATAGAGTTCTGTCACTTGGCTTCTTGTTTAGTTGTTCTTAAAATCCTATGGGCAAGTCTAGAATGCCAAGCTCTGTTATACAGTGAAAGGAGATTTGGTGATTTTGGTGAATTTCAATGCTTTGCCAAGAACACAAGGCTACTTAAGTGACAATTGCTATTATAGAATCTATATTCCAGCCCCATCAATGTTAAATTTCCCATGAAAGACCAAAAGAAGGGAAATCAGATGCATTATTTTAGGGCTTGGAGGTAACTGTATTTTCATCTACACAGCATGTTTTCATATTGCCTTTGGCCATTAATCATCAGTGAATTTCCCAGTAATGTGTGTTGATAACATTATTTGTTAGGCTTGTCTGAATTGGGTCTCTGTCTCTTGCAACCAAGGGAACCCTAACATCAGTGGGGAAATACAATGCTATTTAGCCATTGTGTCCTGAGATTTCTAGGCCTTACTAAGTTCAGAAGACTCCCTAGGAGTGACATTTATTGAAAAAATACAAACAAACAAAACAAACAAACAAAAATAATACTAAGCAGATGACAGAATAGAAACTGACTGCTGAAGAATTCTACCGTTTCCTACTACTACTCAAGGCAATCTGACAAAATTCATTAATTTCATCTTCCAGTTAATAACCCATCAGGAGAGAAGCTCAGTAATGAACTTTTTCATTTGGAACATGAGGCCATCAATGTTTGTAGGGCATGCAGCACTGTTAAAGTGGCACTTATGTTCGGCCAGTAGTGGGAAAATAAAGTTGTGTTTCTTGGGCTAAGCTCATCTGATAAATTCTCTTGGCTATAAGTACTCAGACCGCGGAAATAGCTAAAAGTAAACAATCAGATTATCTTGATCTACTCACATTTTTCAGATAATTGTTTCCATATAAAATTTCCCTTCTCTTCCTCTGCAGTTGATCTTTGATGAGCTAATGAGAAATGAACCACGTAATGTGTTATTAATTTCTTGGGTTATCCTCCATTACCCTCAAGTTGATCAATAAAAATTAAATCATTAAGGGGCCAACATATTTTTAGAAACAATACCCAAAACACTTGGATTATAGAATTCTGTTCACAAGTTTAAAGTCCAAAAGAAAGAATCCACGCCAACCCTACCAGCACTTCCATAAAAACAATCCTCCAAGGAGGATGAAAATGAAAATGAATGGTATCAGCCCCAATTTTTGAGAATCTGCTCGTTAGAGAATAAAGATTAGGTCAACATAACAATGCTCTAACAACAATAGTCTAGGGTCATAATTACTACCCCTATTTTTGAAGGCTTACAGGTATTGTTCTAAAGCAGAAATTGGAAGATTATGGCCCAAAATCATGTTTTTGTAAATAAAGTTTCATTAGAATCTTTGTTTATATATTGTCTGTGGCTGCCTTTGCCCTACACTGACAGAACTGAGTAGCTGCCACAGGAACCTATCACCTCCAAAGCTAAAAATATTCATTATCTGGCACTTTACAAAAAAGTTTCCTGACCCCTGGTCTAAATGCTCTTCCAAATCCCCACAAAGACCATGAGGTTGGTTGGTGCTATTGTCATTCCCATTTTACAGATCACGTAAAAAAATTCTTCTCAGTGACATCATCTGTAAAATGATGTCCAGAAAGGATTAGGTGACTTCTCCAAGCAAACCAGGGCCTCAGTCCACTTCTCTCTAATTGTAAAACTTCTGTTGTTAGTATATTTGTAATGCTGCCTACAATAATATTGTTCTTCCTTATGATGAGTGTTCTCTAAAACTCTACAAAATTTGCTGCCCAGGAAAGAAAAGTAACTTTGGGGACTGAGATAGGAGCCTCTAAAGAATGGATTGAGAGGGAGGGTGTAAGAGGAGTAGGAGGAAGGTCCTCCTTTTTTTTTTTTTTTTTTTTTTTTTTGAGATGGAGTCTTACTCTGTCACCCAGGCTGGAGTGCAGTGGTGCAATCTTGGCTCACTGCAGCCTCTGTCCCCTGGGTTCCAGTGATTCTCCTGCCTCAGCCTCCTGGGTAGCTTGGATTACAGGTACATGCCACCACACCCAGCTAATTTTTGTATTCTTAGTAGAGACAGGGTTTCACCACGTTGTCCAGGCTGATCTCAAACTCCTGACCTCAGGTGATCCACCCACCTCGGCCTCCCAAAGTGCTGGGATTACAGGCACAAGCCACAGCGCCCCGCTGGACCTTCTATATCATGTATTATGTAAGTACCATCCAGCAGTCACGTATATCACTCACAAGATTAAAACTTTCTACCCAAAGTTTACTTTTTCTTTCTCCTCCTAACCTCTGATGATCTTTAATCATTTAGAAAATATTCAGAGATTTCTCTATGCCTTCTATGCCATAAAAGTATAACCCAAACAATACCAAGTAAAAGCTTGCTAATACAGGGCTTGTTCATTCAGAAACTGCAGGAACTCTGTGGCAAACTCATATGTCAGGTCACCTTGTTCCATCTAGGACCTTAAGTCCACTAACTCATAAAGAACAATAGCAGACACTGTGGTTCAAAGCGAATGGGTCATTTTCACCATAGCCTAAAATGACAGGAGCTTTATGTAGATTCATTCCATTCTTCACCATCACTCAGCATCAGTGTAACCATTCCCAGGCCGCAGATGAGGAGACCTGCCAAAGCTGCAGAGCTGGAGATGGATAAAGGATGTGGCTCCCTTTGTGGCTGATGTTTGGCTCCTGATACCATTGCTGTCCCTTTCTAGTTATAGATCTGTGTCTGGTCTCTGGATCTAGATCTAGTCCTGGATTTGGATCTAGTCCCTGCATCTGAATCTAGTCCTAGTTCTGGAACTAGGCTTTGGATCTGGATCTAGTCTTTGTTCTGGATCTAGTCCTGGATCTGGATGTATCCCTAGATCCAGATGTAGCCCTCGTTCTGGATCTAGCCTCTGGCTGTAGTCCTGGTTCTGGATCTAGTCCTGGATCTGGATCTATTCCTGGTTCTCAGTCTAGTGCTAGATCTGGACCTAGTCCTACTTCTGGATCTAGTCCTGGATCTGGACCCAGTCCCAGTTCTGTATCTAGTCCAGGATTTGGATCTAGTCCTGGTATTAGATCTAGTCTCTGGTTCTGGATCTAGTCCTAGATCCGGACCTAGTCTTAATTTTTCCTCCCATTTTTGCCATTTCCTTGCTCCTTGGACTTGCTGACTGCCCTTAGCTTCTCTGATCTGACCCCGTGGGTACTCTTCCAGGGCTGACACATGCTCATGCACCTTTCTCTATGTCCCCTCTATTACCAACAGGGAGGGGAGGCTTTTTAGTTCTCCACCCTCCCAGCCCTCATTTCTGTGCAGGGTTCTCTCTGCCTCCTGAGCATTTGGGCTGTCATTTTCCCTAAGAAAATGCCCTGATGAAAACTCTGGTTCCTTTTCAGCCAGAGTTTGGCAAGTCCAATTTCTGTCTCTGGTAATACAAGCATGTTTCATTGGAGGATAAAAATCTCCATTCAGCTGGGATCATGGATCTTTCTGCAAAGCCCCAAAGCACATCTATATTATCCACGATTCAGAAAAGATAGTAGAGAAAAGGTGAAAAAAAAGTAACCCACATATGTTGGAGTTACACAGTTCTAGCCCCTTGTGTGTGGCCAAAGCCATTAATCCTCTAGGCCTCCATGTCCTTATCTGTCAAATAAACATTAGGATGCCCACCCTGCAGGGTTACTAGGAATAATGGACACAGTAAATGTGAGAGGCCTCTGGACACCTGACCAGGAGTGGCAGTGAGTCATTGGTAGTATGAATACAGGTCCATCCTGGGCACATCACTGCACCAACTCATGACCATCTGATTTGTGTCTTTAAAATGTTTGCAATCTACCCATCTGACAAAGGGCCAATATTCAAAATCTGCAAAGAACTTAAACAAATTTACAAGAAAAAAACAAACCTACCAAAAAGTGGGCAAAGGATATGAACAGACACTTCTTAAAAGGAGATATGTATGCAGCCAAGAAACATATTTTAAAAAGCTCATTATCAATGGTCATTAGAGAAGTGAAAATCAAAACAATGAGCTACCATCTCATGCCAGTTAGAATGGTGATCATTAAAAAATCAGGAGAAAACAGATTCTGGAGAGGATGTAGAGAAATAGGGATGCTTTTGCACTGTTTATGGGAGTGTAAATTAACTCCCACTGTAAAAGACAACCATTTAACAATTGTGGAAGACAGTGTGGTGATTCCTCAAGGATCTAGAACTAGAAATATCATTTGACCCAGCAATCTCATTACTGGGTATATACCCAAAGGATTATAAATCATTCTACTATAAAGACACAGGTACACGTATGTTTATTGTGGCACTGTTCACAATAGCAAAGACTTGGAACCAACCCAAAGGCCCATCAATGATAGACTGGATAAAGAAAATGTAGCACATAGACAGCATGGAATACTATGCAGCCATAAAAAGGATGAGCTCGTGTCCTTGGCAGGGACATGGATGAAGCTGGAAACCATTATTCTTAGCAAATTGACACAAAAACAGAAAACCAAACACTGCATGTTCTCACTCATAAGTGAGAGTTGAACAATAAGAACACATGGACACAGGGGGGCATATTGGGGAGTGGGGGACTAGAGGAGGGATAGCATTAGGAGAAATAACTTAATGTAGATTACAGGGTGATGGATGCAGCAAGCCACCATGGCATGTGTATAACTATGTAACAAACCTGCATGTTCTGCACATGTACCCCAGAACTTAAAGTGTAAAAAAAACAAAAAAGAAGTAGCTGACCAAAAAAAAAAAAACCTCCATGCACTCTGAAAATCAACCAAGAAAGCAGTAAACTGCACACTCCATCTAGTAGGCCTAACTGACACTTACAGAACACTTTACTCAACTGCTACAGAATACACATTCTTTCCACCTGTACATCGAGCATCCTCCAGAATAGACCAAATCTTGGGCCACAAAAGAAATATGTACACATTAAAAAGAAAAAGAAGTTATATCAAGTATTACAGCTGCCCCTCCAAAACTCTTTCTTTTCATCTGTCTCATCTACGTTTGTCCATTGCAATTTTATCGCTACTCAAAGTATGGTCCCTGGAAAGGTAGCACCGTCCTCGCCTGGGAGCTTGCAAGCAATGCAGAGCTTCTGATTCTTCCCTGGACCTAGTGACTCAGCATCTGCACTTTCACCAGATCCCCAGTGATCCCTGTGAATAATGAAGTTTGAGAAGCACTGCTCTATTTCATACATTACCATCTGTTATTCTTGTCCTATTATATCTGCTGTCTGATGTATTAGGTTCCTATTGCTGCTGTAACAGATTTCTGTAAACTTAGCAGATTAAAACAATACAAATGTATTCTCTTGAACTTCTGTCAGCCAGAAGTCTGAAATCAGTTTCCTGGACTGAACCCAAAGTGTTGGCAGGACCATGCTCCCTCCAGAGGCTCTGGGGGAGCATTTGTTCCTCTGCCTTCCAGCTTCCAGTGCTTCATTTCTTGGCTCGTGGCTGCTTTCCCCATCTCCAAGCCAGCAGTATAGCTTCTTGCTTCAGTATTCACACTGCCGTGTGATCCCTCCTCCTACCATCCATTAAAAGGACAGTGTGATTATACTTGGGGTCCACCTGTATATTCCAGGGTAATCTTCCTATCCGAAGATCCTTAACTTAACCACCTCTGCGATGTTTCTTTTAAGACACATGTACACGATGTTTCTTTTAAGACACAGGGAACATTTACAGGTTCCAGGGGTTAGAATGTGGGTGTTTTGGGGGGCTATAATACAGCCTATTATACCTGTGTCTCTAATTTGGCACTTGTAGGTCCTTAATAAAACCTGAAATTTACATTCATTTAGTGGCTGTCACAATTAGCATATGCTCACCTGAACATGACTTCGTGGAGAAAGGCAATTAAATAAATTGACTATAACTTATAGAAATCCAATATGAATGAGTGTATCCCTTAGGTTCATATGTTTCCAACGGCAGGAAGTAATTAACCTTGAAGGCTTTACAAAAGTGGTGAGGTAAGTCCTGAAAAATGATTAGAAATTCAGCAGGTGACCAAGACAGGGAGAAACATTCCAAACAGCAGAAACAGCATTTGAAAGTGCACAGAAGAAGACATGAAACAGCAAAGCTCATCCAGGGAGCTGTAACGATTAGGTAAACTATAGTGTACGTATGAAGCGAGGGAGATCAGAAGATGAAGCAAAGCAGTCAGTAAGAGTCACATTAGGAAATGCTTTGAATGACTCACCAAGGACACTAATGTTCCTCTTGTAGATAGGAGGATATCGTTAAAGTGTTAAAATCGGGTCATTGACAAGGTCAGAGCTACACAGAAGAAAGGTCATTGTGGTAACAGTATGGAGCCTAGTTTGAAAGCTCAGAGCAATTAAATTACCTTTTCAGGTTATGGTAGGTGTTTGACTAAATTCTGCTCAACATCTCTCATCTGCACCATCTTGCTTGAACTGCTGGAGAGGAAGGCACCCAGAATAACAAAATGTTCTGTTCCAAGCAGATGCCACTGTGATCTGAGCTGAAGGTACAGCTGTTCAGTGGTAATCAACATGCCAGTTGCTGTTTCAATCCTTTTTAACTAGAGAGTGGACGCCAGGTATTAGGCGGCAAGAGAGCTCTTAGCACAGCATGCCTGGAAGGCACCTGGATTCCTTCAAGATAAGCTCAGCCTGCTGTCTGCTCCGTGTTTCTCAGATTCAGGTTTGTGTTGGTCTTGGTTGTTTTCACCTCTTGGCCATTATCAACAATGCTGCAATGAATATGGGGAAACTAGTATCTCTTGGAGATCCTGATTCCAATTCTTTTGGGTAAATACCCAGAAGTAGAATTGCTGGATCATTTGGTAGTTTTTTTGTTTTTTGTTTTTTTCTGAGATGTAGTTTCACTCTTGTCGCCCAGGCTGGAGTGCAATGGTGCGATCTTGGCTCACTGCAAACTCAGCCTCCTTGATTTAAGCAATTCTCCTGCTTCAGCCTCCTGAGCAGCTGAAATTACAGTCACCTGCTACCATGCCATGTGTGGCTAATTTTTTGTATTTTTAGTAGAGATGGGGTTTCACTATGTTGGCCAGGCTGCTCTCGAGCTCCTGACCTCGTGATCTGCCCGCTTCAGCCTCTCAAAGTGCTAGGTTTACAGGCGTGAGCCACTGCACCTGGCCTGGTAGTTCTATATTTATATTTACGAGTAATGTCCATATTCTCTTCCACAGTGACGTCACCATTTTTCATTTCCACCAGTAACGTACAAGGGCCCCGATTTCTCCACATCCTTGTCAACACTTGTCTTGTGTAGCTAACTTTCTAAAACCCTTACTACATTTGCCATTGTGCTAAGTGGAAGTGTAATGTGCCACCAAATTTAAATGATGGAGAAATAGCACCTGAGAGACACCATAACGCAATGACACATGCACTGAACCAAGCACTGGAAGTTTTGCATTTGCCGAATTCTCATCCCTGATTTCTACAAACCAATTCCAGCCTCAGTTTAGTCAACTGCCTGCAGGGATGAATGACTCTGGACACTAACACCCAACTTTCCTAATAGTTATATTGTGGATCAAAAGCGCTAAAGCCCTTTGCAAACTGGACACATATCAGTTCTTGACTTGTTTACAGTGCTCGAAAGGTACACTTTGCAAAGTGACTGGAAAAAATGCAAAGCTCTCAGCTTTGTTCTTTCATCAAAGAAGGCAAATATGAAAGTCACGATGGTCCTTGCTTCAGAAAAAAGGACCTGACACAACAGGGCTTTGTGCCAAACAAAAACTTATTTTTTTTCCAACAAAAGCCAATGTACATAGCTGTCTGGTCACCTAACCAACATGCACCCTTAAGCAGAGGTTTGTCTCTTCCAGAGGCACTTGAGACATCAGTGTCTAGCCTGAGAAGCCCATTCCTACCACCACCTTCCCGGGAAAGATAGGAATATTTGATAGAAAGTGTTCTTGGCTGAGAAAGTTAGAGTCTCTATTTATGAAACTTCTGCCTGCTCTTAGCTTTCCTGGCAAACCCTTTGCTCATGAAAACTTAAAGACAAAATGGTAGAAGGTTCATGCAGTTGGTGGCTATGAGTGAGAAATCTGGAATCCAATATCAGAAGATCTCTACAGAATGGGCCCCAATGAAAGCACATCAGAAACTTTGCCTGCAGAGACAGCCAATATGGGCATGCACAGAAGATAGCAGATAATCTAGATTATTCTCCAGTTCTGTCTCTGCATTGTCCTTACCTCCAATCTTTATTCACACTGTCCCTTCATGATTAATGTCCACCCCATTGACCATCTCATTAAATCCAGGCCATCCTTCAAAGCTGACTTCTGTATAAACTCCTATTATGCCAACCTGCCATCTTTCTTTTTCCCTCCTCCTTCTCTCTCCCACCCCAATTTTGATCCCACAGCATTTTTATGGTACTTCAACACAATTCAATAGAAATGTGGACTCTAAGATTACAACCCAGTAAATCCCTTGAGACGCGTAATTATGTAGAGGAAAGTGCACAGACTCAAATCCTGCTTTGTCTCTCACCAGCTGTGTGAGCAAATTCCTTAACCACATGCCATGCAGAATCTGACACTAAGAGGCTAGGATTTGGGGCTGCAGTGCTAGGTTTTAATCCTGGCTCTAACACGTAGCATCTTTGTGGTTTTGGACAAGTCTCTAAGCCTCCACATCCATACCTGTAAGTTGAGGCAACAAAAGTATCTTCTTTCAGGAGCAGCTGTAATGATCAGTGAGTTAATAGGATGGGCACGCTGGATGGTAACACCACTGGTATTTGAGGTGCAGAGTCCCCATCTCACGACTGTCACGAGGACTGAGGGAAAGGCTGTGTGTGAGGTTTCTAGGACTGTCCATGGCAGCATGAGTGGCTCCATAAATGTCATTCCTCTTCTTGACTAGTGATCACATTTACAGATCCTCAATCCTGCTTGCTTATTCTTGGTCACCATCTCTGTGCTTTGCATCTAATAGATTCTTGGTTCGATCAGATCACAACACCACTTCAGAAGCAGGTTAACCAACATTCCAGAGAGCTGAGGGGCCCAGGCCAGACCTAAATTCCTGAAGTGGGCCCTAGAAGGGGAAAGGATGCCACATGAAGTCAACTTACAGCTGGTGGAAAGTATACAGGAGGCATGGCGATGGGGCATGCAGCCAGGGTTTGGCAGGTTGAGATTCGCCTCACACCTCCCTGAATTTATTTTTTTACCGATTCATTCGTTCACTAGTGAAGCAAGACCTCTTCTTTTCTTCTCTGGGCTTACTAAGACCATGAAAAATTTTCGTCTTCGACAACTCCCTCTGAAACACCAACTTGGCAAGATTCAAACGCCTTGGCTCTAGCCTCCCAAAACACCACGTCCTGAGGACTGACCACTCTCTCCAGACAGCCTGCAGGGCGAGGAGCAGGGCCAGCTGAGGTGGAAGTTCCCTGGCATACCAGGCAACGGGGCCTGTGGTCTTATGGAAAAACACTGGGCTCAGGGCCAAGTTCCTGCACTCCAGCCTCAGTCCTTCTCACATTTGCTGTATCCTTGGGTGAGTCATTTTACTGCTTGAGGTGGGTGATGGGGTGTGTGTGTGTGTGTGTGTGTGTGTGTATTTACTTAAATATGGCCCTGCTATGATCCCAGTCCCAACACCCTACTGCGGGTCTGGCATTCAGGATCTCCTTTCATCTTTGCAACAGCCCTATGTGATAGAGCTGGGATTTGAACCAGTGTTGGTCTGCCTCCAGAGACGATGGTTTTTGCCTCTGGAGTGTTTCCCAGAAGCCAGTCCACGTGTGAACCTTCTCTATGAATTTTGCCATAGTTATGCTCCACCTCTACTGTTACTTTCAAACAATTTTTTTAAGAGGTTAGTCTTGCTCTGTCATCCAGGCTGAAGTGCAGCAGTATGATCTCGGCTCACTGCAGCCTTTGCCTCCTGGGCTCAACCAATTCTCCTGCCTCAACCACCTGAGTAGTGGGGAATATAGGCACTCACCACCATGCCCAATTAATTTTTTCTTTATTATTTTTTGTAGAGACAGGGTTTCACCATGTTGACCAGGCTGGTCTCCTGGCCTCAAGTGATCCACCTACCTTGGCCTCACAAAGTGCTAAGATTATAGGCATGAGCGACCATGCCCAGCCAGTTATTTTTAAAGGAAAATATATTTTACTACCATGAACGGAAAACCAATATCACTTGCCATAAAGAGAAACTAAACTAAAAATGAGAAACAAAACGTTATATAATTCTAGCCAGATACAATATTGGTGCCTACTAACACAAGTGTGATGAGTGTGGGATATGTCAGAAAATAGATGACATCGTCAAAGGGGAATTGGAGGAGAGTTTAATGGAGAAACTATGAACAACGATGTAGACAAAGTCAAGGAAAATAAAAAAAGAGCCAGTAACAGTAGAGGGCAATTATCCACAAGGACAGGTTTGCCAGAGTTAGTAAATAAAGACACAGGATATCCAGTGACATTTGAATTTCAGAAAACAATAAAGAATTTTTTAGTATAATTATGTCTCTTGCAATGTATGGTACCTATTTATACTAAAAGTGATTTGTCATTGATCTAAAATTCAAATTTAACCGGATGTTCTGTATTTTTCTGGCAACACTACCCCAGGCAAGAGAGTGGAGGAAGGAGTAGGGGTTACTGGAACACACAGGCTGGGGGAATATTTGGAAGGGAAGGGCGGCCTAGTGGGAGTTACAGCCTCCCTCACAGGAACAAAGCCAAATGGGAAAGGGAATGAGCTGGAGAAATAAGGATTCAGAACTTGCTGTCCTCTTCCTGTCTCCCAATTGTCTGCGGGTATGCCTGATTACTAGGACAATCCAGAAACTAGAGACCAGATGAGCCTGTAGATCCACTCCAATGGTTCCCATGGAGATCGGCCTTCCAGGGCATTGAGGAGGGTGTAGCAAAAGGAAGCGTGTGGATGTAGAGGGCAAACAGAAAGATACCTAGGACTCCTCTTGGGGATTTGAGCCTCAAGTCTAATCTCTTACTGTTCAAAGAGGAGATTACTAGGTGTCAGGAAGGTGTCAGAATATTTGCTAGCACTCAACTTGAGACTTTTTCACTTGGTGAGAAGGTGAAAAAGAATGGAGAAAGAAAAAGGAAAAATAACTTTCTCATGAAGTGGCCCATGTTATGTAGCAACATGGCAAGGCACCACCTAAAATTATGTGTGTACTACTAACTGTATGTGTCCCACACTTTGAGAAACCTGCTAAGATGAGCTACTCAAAGAGCAACAGTAGGGTCAGGAGAGTAAGGCACTCATCTCAGATGCAAAATTTCAAGACGCAAAATGCATCAAAAACCTTAGTAATCAAGACAAATAATACTCTAAATGCATTATTTCTAAAAAATCAAAATGGATGCAAAAAAATCCATGATGAATGAATTATCAATATTTTCAATCACAACAGGCCCCATTCCTGCATTGCACAACTCAGACTCAGTTGTCTTCTTAATCTGGGTTCTGCTACTGTAGGTGTGCCTGGCACCTAGTGGGTTTGTTAGTAACAAACTTGTCACATATGGTGGGCACTCTTCAATTCCCAAGATAGTACTTACTTGAAGTTCCAACAACTCATGAGTGAGTCAGGAAAAGAAAAATAATTCCTGTCTTACAGTCATAGTATAATGGTTTTAAATCAGAGACAGCTGGGTTCAAACTCTGTTATCTGCTTCTTAGAAGAGCATGACCTTGGACAATTTGCAAATGTACCTTCCCTGAGCTTCCATGCCTCTGTCTGCCCTATCAAATAGGAGAGGCAGCAATGAGAACTTACAGTGAACTGTCCCTCCACTGAAGAGCCAGCTCTGCACCCTCTGAAAGGTCATTTACAACTTGGGAGGAGAAAGTCTTTCAGGTTCTTCGTTTTCTACTAAATTCATGTGCTCTCATTCACAATGGTTGACTTATTTCCTTTCTTGTGCATGAAAGAAGCCAAGAGAAGACATGCTGAAGGCCAAAACAATACTTTACCAACTCATGCACAGAGAAGCAAAGAAAAAAGAGAAGAGAAAAGCAAATTTTCAGAGACATGCAAAGACAAAACACCGCATTGTCCCAGAAAGAACTAAAAAAATGGCAGTCTGGGTTTCAGACGTCTTCCCTGTTGTGCCCTGCTGTCTGCCCTTGGCTTCCTTCCCAATGCCACCTTGCTTTTCCCTTAAGCTCATTGTGAAAGGTTTTCTTTTGCTTTTAATCAAAGACAGTAATAAAAAAGAGGCTGGGAACGGTGGCTCATGCCTATAATCCCAGCACTTTGGGAAGCCAAGGCCCGCAGATTGCTTGAGATCAGGAGTCTGAGACCAGCCTGGCCAACATGATGAAACTCATCTCTACTAAAAATACAAAAATTAGCCTGGTATGGTGGTAGGTGCCTGTAATCCCAGCCACTCAGGAGGTTGAGGCAAGAGAATCGCTTGAACCCAGGAGATGGAGGTTGCAGGGAGCCAAGATCCTGCCACTGCACTCCAGCCTGGGTAACAGAGCAAGACTTTCTCTCAAAAAAAAAAAAAAAAAAAAAGAAGAAGAAAAAGTCATTTTGATAGTCAGTTGAATGTATTTTCCTTATATCTCTTCTTGTAAGTTCTCATTGCTGCCTCTCCTATTTGGAGTGAATTTCCTCCTCTCCCAAGTAAAAAGTGAAATTGAATTGTGTCATTCACAAAACATGACAAATAAATATCCATGACTGCTTCATCTGATTGTTCAAAAATACTCCTGGACATTTACAATTTCCTTATACATACTTTAAAGCACATAATACTTTGACCTCTGTGTACCTCCTGAGTGAGTTTGAATGGAAGGAACAAACACACCAGAGTGTATTTTTTAACATTCTGAAGGAGTATGATTTCTGTGACCGTGAACTTATTTCAGGTTCCATCATTTTGGGAAGTGCCGCTCTTTGGAAAAGATGAATTGGGGAGTTTGGAGTGAGACAGAGGGTACAAACTCCAGTACTCCACTTACATGCTGTCTGGTCTTGGACAAGAAGCTTAGTCTCTCAGGATCTTAGAGTTAAAACTTATAAAGTTGGAATAATATCTTCTCAGCAGTAGTTTTGTAAGAATTAAATAAGATAGTGGCTAGGAAGGAGGAATGAATCTAACTTCAATACATAGGATACAAGAAATGTTGCATTTATTTTCATGAATAAAATGTAATCTGTTGACAGCCTTCTGCATCTCAGCTATAAACAAATGCATACATACATGCAGGAATAGCCTATGCTAATCTTCCGAATCCCACTGAGATGGCAGAAAATAGAATAACGGATCTCCGTGCAACTTGTGGAGGCACGAGAGGTCTTCCCAAGAGCAGAACTTTTGTTCAGGAGGCTCCTGGTTCTTACTGATGTGCCCCTCGAAGGAGGATTTCTCTGTGGCTTCCATGCACAGCTTCAGTGCAGGCACTTTGTGAGGCTGAGGGTCCTGGTACCTGAGGCTCTGCCTCCTTATGAGCATCCTCCCCACAGCCACTTTCCTCTGATATCTGTCTCCTCCCTGGTACACTGTGAAGAAGTGGGAAATGTGTCCCAACCATTCATGTGCCTGTGATACTCTCTCAGTCTTGGGAAATGTTCTCATCACCCAACCACAAACTGGTTGCTTCTGCATCTCAATATCCCAACCCCAGAGTCCTCTCCTTCCCTTGGGAACATGCTCAACTCCATGCAAATGTGCAGGCTGGCGATGCCAGTTTCCCAGGCCACTGACATGTTTTATACTATTTAAAAAATAGAATTTTTAATAGTTGTGAAGAGTTAAAAACTGGGTGGAAATTAAGTACATATACATAATGGATTACTACACAGCTGTAAAAGAAATAAGGAAGATTTGGCTGGCCGTGGTGGCTCACGTCTGTAATCCCAGCACTTTGGGAGGGCAAGGCGGGTGGATCACCTGAGGTCAGGAGTTCAAGACCAGCCTGGCTAACGTGGTAAAACCCCGTCTCTACTAAAAATACAAAAATTAGCTGAATGTGGTGGCAGGTGCCTGTAATCCCACTACTCAGGATGCTGAGGCAGGAGAATCACTTGCATCCAGGAGGCGGAGTTTGCAGTGAGCTGAAATCACACCATTGCATTCCTGGGCGACAAGAGGAATACTCCATCAGAAAGAAAGAAAGAGAGAAAGGGAGAAAGGAAAGAAGGAAGGAAGAAAGGAAGGAAGGAAAGAAGAAGGAAGGAA
>NW_022436955.1:21152789-21165567 GCF_009761245.1 Sapajus apella
GGAAGGAAAAGGAAGGAAGGAAGGAAGATATGTATAAAATGATTATAGAGTGACTTCTGGAAGATATTTTTAGGTTTAAAATAAAGCAAAGTGCAAAAAGGAATATATAAATTGCTACCTTTTTTGTTAGAAGAGGAAACAATGACAAAACACAAATACATGCACTCATCTTTCCAAAAAGAAACTCAAAGGAAAAGCCAGAAAACTCTGAAGTTGGTTACCTATAAGACCTGGCTAGGAGGAACAAGATGGAGTGGGTACAGAAGGGAGGAATACTTCTTGGAGTGTATCTTTTACATAGTTTTGACTTCTGGAAGCATGTTGATGCTCCCCCTATTCAGAAAATAAAATAAAATCAAGCAGGACAAGAAGAGATGAGTGGTAAGATCTATTGGTAACTTAGCATTATTCAGTCACTTAAACACTGGGGATCAATATGAAACAAGGCTTGGCATGTGTCAAACAATCCAATACTTTGGGTTTGAGGAGTACCATCCAACTCAGACGAAGCCCAGGGCCAATGGCTCCCTCATTTCTTTAGTTTAGCATCAACTCTCCCAGTAACTGAATACAGATAGGACCTTTCATCTAAGTGTTTAACGTTATGCCTTAGCACTACCTACTTTGCAGTTAGAAAGTTAAAAGCTATTTTCTCCCTTTAAACATTCTCTCTCCACTCCCTCCTCTGCTGCTCTTGGTGCCTTTTAATCCTTTAGATTACCCCACTCTTGAAGGAAGGTTGACCCACTTCTCATTTATTTATTAATCCATTGAATTTCTTCTGGGTGGGCCACTGGGAATGGGGATGCAGGTTCACCTTGGACCCTGCCAGTGAAGCATCTACAAGGCGGCCAGATTCTACAGTTCCAAGTGGAACGCTCCCTCTGTGCTGCTCCAGAAGATTCTGCCTCTTTCTTCGCCCTGTATCCTATTACTAGATAATATTATTCTAAGCTTAATACACTCTCTGTCCCAGAAAGAGGAGCAAGGGCAGAAATAATCCCTCTACAAGGGGTAATATTTGTTGGGTATTTAAAATCAGACTATAAACTCTTGAAATTTTTTTCCCCCTAAAAAGCAGCCTTCTTTCCTGAAAGAACTCTGGGAAATCAAAAGCAGGGGTAAGGGGTTCTCTGGAAGATCATTTGGGAACTGGACGACAGCTGGTATGGTAAAAATAATATGAGTTTTGGAACCAACCCACCTGGGTTGAATTCAGCTTTTCTATTCTCACGCAGTATTATAATCTCTTTACCTCTTAGTTTTTTATAAATAAGAATAAAATGAAGATAAAATGACTTTATACTTCACAGGATATTGTGTCCATTCATGAGATGTATATTAAAATATTGCAAACCACACAGCTATTCACTTATTAAAAAGTATGTCTTGTTTCTCTCATCGATAAAGCTGGAAAGGAAGAACTATGCTGCAATTTTTTTCCCTTTAAAATATGGTCATTAAAAATATCTAATTATAAAAGCAATGTATGCTAATTGTAGAAAAATAAGAAAAGACAGAAAAGCAAGAGGAATAAAAATTTCACTACACCCATAAAAATATCAAGCAGGGTAATTGCCACAAAGATACTGATCCTTCCAAATCTTAATACTCAATACATAGGCGTATGTACATATCTCAAAGGCAAGGTATATTATTTTACTTATATTATTTATATCTTATTATTTGGGGTGCTTTTTCAATCTGATCAAAATAGTCTTCCATGCATAATATTTTCAAAGATCACACAGTTTTCAATGGTATGGATATAAAAAATATATCTCTTATCTCCCACCATCAGAAGTTTAGAGTACCAGGTTTGGAGTCTTCTAATTAATGCCGCAATGGAAATACTTAGAGCTGAAATATTTGCACAGATGTTTAATTGTTTACTAAGAATAGCTTTACTAAAAAGGGTCCAAACTTTTATCTTAAGACTTTTGTCTCATATACCCAAATCACTCTCTTACATACTTGTATCACTTTTTACTTCCAAAAATATTCCACTCAGGTCCTTTACCCCATAGGTACAACCAAACTGAATTGCAGCATTCAAAGACATACAAACACACTCACACAGTTTTGCAATCGGCTAGAAACAGCAGGAAGGTCAGCACTTAAACTTTCGTTTATTTAAGCTTATTTTTTCAGACACTTCTTGCTTGCCAACAAAAACATTCTTAAATTGCTGCCCTGTCTTGGGCCTTTTCTAGGAATGAGGATGGTCTTCTCAATGGAGCTGTGTCTATTTCAAAATGACTTTCACTTCTGAGCATATGCCTTCCTGGGAAATCCAAAGTTAATACCCAGATGCCCAAAAATACAGATGGGAAAAAAATTTCAAATAGACTATGCACCCCATCTGTTCCAATATTCTTCTGATGGGAATAATTTCATTTTTTGTAAAATTAGAGAAAAGTTGGTAAGATAAATTTACCTGGGACCCCATAATTTTTTTATTGAAAATAATAAAATCTTCATCTCCCCCCAAGAAACTCTAGTTTGTTAACCAAGGTTAGGAAGAGCAGCTAGCTGCTTAAGAGGTCGTGGTTAACTTCTTTTGAGTTTTATTTCCAGGGTCATAGAAAGCCAAACTGTCGTTGAATATTCCTCTAATACCTTTTTTTCTGTAGAATCTTTGGTATTATTTTAGATACCCTGGTTTTTCTTAGTTTTATACCCATGTGTTTTTTCTTCATGGCAGAGGTTCCCAGGGCTTCAATATAACTTTTATTGATTTCCTTTCTCCTACAAAGTAGAATTCTTTTCTGTTCTGTTCTAAAAATTGCCTTCTCTTCTGTTTCCTATTAACTCAACATCCCCAATCTATTCATGTTTGGGAGTTGAAGACTCAATATAAACTCTGTTTCCTTCCCTTTCTTGCCAGCTCATTCCTCTTGTTTACACATACACATTCAGTACATATTCTTATCCATTAAAAAATGTGTAGGCATAGGCTGGGCAAGGTGCTCATGCCTGTAATACCAGAACTTTGAGAGGCCAAAGACAGAGGACTGCTGGAGACCAGCCTGGGCAACATAGTGAGACCCCGTCTCTACAATTTTAATTTTTTACTTTTTAGTTAGCCAGGTGTGGTGGTGTCTGCCTGTAGCCCTAGCTAGTCAGGAGGCCGAGGTGGGAGGATCGCTTGAGTCTGGGAGACGAAGGCTGCAGTGAGCTGAGATCACACCACTGCACTTGATCCTAGGTGACAGTGAGACCCTTTCTCTAAAGGAAAAAAAAAATGTATAGACATAACTTTTGCCTTCTAGGACAAGACATGGTCACAGGCACACAGAGACAAGATTCTACTGTTCTCATGTACGGAGTACTTCTCATTTCCCCATATTTGGAATGTTAAAATATTTTTTTTATTTGAACATTTCAGTAATCTTTTAGGACCTGTCCGCCAAGCTTTTCCTTTGCCTCTTTAACTGTGCACACTAACAAGAAAGACGCTTTAGTAGACATTAGTTACCTTTTTTAGGCTGCCTAGCAACGGAACCTCTTTGCTATGTCTAGAGTATGCTGCACCTTGAATCCCAGAGCTAGGAAAGCCCACATCCCATTCTAATACGGATGACATGAGGCATTGGCTTTGCCAGCCTCCCCTATGTAGGAATATGGGCTTATGGTTCAAGTTCTACTGCAGATTCACACCCAACCTCATGGTTGAGATTTTAGTAGCAATGTGGCAGTGAAGCAGCAATGGTACCCCATGTTTGGTGGTGCTGGTCGTGGTGGCACAAACAAAAGTGTCTCCTGTTAGCAGAAACGGGGGCAGCAATGTCCTTACCAGACATGCATGATTTCAGCTGGGGTCCTAGCTGTTTCTCAACTTCCGCTGCTCCAGCAGGCATCCAAAGCCTCTGTCTGCAGACTTCCCAGTCATCTGTGAGCCACCCAGTATTCTTTCAGTCAGTTTCAAGTAAGGACCTTCAGTGACAAAACATAAATAAATAAAAATTAATACCAAAGGAAGCACTTATGTCAAGTGAAGACCAAATGAGCTTCAGGGTTGATTTTTTGGAGCAGCTGGAAAAAAAAAAAAGAGGGGGGTGTGTAGTCATCACAGAATATTACAGGCAGGGTCTATTCAAAAGAACCTGCCCCTTGTAGTCGGTACCATATTTGTGTTGCAAACGTTGATTTTGTTTGACCAAACACCACCATGCCTCACATTGTGTTGTTATTTTCACCTGTGTTGCTTTTTACTGCTTTGCAAACATAGAGGTAAGCATGTCTTGCTTTTTAGAGTTATTTATAAGAGCCATAAGCATGAGGATATTACAGCTGGCTTGCACTCATACAGATTGTATGATGACGATTGCAATTTAAATCAATGTGCTACACACAGCAGGTGCCATCACTTCTCCACCCATAGCCCCTTCTCTCAACTCTCTACTTCTACAGATGCTCACAGTGAGTATCGGCTACTTCTTGCCTGAGGGCTATTGCTGTGGAAGCAGAGCAAGCCAGAAGTTCTGAAAAGTTAATTCCCCTGAAAGCAGCCCTCACGCCATGACAGAAGGGGAATTATTGGTGTATAAATATCCCAGCTTCACCAGTAGCCATTTAGAATAACTCAAAATACACATTTTCCCACGGTCTTCCAGAATTCCCCAGTGGGGATGAGCCCCACGTGCCTACTTGCTTGAAAACACACCTTTTCCTGTTTCTTTTCATTCTTTCTCTAACTTTTTTCCTCCACTACCAGTGCTTCCTGGGTTTCTCTCCTGCCTGGCCTCAAATCAGAGTTGCGGGGTCCTAAACTTAGTTTATCCTAAACTAAGACACCTGCACATCAGGCATCATCGCATCTTCACTGGTAAATGAATCTTTACATGTTGCATTTCAAGGGTGTTAGCGGATTGGCAGGAATTTCCTGAATTTGCTCTTACACCTACCCTACAAGTAGATTGATTTTCCAGCTGAATAAACTAAGGGTATAGGAACCTATTGGAAGAGCAATTGCTACCCAGAAAAGGGGCGGATATAGCATGTTTTGGTGCAGTTCCTCTGGGCCCCAAAGTCCCTAACAGGAGCACAGATGCAGGTGGCACTCTCCACACAGGGTAGGGCTTCATTCTGCTGCAGCTCTTATATCCCCAAGCTTGTATTGCCATTCCAGAAGAACTTACCCTAACAATTGACATGCTGCTATCAAAGTAAATGTTGCAAACACCTTGTTTTGTGGTTCCTGAATGAAATGCAGCATCATTAAAGGCCATACCTCCTCTGGGAGAGAGTTAGGGCCACAGGGTCAGCACCCAAAAAACACCAAACAACACTTCCGTTTCTGCCTCTCCAGGATCACAGAAAGCCCTTTCGCACTAGAAATGTACCTGCTTGAGAAGCTCTGCAGAGTGTTGAGAAAAGAAGAAGTGATACCATGCAATAGACTTAATGTTGTGTCCCCACCTCCCAATTTATATGCAGAAATCTTCATCCCCAAGGTGATGGTATTAAGATGGGATGCCTTTGTGAGATGACTAGCTCAAAAGGGCAGAGCCCTCCTGAGTGGGATTAGTGCCCTTATAAGAGGCCTGAAGGTTGGGCACAGTGGCTCATGCCTGTAACCTCAGTGCTTTGGGAGGCTGAGGCAAATGGATCATCTGATGGCCGGGAGCTCAAGACCAGGCTGGCCAACATGGTGAAACCCCATATCTACTAAAAATACAAATATTAGCAGGGTGTGGTGGCATGCACCTGTAATCCCAGCTACTCAGGAGGCTGAAGTAGGAGAATTGCTTGAACCCCAGAGGCAGAGGTTTCACTGAGCTGAGATTGTGCCACTGCACTCCAACCTGGGTGACAGAGTGAGACTCCATCTCAAAAAAAAAATTTTTTTAAATAAAAATTAATAAAAGAGGCCTGAGAGAGACCCCCTCGCCCCTTCCACCATATGAGGACACAGCTAGAAGGCAGCATTCTATGAACAAGAAAACAGGTCCCCACCAGACATCAAAACTGCTGGTGCCTGGATCTTGGACTTCAGCCTCTAGAACTGTGAGAAATAAATCTCCGTTGCTTATAAGCCACTCTGTTCATGGTGTTTTGCCATAGCAGCCCACACAGAGTGAGAGAGCAGCCTGAGTGACTCACACTGCCTGTGGATGGATATTAGTAGCCATGCCCTGGGTGTACGTACTGGAGACTCCAGTCTCTAGTACCTGCGTGTACAGGTAGTCTGTGTCCCCCCAATCACTGATTCTCCTGAACCAAGTATCGCTCCCTGCCCCCATGCATCTCATCTTCATGCCTGCCTCCATTCCACTGTGGAAATGATTGAGTTAAATTCTTAAGCTAAAAAATGAACTTCGCTCACAATGACCAACTAGATAAAAAGGCACATGCAATGCCAAAACTCAAAATCAATATCTGGAAGACTGTGTATATCTGGAAAGGGAGTGGTATATTAAATTAAACTGTGTCCTTTGCTTTTTCCCTCAACAAAATATAACGGTCTCTAAAAAAATTGCACAGAATGATTTAGTAGCCTTCTAACATCAGCTTCAAATTTATTCAAGTGTCTGCAATGAGACCTGCATGAAACAGGCATCTGAGCTCTTCCAAAGGACAAACAGTATTCCAGGTTGGGAACATTCCCGTGGTGTGTGCTGTCACATCAATAGCTATCATTTCCGATCACTGTCGCTTCTGCAAAGAGAGCCCTTCTGTGCCAGGCCACTGCCAATAGCGAGGACTAATGTGACCTTAGCCTCTGGGCTGGAAAGTCCCCTGAGCATCAATTAGTCTGAGGACCTTCTTTTACCAACCAAAACAAGGACACTTCCAAAGTTACGCAGGCAGCAAGTCAAAACCACAGGTTACCTTGCTCCCAGAAGCTAAGGATCTGTGGCTTAGAACAGGATGGTTCAACGTTGGCACTATGAACATTTTGGGCTGGATCATATTTTGCTGCAGCGCTGTCCTGTGCCTTGCAGGATGTTTACCAGCATCCCTGGCCTGTACCCGTTAGGCACCTGTAGCACTAGTGGTAACAACCAAAATTGTCCCCAGACACTGCCAAATGTCCTCCAAGGGGTAAAATCACCCCTGACTTAGAGCAAAGATGGCAAATTGGAACCATATGGGCTAAATTTGGCTCACAGACATGTTTTCTTTCGCCTGTGTAATATTTGTCAATTTTTCACATAAAAAATCCAGACTTTGGGCTCCTCAGAAACATCTGGAAGCCCCAGCAACCCTGGGCGCACATTTTCACAGGGCAATGATGGATCAAAGTTGACCTGATGCTATCCCCTTTATCTGTTCGTTTGCTTGTTGAAACAGACTCTTGCTCTGTCACCCAGGCTGGAGTGCAATGGCGTGATCATGGTTCATCACAGCCTCAACCTCCCAGGCTCAACCGACCCTCCTGCTGCAGCCTCCCCTCGCCTCCTGAGTAGCTGTGACTACAGGCGCATGCCCCCATGCCCAGCTAATGTTTGCACTTTTTTGTAAAAACAGGGTCTCATTATGTTGCCCAGGCTGGTCTCAAACACCTGGGCTCAAGTGATCCAACTGTCTTGGCCTCCCAAAGTGCTGGGATTACAGGCGTGAGCCACCGCACCCAGTCACTAGCCCCTTTAGAATGACATCTGCACTCTGGTTTGTCACAGTCCCCACCATTCTCTATTATGCCCCCACACCAGGCCCACTTCATTTGCTTCATAATGTTCTCGGGCCTGCATGTAGATTTTAAGTTTTCTTAAAACTATTTGTGGGCCGGGCGCGGTGGCTCAAGCCTGTAATCCCAGCACTTTGGGAGGCCGAGGCGGGTGGATCACGAGGTCAAGAGATCGAGACCATCCTGGTCAACATGGTGAAACCCCGTCTCTACTAAAAATACAAAAAATTAGCTGGGCATTGTGGCGTGTGCCTGTAATCCCAGCTACTCAGGAGGCTGAGGCAGGAGAATTGCCTGAACCCAGGAGGCGGAGGTTGCGGTGAGCCGAGACCGTGCCATTGCACTCCAGCCTGGGTAACAAGAGCGAAACTCCGTCTCAAAAAAAAAAAAAAAAAAACTATTTGTGGTGTAATTTATCTTAAGTAAGCCCCTCAGCTCCTTGAGGTCAGAGTCATGTTATTTTTTTTTTTTCGTTGATTCCTTCTACAGTGCCTAACCCTGAGCAGACACTTAGAAACAGTTATCCATGTATTTATCTATAGCAGTTTTCCCAAAAAGATATTCTACAAAATGCTAATCTTGTGAACGTCAAGGGAAAAGGGCTGGAAGTCAAGTAAATTTGGGTAAAGCTGTGTTCTGTATCCCTACGTGGAGATTCAAGAGTTATGCTAAGACTCTAAATCTACATTAAAGAAAGCTGCTTAATTGTATTTGACCCAGAGTGTCTCAGGCTAATTTAACCACAGACCCTCCTTTTACCCTGGCATCCATCAAGGTTTAGGAAACTATCGTTCCATTGAATAGACTTTGGAAAACACTGAACTAGGACTCTAACATTTTCAAATTAAACACAGTGTTTCATTCTAAACACAAGTGTTTAATATGAAGGGATATGACAAAGGCAGTTACAAAGTACTAACATGTAAAGAGGTTTTTCTCTAAGCACAGACATTTATTTCAATCCGCCCTTTTAAATTTCTCCACACATTTGTGAAGACAATGTAATCAATACCTACACCTTACAGATTAGAAAACAAGCAACAGAAGGAGGAAGGATCTTGTTCATGGTTACACAGCCCCGAAGAGGCCAAACCAGGAACACAGCCTGTCCAATTGGAGGGCATATGCGCATAGTCTCTAATTACATTGTCTTGCCTCCCTGAAACATTGTACCATGTTCTCTATGTTTCTGCCTCCCTGCTCAACACATGTGCCAGGACTTATTCATGAAGGAAGCAGAAGGGAAATTACTGTCCACTGATCAACTGTTATGCCTGGGAAATAATACTTGGAAGAGCATGGCATGGTATCTCATGCAGAATTAGATATTCCAACTCTCATTTATTGAGCCATTCTCCTAGCCTTTCAGAACCTAAAATTCACATAGGTAGGAAATGGGGAAATTGGGATCTGAACAAGTCCTAGAAACAAGGTTTGTGTTCCTTTTACCTTCCTTAGTGCATATAGGAAGGTAGAATTGGGACAGGCATGGTGGCTCACGCCTGTAATCCCGGCACTTTGGGAGGCTAAGATGGGCAGATCACCTGAAGTTAGGAGTTTGAGATCAGTCTGATCAATCAAGCGAAACCCTGTCTCTACTAAAAATACAAAAACCAGCCCAGAGTGGTGGCACGCACCTGTCATCCTGACTACTGAACAGGCTGAAGCAGGAGAATCGCTTGAACCTGGGAGGCAGAGGTTGCAGTGAGCCAAGATCGTGCCACTGCACTGTGACGTGGGTGACAGAGAGAGACTCCATGTCAGAAAAAAACAAAACAACAACAACAAAAATGTGGAATTGGATGAATGGGTGGCCAGATGGATGACTGGATGACTGGTGATGGATGGATTTCTTCCCATTTGCTCTGTGTAAAGCACCCTGTTAGGCTCTGTGAAGAGGAGGGGATACTAAGAGGAATAGGGCAGGATTCCTGAAGAACATTTCCCCATTTCCTGGGGTTTAAATCTTCCAACCTCAGAGCAGGAAAGGCAAAACGTGCCCTTTTCATAGTGTGCATTTTCAGTTACATTGAGGTCTTGTAGCTTCACACAGGCATTACTCCAAGGAAGACCCCACCAACTGGATACAGGCCAATACGATAATAAAGGCAACAAAACTTTCAGGGACATCAGCTCTTAGCTCCAACCAGAGACATCAGGGAAACAAGAGAGTGAATTAGCTGCAGGACTAGTTCCTCCTGATTTATGGTATGATGATCTCAGCTTGTAAGGTGGAAAAAAAAAACAGTGCAGCAGAGGAATTTGCACTCTTTCTGGTTTCTCTTGGACCCTATTTGAGGAGTAAATGCTTTGTTAACTTCTGAACCTGAATTTTACATCCCTGTCGCATTACCATTATTCACAACCATCTATAGCAAACTACTTTGGGGGAAAACACAGCTCTCTGCAGTACTTGGAAGAAGCACACAGCATTATTTTGTGGTGATTCACACAAGAAATCATACAGGGGCCGGGCACAGTGGCTCACGCCTATAATTCCAGCATTTTGGGAGGCCAAGTTGGGCAGATCACCTGACTCAGGAGTTCGAGACCAACCTGACCAACACGGTGAAACCCCATCTCTACTAAAAATACAAAACATAACCAGGCATGGTGGTGCATGCCTGTAGTCTCAGCTATTCGGGAGGCTGACGTAGGAAAATCGCTTGAAACTGGGCAGTGGAGGCTGCAGTGAGCAGAGATTGCACCACTGCTCTCCAGCCTGGGCGGCAGAGCCAGACTCTATCACACACACACACACACACACAAAAAAAAAAAAAAAAAAAAAAAGAAATCATACAGCATCACACTAGAGGGAAGACCCTAGGTAATATCCAAGGGGAGGGAATAAAAGAAATCACTCAGAAATTATCTTGTAGCATGAATGAGATTTCAAAAACATAAACTATATGATTTAAATTCCTTACTCAGTCCTATGTGGTACATTTTCCTCCTTACTTGGTCAACCATGTTTACCAAATGATACTAAACAATTGATAAGATCATTTCTACATAGATAACAGCTGTCTATGGAAAAAAGAGTAAGAGCAGGTGAAATGTTTCTAATTCTATTATACACAAGCAGATGAATAGAGAGCTCCAATGCTATTCAGGGTCTTATGAGTAGCACTTTTGGTTAGGGTTTTCCTGCTAACATCCATTATAAAATTGCAGCTGGATCCCATGGAGAGCAAAATCCAACAGGGTGAAAACATATATTGGAGGAGTTGTGAGAGGGCAGCATTGAGTCCCAGGGACTGGAATCTCCCGGTAACATTGTGTTGTAGGGAGACCATGGGGACTTCTCTTAATTCTCCACACAGTCTATTACTCATTTGTTTAAAGCCCTTCAGTGGCATCTGTGGAAGATACTGCTATACCTCCTAATATTATCTTTCCCTTTCCCCATCAATTATAGGACTCTGACTTTTACTTGGACATTGTTACTTGGCTAAGAAAAAACTAGATTTTCCAGCATCCTTTGCAGTGGGATGTGGTCATGTGACTAGGCTCTGGCCAATAAGAGGTAAGTGCCTGTATTATGGTGGCGTCCTGAAGTGCCCTTAAGATGAAATATATGGGTCTTTCTTCCCCTCTCACTTATCTCTGTCCTGCCAGCCAAAACATAAATGTGATGGCTCTATCTTAACTATGAGAATGGGAGCCAAACTCATCAGCTGGAGTCTAGAGCAGGAAGGAACATCAATCCTTGATGATTATGCAGAGCCTCCATACCACCCTTAAGTATTTTACATTCTTAAGCCAATTTTTATATATTGTACTATATTTTGTTGTCTGCAGCTAAACCTAATACATTACCATTGCTTTCACAGAGATTTTCCTGACCCTGCAGATAGCCCCTTGTATTTCTCCTTTAGAGCACTTATAGAACTGGTAAATGACTAATTACTTACATGATTTTTTTGGTTCAATATAGGTAGCAGAGATGGTCAGTGCCCAACCTACACCCTCTTGGAGCCCACCATTGCCTTGTTCAATGACCCAATGGCTTCCAAGTATAAATACCTGCAACTCTTTCAGGGCAGCTTTGTCAGGCAGCCAATTCCCAACCAGCCCATGTGCAAGGTATGCTGGAAGTGGCAGATGGTTAGTGCCCCACAGAAACAGTCCTCAACTAAAGACTAACAGGAGTTGGTGGATTCTCCATTGTCTTTGCCTCTTGATGGGGATATGTATGAGGTGTGCTCTGTCTCCTAGAGTTCCCCAGCACTATTTAATCTGAGTCATAGCAGTGATAACCTGCTAGGTAATACACCTTATATTGGCTTCTTTTCCTTCCCTGTCTTACTTTCACAGACCTCTTCCAGTGCTTCCTGGGATCATTTCTCAAGCCATTTGTATGCAAATCTTCAAATTAAAAAAGGTTTACTTCTGCGCAGCCCAATCTAAACCAACATATACCTCCTCAATGAGGCTGATAACCCCGTTATAACTGAGACTATATTTGTGTTATTCACCTTATTCACCATGTTATCTCCAGCATTTAGCAATAGCACAAGGTCACCAAGGTGATAAGTAAATATCAGTGCACTTTTTTTCCCTGACACAAGTAGAGTTTACCACCTAAGACTGGTCCTACAAGGGGTAGTCAGGAAGTTTATTCTACCACCATCAGGATGGGCTGCACACTTCTCTAGCACTTCTCTGAAAACTAATGTTATGCTCATTGGCAATTATGTTTCATTTTTTAAATAGCATAAACACAAACTATAAGAAATTATGCCACATATCCTCTAATATAAGCCCCTGGGTTTTGTTAGGATATTTCTTTGGCCAGAATCTTCTACCTCTCTCCATTATTGACCTAAATTTGTCTCCTTTTTCTTTACCTAATTGATGGCATTTTTGTGAGTAAAAGGTAGAGCAACAAATAAAACCATAAACATTGAAGTGTAGTGGTTAAGAACATGCATTTTAAAGTCAAATAGCTCCCACTTCAAATCTCAACTCTGCAATTTGTTAAATAGGCAATCTTGGGAAATTTACTCAGTTTATATTAAGTTTTCCCCTCTGTAAAATAAGGGTAATAGTGCTATAGCATAGGATTATTTTAAAGATGAAATAATATAATGTATGTACAACAAATGATTCAAATTGCATTGAAGGGGAAACAATACAACAAAT
>NW_022436955.1:21165577-21199607 GCF_009761245.1 Sapajus apella
CCCCCCACCCCACCCCCACACACTCACCCAAGCGCACGTACCCTTCCGCAAGCCATTTGCCAATTAACAGAGCTGAACTGTAATACTATGTTCTACCATCAGTGGCCACCGTTTGACATTGTTGTACAATAACATAAGAAATTTCAAATGTGAGGCTCTGGGTGAATGTCCAAGGAATCAATTTTACAAATTAAAAATTTGATTTATTGTGTTTATTTGGAGATATGCCATGCACTGTGTCTCTTTCTACGTTCCCCCAGGGAGGACCAGAGTTGGGAATACTTAACAATAGTGGTATATAGGACTCAGAGGAGGGTATCTCCCCCGACAAGCAGCACAGACCGTGGTTTGTTTCCTCTGGGTTGTGATAATCAGCTGCCTACCAATTATAATCGGAGGTTTGTAAGCAGCCAAAAGATCCCCTTGGTGGGAGTAATTATATTCCCTTTAACACGCTGTAAGACAAACACTTTCTCTTAAACATGCTGTGTGCTGACTACAAAGTAGATTTACTTTACTAATGCCGAAGGAAAACACTCAGAACGAAGGCAAGGGACCTTGGAGGTACAGAGATAGTAGGCAGTGAAAAAAAGAGCAGACAGCATTAAAAAATGCTGTGGAGTATTGTCAGTCAGGGGCAGAACTGGTTTGGCCTCTCCATGTAAAGACACATGGTGAGATGTTAAGAGCGTGGATTTGGAGTTTGTCTTCTATCTCATTATAACTAGCATGTTCCTTTGAACACAATAATTCATCATGTTAAGATTCATTTTCATTTTCCCCTTCCATAAAAGGGGAATAGAAATTCTTATCTCATGAGATTATTCTCAGAATCAAATTAAGAAATATACCTAAAGTGTCTAGAACAGTAGATCCCTCCAAAACAATAACATATATTGCAGATATTACTGGTGCCAAAGCTATATCTCCTTGAAACACATCATTCTATGCATAAAATGATAGCTTCCTGCAAAAAGCATCCACAGTTCTCTTCCAGGGGATTCTCTCAGCCCAGGTATGTGAGACAGATGGAAATGTCAAGGAGTTAACAATTCCAGAAACAGCTCGTGGCCCATCAAGCATAGAGTTTAGTGAATAATTACCTTTGTCCTCACTCCCTGGGTGAGGCAACTCTGAGATGTGTTCTACACTGTCTCTAAAATGTCCCCTGTGGGTTTGAGTTCCAATTGCCCACTGCAGTAATCTGCTTATTAACACATCCCATATTGGGTACTATCAATATCCTGCCTCACTGTCCTACTTCCCAGCCAGAGCTTCCTGGGATTATCTCCAAAATAAACCACTGGTGTTCAAATTCTTGTTTCAGGATAGAATCCAGCCTAAATACTATATCTTACAATGTAAACATGATTAACAATTTAGACAGTTGTATTCATAAAAAAATGTGCAATTCACTAACCAAGTTCTGTCTATTCAGGCTTCTTTTAGCCCTCTTCCTTCCATCCCACAGCCATTGCCTCAGTTGAGACCATTCTCATTTATTTTGTTTCTTTTTCTTTTTTTTTTTTTTTTTTGTCTTCACTTCGTCTCTTAACTGATTTCCAAGCTTCCAGTAACTCTATCATCTAATCCATCACCCCCTTACTGTCAAAGTTATTATTCTAAAATGCAGTTCTGGTAATGCTCTTCCCAGGTTTTTGTTTTTAAGCCTTTATGGCACCAATTGCCTCTGTGATTATGTCTTCAATTTTATAATTTGGTATGTGAGAACTTTCAAAGGCTGGTCCCAATCAACCCTTCAGCCTCATCTCCAATGACTGCTAAATACAGTCAACGTTCTGCCTACATAGAGCAAGCCAGCATCTCAAAAGCACTTTTACCTGTTACTTTTCTGTGTATTTGAACGAGCTTGTGACCTTTTCTGCCAGAAGAACCCGCCTCATCCTTCAAGGTTCTGGTTCAAATATTCCCTCCTCCACGAGAACTTCTCCAACTCTCTGGACCAGTTAGTGGTTCCTCCCTCTGGAGGGAGTAGGAGTTAACACCAGATAAAGGAGATGGAACATATACCCCAGGCCAAGGGGACAGCAGGTGCTATCCTGTGGAAGGAGAGGAAATAATCCTCTTTTTCTTTTTCTTTTTAAGGAATAGAAGATCAGGGCATTTAAAGCAGAGAGGCACAGGAAGAATGTGGGGAGAGAAGAGGCAGCACTTAGATCATTCATTGTGTCACATTTGTTGACTGTGTCTTTCCTGCCTCATGCTCTGAAATTGAGCTTTTCGAATACAAGGACCGTGTCTTACTGAAATTAAATCCATCCCAGCACTTCACACAATACAGAAAAAAAAAATTAATGTACCCAATTTATAGATGAGGGTGTTGAGGCTCAGGAAGGTTGAAGGAGTTGCCCAAGCTCTCAAGGCTGGCAATGGCATTGCAAGTATAATAGAATATAGACCTAGTCCTACACTGCCTCTCTGTCCTTAAACTGCCCTCGGAAAACCACCTCCTTCACCATCATTTTATTTCAGAAAAACCAGGTTTTTCTATGAGCTCTTTTTTTTTTTTTTTAAAGAGCCTGATAAAACAAAATACCAGTTACTACTCTGTGTATGTGCGTGCGTGTTGGAGAGCGCACACACACACGTTGGTCTACTGGGGATCAGAACACGAATCCTTTCTGGTACAGGATTCTCGTCTGGAACCTCCTTAATGGCCCGAAATGGTGTGTGTGGTGAGAATTCGCCATCGTAAGGAAGCTCCTGGTGACACCCAGGAAAGAGCATCCCGGCTGACCCTGCAGGTCCGGGGAAAAAGACCCCGGACTGTGCTCTACAGGGCAGTGAGCCGAGTCTCTAGTTCTCTGCTTTCCAAACCTCTCCGCCCTTCTGCCCAGAACTGGCTGTTTGAGAAACCACCCGATTTCCCGGCTATCCCGCCCAGCCCCGCAGATGGGAGGGAGAGAGGGCAACCTTGTCGCGGGAAGGCATCCGCCAGGCCCAGGCATTCATCTCTGTCCATTTCAAGGCACCCGAGTCTGTGCCGTATATAACCAAGTACTGGAGCCACGGGTGGTGGGATGACAAGGTGGCCTCTCTAGGCTCATTTTAGTCAGAGATCTTCGGTAAATCTGGGTTTGGGGCCATAATCCTGAGTCTAATTCGGAACTATTTCAGGAACTGGAGTTGAGGCTTCATTTGGGCAGGAAAGAGGGCTGGGGCGGGGTGGAGCGCTTAGGGACACGGCTCTTGTGAGGATTACGGCGGAGGCTGTGGACCGCGGCGGCGCTCGCAGAGGCTGCAGCCATTGCACAGTCGAGCATCCCACATTCAACAGGAGGAACCCGCGGAACAGGAGCCCCAATCCCCCAGCGCCGCAGCCACCGCAGCCCGTGCGCCCCGCGCCCTCAAGCGCCATGGCCAAGGAAGGCGTGGAGAAGGCAGAGGAGACCGAACAAATGATCGAGAAGGAGGCAGGCAAGGAGCCGGCGGAGGGCGGCGGCGGCGACGGCTCGCACCGCCTCGGGGACGCCCAGGAGATGCGCGCGGTGGTGCTGGCCGGCTTCGGGGGGCTCAACAAGCTGCGGCTCTCCAGGAAGGCCATGCCCGAGCCTCAGGACGGCGAGCTCAAGATCCGCGTCAAAGCCTGGTCCAGTATCCGCGCCTTTCTCGCTTTCTCTCTTTTTGCGCGCTGGGCGCTGGGGAGGGGGTGGGAGAGCCGTGGATGCTGCCCCGGTAGAGCGGCCGCGCGTACCCGCTCCGCGCCCTCACCCGGGTCTCAGAGCCTCCCCCTGCCAAAGCTGGGGAGGATGCAGAGGGGTGGCCTCCCCAAGCCAGATCTAGGGGTGACGGGAAGAGAATATGAGCTCCTGGGCGCGGGGAGAATGCTGGCGCCCAGCACCTTGGGTCTGGAAGACTGCGCTGCGGGAGTGCTCAGTCTCAGAGGACAACTCAGCTTCTGCATAGGGGGGTTGATAGTTAACACAATTAAAAATACATGTATTAAGAACCGCGCACCCACTCTGTGCCAGCCGCCGTTTGTAGTTTAACACGTGCGATCTTATTAATACTTCCTGGGACCTAATAAGTCAGGTGCCATCATGATCCCCTTACAGGTAAGAAAGCCGCCTGTCAGAGAGAATGAGTGATTTGCCTAAGATCACTCAGCTGCCACTAAGTGGCTTGGCCGGGAATTTGATACCCGATCTTTTTTTCACCTCTGTGCTGTTGTCCCGACGGGCCTGAGACAGGGTGTAGGGCTGGGTCTCGTGTCCTGCACTCTTTCTTCCCCGTAGCCTGGCGGGGAAAGGAACTAGAAAGCAAGAGGGTTCGTACGGTGCATCCAGGCTTGGTGAAGGGGGAGGCCAGGGCTGCAGCACAACCCTCTCCATCCCCCTATGCATTCTCTGTTTTTCCGAGAGGGGTAAAAACCATGATCAGTCTCCCCGGAATTCCTGTTCCCGTCTCAGAAGGAGCTCAGCTCTTTAAGCTGCCCTCTACTCTCCATTCGCCCTGGGGCAACTTCTCTAGGCCCTCACGCTCAGCCGAGATTCCCCGTTCCCCGGGAGAGTTTAAGCGTCTCTGTGTGCGGGCACTGTAAGATCATTTCTCTGAAGTTCTGGAAAGGGCTTAACCGGCAGAGGCAGACTGGACCCAACACTAGGTTTGCATGTTAAACTTGTAAGGGGAACTTGCTGTTATCACGGTAAGACGAGCCTATTCCTTGAGTCCCTCCTCGCCATCCCAATACACACTGCTCTCCAAAGCAGCAACTCCTAGGTTACATCAGAAACCCAAGATTTAGACCTGATCTAGGGGCAAGAGAAATGCAAAGGAGAGTCCCTCCCCTTCACTACCTTGACAGCACACGCAGGTTTTATTTGCCAGATCAAAAGGCAGCTAGTGGGGGAGGCAGGCGCCGATCCCTGCCTTGCTGCTCACGTATGCAGCTGGTCAGGTTTGACTCTGAACACCACTCGTGGGCCTCTGTGGGGAATTCAGGGTAAGGGAAGAGGCTTTTGCAAACCGGAGGATCCTATGCAATGAACTCTTATTGAACCAAGTTGTTTGATCCCAGAAGGAGAGCTTATACTGCCCTTTCACAGTTAAATCTCCAAAACCTAACCCATTCCCCTACCCTACAATGCTTAGCACGCTGTTTGGCGCACTCATATCCTAAATAAGTTATCGCCGAATGCATGGATGGAGGAAAGAGCCTGGAGGGGGATTGTTGGGTAATTATTTTTCTTCACTTGCTGGTGAAAGAGCTTTTGCTTAGTAAAATTAAAATCATGTATTTAGAATTCTCCTTCCTTAACTGCTTCATAAAAAATATTATCTATATACACACACTTATACATATATATGTATATACATATATACAATTATACATACAGTTACTTATGTATGTGTATGTAATTTATGACTCTTCATCCAAATTGAGGATTGGCATCTAGGATTCTATGTTAAACTATATATTTAGAGAGTGAAAATGATAAAACTATTTTTTAAAAGAAAGAGCATCATCTGCAGTACACATGGGTCTGTGTTTTCCAGTCTTATGCTAATGGCATAATTGCTGATAGGAACTGAAGCATTTTGAAATAATAAATGTCAAGATGAAGGCCAAGAGATTGATTTTCAAAGCGAGATGCACAAGCCTGTTCTTCAGTGGAGCTGAACACACACACACACACACACACACACACACACACACACACACACACAGAGGAATCACTGCACTTCCCCCACCCCAGTTGTTCAGAAAGCCAACCAGGCTGCGGGTACATTTGCAATACAGTGTTGCAAATAGCCCAGATTGATTTTCTTTTCACCAAGCTGGAAGCAGAGTTAATGGTTTTACAAGGAAGGATTGGAATAGGCTTGTAAAGATGGCCCACTGGTCAGCTCCTTCTCCCCTGGGCTGGGATTGGCTGGTCAGACATGCCCATTGATTATAAGTTTTAGCCTTGGGAACCAGGATGACTCATTCTGTATTTTTATGAATCAGCTGATGGCTTCCTGGATGAAGGTCTCCCTTTTATCTGCTCTCTATTTTTAATAGAAACCTTTTCGTCATAATAGGATATGCTTTTTGCTTAGAATAAAGCATAGTCCATTTGAACCAGTATTAGTTAAACCTGGAATGACGGTCCCAGCTGGCTATAAATTTTATGAAAATGGAAGAGATGAGGCACAAAGAAATATTTGTTTTATATCATTTACCCTCTTTCATTCATGGGCCAATGACATGGGTATTTTTCCTATAGAACAGAAGAGCAAATTGAGGCTTGGAAACATTGAGTCATTTGCCAAAAACATCACAGAACAGTAGAGTTAGGTTTTGAATCCTCTTCTCCTTAAATCTTTGCTGTTTTCCTTTTATTCCGTTTTGTCTCATTTGGTGGAAAAGCCATAAGAAATGCGATTCTTTCTTTAGCATGTGGTTTCACTTTCTTTCCTTTCTCCACCAAAGATGATTCCTTTGCTCTTTTTATGTCTGGCTTAAGAGAATACTCTCTGGCTATCCCTAACGTAGTATGGCTTTCTCCGGAAAGTGGAGACGTTTTGGTCAAATGCAGCTCAAAAAGAACTGTTGCTGGGGCTAAGGTTGGAGGGATAGCAGAGTCTTCTGTGTAAATTTTTTCTGGAATGTCAGTTTTGATGGAAGATCGATTTCACCAATTATTCATTGAAGACTTTATGCCACAAGAGGCTTGAGTGATCAGGTGGAAAAAGCATGTGGCCTGTGAAGAAACATGGACTTGGATATAAGCTTAAGCCTCCCCTCTTCCTGTCCATGTAACATTGGGGGACGTGTCTCAATGTCTCCAAACTTCCCATACATTATCTGAAAGTGGGGATACTAAGATGAACCTCATGGTGTTGTTGAGAGAGTCAGATGCAATAAAGAGACTGGCCTGATGTCAGCATTTGGTAAGTAGTATTCTTTGTGACTATCGTTGTTGCCATATCTAGACCAATGTGGTACATGCTGCTTGGTGACCTGACAACTTGGAGGCCATCATTTTAATCATGTATAGGCAATATCATGTCACATCTGCTTAGTGATTAAGAGCATTTCCTAGATACGAGTCCCAGCGGCCGGGCGCAGTGGCTCACGCCTGTAATCCCAGCACTTTGGGAGGCCGAGGCGGGTGGATCACGAGGTCAAGGGATCGAGACCATCCTGGTCAACATGGTGAAACCCCGTCTCTACTAAAAATACAAAAAATTAGCTGGGCATGGTGGCGCGTGCCTGTAATCCCAGCTACTCAGGAGGCTGAGGCAGGAGAATTGCCTGAACCCAGGAGGCGGAGGTTGCGGTGAGCCGAGATCGCGCCATTGCACTCCAGCCTGGGTAACAAGAGCGAAACTCCGACTCAAAAAAAAAGAAAGATATGAGTCCCAGCTCTGCAACTTGCTAACTGGACGTCTTAGGTCTCAGGTGGCTTATTGAAAGCATGCTTTTAGGATTATGGGAGCAAGGGAAGCAGGCTAGAGCAGAGGAAGGAGCTAAGGAAGGATGTGGTCTTAGCTGGATCTCACTGCAGTCAGTTCCACCTTAAAGCAACGAACAGAGGGAAGCTTGTGTGTCATTGGCTGTGGGCTGCTTTCTAAGTGGGGACATGGTGCCTCTTAAGCAGAGTTGGCTTCCATTTGACTGAGCAAAATTCCCTAGGAAGGGGACGGCTCTGAGCCTTGAGCAGCCAAGACTTCCGGCAGTTTGGAGATGGGCACACTACCCACAGACGGGAACTGGGTGAGGTACAAACAATGCCTTCTGGTTGGCCTTGGCCATGTTGTTGTTAAGAACATGTTAACAAACTTCTGTTTCCTGGACTATAAAATGGAGATAACAATAGCATCCCCCTTCACAGTATTGTAATGAAGTTTAAATGACAGGCCATATACAAACCTTTATAAGGATGCCTGGTGCATAGCAAGTAGTCAAAAAATGATAACCGTTATTATCTAAACTTTTACTTATGGTTACCGTAGATACTTTATAATAGTTTATTATTCAAACTGGAACTCTTATATTTTGAGACAGGGTCTTGCTCTGTCACCCATGCTGAAGCGCAGTGGTGTGATCACGATTCACTACACCTTGATCTCCCTGGCCCAAGTGATCCTCCACTGTCTTGGCTTCCTGTGTAGGTGGGACCACAAGCATGTGCCACCATGCCCAGCGAATTTTCTTTAATGCGTTTTTTGTAGAGACAGAGTCTCACTATGTTGATCAGGCTGGTTTCAAACAAACTGGACCTCATCTGAAAGCAAACGGGGCACTATTTAGAATTACTCCTAGATAGGCGAAGCTACAATCATAAACTGGGACTGTCTTAAGGTGTGTGGTTTGCCCCTAACAGATACGAGTCAGAACTGTGCCATGCTGACATCAGTCTTGTCACAGTCGAGTGTCTCTTGGACAGGGGCTGCTAGGATTTTAGTCTGGCAGAGGGTCTCCAGGTTGGGCTGCAGGAATGTATTTAAGTGGCCATTAACAAACCTTCTCTGGTTTGTGGCTCAAATTGGCTTGCAGTAGAAGGGCACTAATGGATTAGGGACATTTATTTTCCCAGAGTGATTTACAGCAAGAGGCTACATGAAACTGCTGGAAAGCAATTGGATGAAAAACAGTTCCAGCCAGTCATGGTTCCATTGGCTGATCTAAGAATGGGCTGAGGGCAGGCCACACCGGAAGAAAGCTACCAGATTGGTGGGACTCTAATACGTATGTCATGAGGGTACAGTAAATGGGAGATAGGGAAGAAACTAACCGTATTGGCAAGTTATTATGAGCCAGGAAATGAGCTGGTTGTAATACACTCTTTGTTTCATTTCATCCTAATGGCAACTCAACAAAATCGGTATTGCCATCTCCAATTAAAGATGAGAAAACTGACATTCACAGTCCCATCAGGATCACAAACCACTAAGTGGAAGAGCCATGTGACAACGCAAGTGTGCCTTCTTCCTGGGCTCTTTACATTTTGGAGAGTCAGAGAGACACAGTGACAAAGACATAAAAGTGAAAGAGACAGAGAGAGACACACACAAATCATGAGAGACCAAGAGACATGGAGAGGCAGACAGACACAGAGACAGGAATACAGAAAAAGAGCCAGGAATGTATTTGACTGATTTGAAGTACAACGGGTAAGACTCAAAATTGCACAGTACCATCCTGCCTCCCACCCCAAAACAGCCACTGTGTCTCTGTACCACATCCATTTTGTCTACACTCATGGGATACAGTATGTGGGATGCTTTGGGGGATCCATCTAAATGGAGTGACCCAGAACACCCATGCTGATTAAAGACAATCGCCACTCCTTGAATCCACTCAAGAGACTGGCGTTTCTTCCTCTGCCTCCTTTACCTTGATCGGGCCATTGCTACATTGGCAAATTGAGTATAAGTTATCCCAAAACAGCAGAGCATTAAACTGTCACTAGTAAGGTTGATGCAATGAAAGATGGCCAATGTGATATTCCCTGTGTTTATTCAGATAAACAAGCAGAGTCCATGAGGTTAAGTGACACAGATGTTTGTAAAACTGAGACATTCCTCAGAGGGTTTCTAATAGCCAAGCCAGGAGCCACTCTGACATGGAGATTGGAACAATGTGTTCTGAATCACTCTGTATGGGATGGAAGCGTCTGGATTTGACAGGAAAGGATGACTCCATGCTGAGTCACATTTAAGCCTCATTTGATGATGAGAACATGGACGTGCTAGCTCTGGGGTCATTTTTATTTAATGAAATTTGCATTCTCCTATCAACTGAGTCCTTGTGGATGAGGACTGGGGATAGTGACACCATCCACTCTTTATCCAATAATGAAATTGGACTTCTTGCTTTCCTGGTGATTTGAAGAGGAAAGGAAACCTAGAATCACTGATTCTTCTATCTCATAAGAACAAAGAAATATGCTCTGACCCCTTCACTTGAACCCACTGTTCATACTTAACCATCTTGCCCCCTGAGAATATTTTGATCTCACTGTCACTACAGAAGCCTTAGTTTTTTCTCTTTTTTGTGTCCCTTCTCCCTCAGTCTGTATCTTCACATATTTCTGTCTTCCAGTTTTTCCATTCTGCTGCTAAAATGTAATAATAATACCCACCAAAGAATAACCCCACTAACAGAAGCAACAATTGGTAGAATTTACAATGGAGGGAAAAAAAGATTCAGGAGTTAAGATTTGTTATAATACTCAAGCCTGTAATCCCAGCACTTTGGGAGGCCGAGGCAGGTGGATCACGAGGTCAAGAGATCGAGACCATCCTGGTCAACATGGTGAAACCCTGTCTCTACTAAAAATACAAAACATTAGCTGGGCATGGTGGCACGTGCCTGTAATCCCAGCTACTCAGGAGGCTGAGGCAGGAGAATTGCCTGAACCCAGGAGGCGGAGGTTGCGGTGAGCCGAGATCGCGCCATTGCACTCCAGCCTGGGTAACAAGAGCGAAACTCCGTCTCAAAAAAAAAAAAAAAGATTTGTTATAATAATACTTTACATGAAATAGGATTCATCCAAGTAGAAATAATTTCAGAAAATAAAAGTGAAGTAAATGGCAAATAGCTTAACAGCTTATTAACAGCTTAACAATAGCCTAAATATGCCATTTAGAATATTTTAATTTGCTAAAAATCAACACTGTTGTCATAATTCTGATGACTTGTTTGCAGTAGGTATTTCTTCGGGATTAAAACTTTTGGGCGGTTGAAAGTATGGAATTAAAAATAAGCTGGGATCAAAAGGAAGAGCCTGAAGGAAAAGCAGGAATGAAGGTGGATGGGTCCATTCAGAAAAGGTTCATTCGTTCCACCTAGTTGATCAACTAGCATTGGTAGGGAATCCATGCAGATGAGTACGAAGCCGCTTGTCCTTTGAAAAGTGCTGGGCTTTGGTTTCAGGCAGACAGACATGGGTTACACGGCCTCCCAAAGTTTTGTGATCAATGTGTTTAGCCACCAGTCCCGGCGGCTCTCTTTTTTTTTTTTATTTTTTATTGTTTGAGACAGAGTCTCACTCTGTTGCCCAAGCAGGAGTGCAGTGGCACAATTTCAGCTCACCACAACCTCCTCCTACCAAGTTCAAGTGATTCTCCTGCCTCAGCCCCCCCAGGTAGCTGGGATTACAGGCACCTGCCACCATTCTCAGCTAATTTTTATATTTTTAGTAGAGACTGGGTTTCACCATGTTGGCCAGCCGGTCTCGAACTCCTGATGTCAGGTGATCTGCCTGCCTCGGCCTCCCAAAGTGCTGGGATTACAGGCATAAGCCACGCCACCTGGCAATTTTTTTTCCTTTTTTTTTTTTTTGAGACAGAGTTTCATTGTTGTTGCCCAGGCTGGAGTGCAATGGTGCAATCTTGCCTCACTGCATCCTCCACCTCTCAGGTTCAAGTGAATCTCCTGGCTCAGCCTCCTGAGTAGCTGGGATTACAGGCATGCACCACCACACCTGGCTAATTTTTGTATTTTTAGCAGAGACAGGGTTTCACCATTGAACTCCGGACCTCAGGTAATCCGCTTGCCTTGGCCTCCCAAAGTGCTTGGATTACAAGTATGAGCCACTGTGCCCTGCAATTTTTTTTTAAGGGATGCTCGCTTTCAAAGCCATCCAATTTTCAGGGTTAGGAATAGATTTTGACTTACCTATTGCTGTCCTCCCACCAGCCCCCTGCATCCCCAACCATGGGTTGCTGCAGGGATTTCTTTGCTAGCTGGGTGTGTGTAGACAATCCAGCCTCTGGAGCTTGGTTCACTCTCATTCAAAGAGTCAAATCCCACACCGTGGGCACATCACTGACACTCAACACTGACAGCAGAGCTCACCCAGGCATGAAGAAATAGTGCCCCAATGACACCCAAGTTCCTGGGACTTCCTTTTCCTAAGAGCACCTTTTGGACATCTTGGCATTTGTCACAGAAGAAAAAGTGTAATAAACGAAGAGACTCTTCACAGGAAAGGGTGGTGAGCATGTAATCTCAAATTAGTTTGATTCCTCTGTGTGTGATCTCATACAGAAAATCGGTTGGAGCCATGGTATGAAAATGAGTGAATTTTATGTTGGAAGGCCCAGAAGAACATAATCGATGTTCCAGTGAAAGAAGCTGTTTCATCTTTGAACGTGATATTTTCTTGATGAGAGCATGCAGTCAGTGTCTGTCCTCAATCTCCTGTCAATGACCCCTGACGCCTCATCCCCAGCTTTTTCCTGGAGCCAGGAACATACTAAACAGTCCTTCACCAAACAAAACCCAAAGCCAAAGCATTGGGTCCTCTCACCCCCGATTTCTCTAATTAACTATGGTCCCCAGAGCCTAATCCAGGATAATTATCTTCTGAGCAAGGGATGACAGTGATTCATTTCTTAACCTGGCACCGGCCACACACTCAAACCAGATGAAAGGTAGTATGCTTCTTGGTTATAAAATAGTGAATGTGTGAAGTAAAGCAAGCCTGGATTCAAATCCTGGCTCTGATCATTTTAGCAACCTGTATAACCTTGGAAAAATGATTTAGTCTTTTCAAATCTCAGTTTGCTCATCTGTAATATGGGTACAATAATATCATGTATGGGGTAAATTTTTTTGTGTGGGTATAGAGAAAGATAATGCACCTAAAGTGCCTAGCAAGGATGTTGACACATTTCATATTTGTTCAATGAATGAATAAAAGAAGTGTGTGTCAAATAGATGTGTTTGATAGGTATTCATGGTGTGGAGGAGGTACAAAGAAATAGGACGTTAAAAGGTCCCTCCGTGCTTCATAAAGTTTTTTGAATGGAGTCCCTCATTCAGACTCCACCTGTCTCTTCCAAAGAGTACAAACCCTGATATCAAAAGTAGCTCAAGCAGGATGTGCCACTGTGTCATGACATATCCAAGAAGATCAAGATTAATTCCTGAAGGAACAAGAGAGGAAATGAAACCAAACTGCACTGTGCTCCTACTGTGTGCTGGAAACTGGACCAGGCTCAGAGATCTTTAGAAGGAAGGCCGCTGTCTTCCTCCCTGACTTCTCTCTTTATTTCAGCCCTGCTGGCCATCTGATAAGTTTGTCTCTGGGATTCTAGGCTTTCTCCTCTCCTTCCCCTTCCATCTTTTATCCTCTCTCCCCTCATGAGTCAGTTTCATGTGCTCCTGAGGCTGGAAAAGGTGGTGGCCTTTAGCTCCAGCTGCCTTGTACAAATTTAGCAACACCCAGTGCAAAGAGAACTTATTTTCTCCCAGTTTTCCTGTATTAAGGAAGGAATTTGGTCCTTTGCAAATCACATATCAGCTCCTAGAGATCTCCCTCTCTTCCTCTCCATGTATTGCACCCCAAAATACATGGGATTGTAATGTATACCTGGGGACTCTAAGGCCTACCAACCTGCATGTTAAAATCATAAAACAAACTGTATTTCTACGACTATGTCCCTACCTTTTGTGAATGTCAGGCCCCCCAAACGGCACCCTTCAATACCCACAGATAGTTTCAGGGGTGGCCTAGGAGGTGTTGCAGAGGTCCTCAGAAACACAGTCCTCCTGGTTCCCCAAATGATCCTAAACCTTTCCTATCGCCTTGTTCTTTTCCTGCTGCCATACACTAAAGCTACCCAGAATATGTCCCCATTTTCTCCCTGTTCCAGATAGAAATTCAGGCTCCCTGCTTGGGTTGCGGCTCATTTTCCCCTAATGAAGGTTACAAAGCAGCACATGCTACCTTGTATATTTAATGCTTCCACTGTTTGGAATTAATAGGAAAGATACATTAATTATATTTCACTATTATCTTAATAGCCTTATTTTGGTTTTGATTTTTTGAGGCAGAGTCTATGTTGCCCAGGGTGGAGTACAGTGGTGTGATCTCAGTTCACTGCAACTGCCGCCTCCCAGGTTAAAGTGATTCTCCTGCCTCAGCCTCCCTAGCAGCTGGGATTACAGGCATGCACCACCACGCCTGGCTAATTTTTATATTTTAGTAGAGATGGCGTTTTACCATGTTGGCCAGGCTGGTCTTGAACTCCTGACCTCAAGTGATCTGCCTGCTTTGGCCTCCCAAATTGCTGGGATTACATGTGTGAACCATTGCGCCCGGCCCCATAATAGCCTTTACTGAGTACTTTCCATGTACCACAAGCTCTATGCTAAGTGTTTTATGGTGAGCTCGGTGATACCAAGCACTTTACAGATGAAAAAACAGGATCAAGGAGGTGAAGGAACTTGCTAACTATCACACAAATAAGCTACAGAAAGCTTGGCTTCAAACCAGTTTGTCACTCTCCAGGGCCCACACTTTTAACGCTTCTTGACCCTGCTTTTCCCTGCTCTGTTCTGGACAGGAGCCCTTGGAACTGAAAGGGAGCCTGAGTGGTAGGAAATAACTACGTTCAGAATCCAGCTCTCCACTGTTAGACCCCAGCCAGCTTCATCCAGGGCTGTATTCTCCAACTCACTCTTCACTTAGGATGAGGTTTGTTGTTCTCAGAAGACATAGCTGTCCGTCATGCAAATAAACACATTGCAGGACAGCCCCCCTGCCCCCGATCGTCTGAGCTATATGATTCAAGGGAGCTCTGGTGAGACTTTTTTTTTTTTTTGAGACAAGAGTCTCACTCTGTCACCCAGGCTGTAGTGCAGTGACACTATCTTGGCTCACTGCAATCTCCGCCTCCTGGGTTCAAGCAATTCTCCTGCCTCAGCCTCCTGAGTAGCTGGGACTACAGGTGTGCGCCACCACGCTCAGCTAATTTTTTTGTATTTTTACTAGAGTTGATGTTTCACTGTATTGGCCAGGATGGTCTCGATCTCCTGACCACATGATCTGCCCACCTCAGTCTCCCAAAGTGCTGGGATTACAGGCATGAGCCACCGCGCCTGGCCTCTAGTGAAACTTTCAAACTGCAATCTCCATAGCTCCTGCCCCTCCTCCCAACACAGACACACTTGTATCTTTGACCAGACTATCCATCAAAGTACCCACTTTCATAAAAACAAAAGGCATCCTTCATCTAGGATCAGAAAGAAATGCGTTTCATTTATCTATGCTATGCCTAGTTCAATCAGCTAATGGGGGGCTATTAAACCTCCCATCCCTATGATTGGTCTGAATGATTTTCTAATTGGTTTCCCTTTATCCTCTCAGTTAAACTCACTAAAATGGTTCCAACTGGGGACCTCATAAGGTTTCACAGCCAGGACCTGGGATGCATAATGCAGCCATCGATGCGCCCACGTCCCTGAAACAGTCCTTTCAGATTTGAAGGCTTTCTCTTACCTGGGAGGAGAGACAGACAGTCCATGTCTCTGGGACTACTACTTCATAAGAAATGAGCAGCAAAGGCGGTTTTCACCCTGACACCACTTTGAGCCTCAGCCTCTCTGTCTTCAGCCAGCAGCACACCTGGGAGACTCCACATCTTCCTTTTGCATTTTTAGCCGTTTTCTTTCCTTTTCCTAGTCTTTTTCCCTTTTGTATCCTTCAGATGGCTGGGCCCGTTTGCTCTTGAATGGAGACCCAGCTTCCAAAACGATTGAAAAGCACTGTCAAAGGCTTGAGTCCTTTAGAAAACACTAAAGTTGATCCGTATCATGGCGCGGACAAAAACCTCCTCAAACATTTTCTTTTCCTGTGTATATCCCGCAGGTGCTGCTGCTCTCTCCTGCTCTCTTCAAACTCTTCCAGACTTTCAACCCTTGCTTTTACCATCTCTTGGCCATCTTTGTTCACCTTTCATATCTAGTCTTTTATCTGCCAGGAGTAAATCCTGGCTTTTTTTTTTTTTTTTTGAAGCGCATCCATCAGGCAGGTCTTTGATCTTCTCAGTTTCCTTCTCACCATGACAGCAGTGGACACAGCAGGGCTGCCAGCCAAGCACGGCTAAGAGGTGATTTCTTTAGCGAGAAAGAAGACAGCTCAAATCATTCCTAGGTATTTTCCTGCTTACACTTTCAGTGAAGAAATTTTTTGTCCCTTTAAGGTGCCCTGTGCTAAGCACTGAACATTGAAAGGTGGATTTTAAGACAAGACCTGTGCCCCAAAGTTGCTCACAGTCTCCAGGGAAGATAATAGGGTAGGATGCTGCTACTGCCTCCTTCTTATGCTCCATTAGACTAGAATATGGCTTAACTAAAATTAAAAGTTCAGTTCCTTAGTCACACTAGTTGCGTCTCAAGTGTTCAATGCCACATGTGGCCAAGTGGCTACCACATTGGACAGCAGGGACAGAACATTTCCATCATGGCAGAGTGTTCTGTTGGACATGGCTGTTCAAGTCTTCACCTTTTTTTTCCTGTTGAAACAATCATTTTACTAAACATTCTTTTTTATCGAGAGCAATGTCTTAGGAAATGACTGTCATGTTGTAGCAAAAATGGACTGTTTCTCCATGGGGACCCTGTACTTCTTTGGCTCCGAGGAGAAATCAAGCCATGATCACTCTATCTTCTCCCCTCCATGGAGAGGTGAGACGGGGCTGGAGAGGCCGAGAGTACAGGAGCAAGGGGCACGCCCATTCGGCGATACTTTCTGGGAGAAGAACCTGATCCCAGTCATGTGAGTTAAGAACTACCCTCTCTAAGCTAGCTGTGACTCTTGTATAGCCTCCTCGTGTGGAACTGTCATGCTGTGTCGCCGTTCATTTGTTGATCTCTGAGTCCCGGAAAGCAGGATGTCATTGTCACTGTTGTGACATTAGTGCCTAGCCAATCCCCAAAACACAGAGGGGTCTGCTGAATTTAGACTGGGTGACATTAAATGTTCTATGCAACCAGTCACTGCTGAGCACCTGTTTGGAGTCAATGCCCTGGTCGACATCAATCATGGAGAATAAAGATGTTAACCTTTTTGGGAACCTTAGGAATAAATACCTCCTGCTGTGTCCCAAGGAGGGGCTGAGAGTAAATAACTCCGGGTCTCAAAGTCAAAAGAGTTAGTCTCAGCATCAAGGAATGCTTGTTTCGGACCCTTTCAGACCCTGCTTTTCTGTCTCTGCTGAAAACTGGCTCGAGACATTTAGATTCTCAGTATGTCTCCTTGGCCGTTTTGTTCTCTGTTGGAAATACTACTGAGGTGTGTTAAATACTAATTTGTACATATGACCTGAAAGTATTTCTTTTCTCAGACACCGTAGAAACAAATAACTCGTACAACTGTATCCCAAGCCATCTTACCCTTACCATCACTGCCAAGTCACTTCCTCCCTCACCTCTCTATTTTAGCCATGCTGGCCATCGTGATGAGCTTGCCCCTGGGATTCTAGGCTTACCCCTCTCCTTTCCCTTCCATCTTGTATCCTCTCTCTCCTCATGGGTTAGCTTCCTGTGCTTTTGCTACAATGAGCTTCCTTCCTGAGGCTGGAAAAGGTGGTGGTCTTTAGCCCCAGCTGCTGTGTACAAATGTATCAACTCCCAGTGCAAAGAGAACTTTTTTCTCCCAGTTTTCTCCCAGCATAGGTGATGGAGAAAGGGATCTCGGCGGGGCAACACCAGCACTACTCATGTAAAGTGGTAAGTGATGAATAAAAACAAATGGGTCGGAAAACTCTTATGTGTCTCCCAAGGCTGCAGTGGCTTGTTTACCTTAAAACAGTGGTCAGAGAGGGTGGGCAGGGTTATGTGGAACTGGTCACCAAGGGGACCGGTGTCAAGAGCCACAGCCAGCTATTTGGGTGGGGAGCCTAAGCATCCCACTGTACCCTTTCCAGCCTCTGATTGAACACAGGTGGATTCTTCAGGTGAAACCTAAGACCGATCCAAGACAGTTCTGGCTATTCTCAAATAAGATTTGCATAAACGGTGTCCTTGCTTTGGCCACCGCGAGCTTTCTCTTCCCCAGCAAATTTGCGTCAATCTGTTCTCACAGTCTTGAGAAAACAAAACGGGTGCTTGAGCAAATCAAAAAAGAAAAAAGAAGATTTGTGCCCTAGATTTTCTAAGATCGATGCCTATTTTCCTAGGCATTTTCAAGTTTTCAATTGAGATTAAAAACAAAAACAAAAAAAGCTTCAGTTCTGGGGCAATGAGAAGATGAATCAAACATCTGCTTCTTTGACCTCGCGTGGGTTGGGTGTTAAGTGCTTTGATGAACATATCATCAGCAAGACGAGAGGAGAATAACCAAATGGAATAACCAAAGGGCGCACCTTCCCTTGCTGCTTTTGCTTGGCACAAAGCCTCACAGGAGGTCTGCTTGGCTCTGCCCAGAACTGGCAGCCATGAATGTGGGGCTCGTTAAGGTTCCCAGGCAGAGGGCTGGTGAAAGCTTCCTGTTGGGAATTCAATGGTGTTTTCCCTGATGCCTGCCTCTCCACCAGCATTGTGACTTCCGACTTCCCACAGACACCTAGAAAGCCGTGAGTGCGATTGTTCATAGATTTTCCCCAAGCAGTTTACCAATGCAGCATGTATTTTGGTAGTTTATCTATTTGGTAGTTTATCTACTTGTTCCTTTTCCTGTTTTCTTTTTCCTTAGTCTGTGCCTTTTTTTTTTAAATAGCGTCTTGGGGCCGGGCGCGGTGGCTCAAGCCTGTAATCCCAGCACTGTGGGAGGCCGAGGTGGGTGGATCACGAGGTCAAGAGATCGAGATCATCCTGGTCAACATGGTGAAACCCCGTCTCTACTAAAAATACAAAAAATTAGCTGGGCATGGTGGCGCGTGCCTGTAATCCCAGCTACTCAGGAGGCTGAGGCAGGAGAATTGCCTGAACCCAAGAGGCGGAGGTTGCGGTGAGCCGAGATCACGCCATTGCACTCCAGCCTGGGTTACAAGGGCGAAACTCCGTCTCAAAAAAAATAAAAATAAAAATAAATAAATAAATAAATAAATAGCGTCTTGCTCTGTCACCCAGGCTGGATTTCACTGGCCCCATCTCAGCTCACTGCAACCTCCACCTCCCAGGTTCTAGCAATTCTCCTGCCTCAGCCTCCTGAGTAGTTGGGATTACAGGCACGTGCCACCATGCCCGGCCAATTTTTGTATTTTCAGTAGAGACGGGATTTCACCATGTTGGTCAGGCTGGTCTCAAACTTCTGATCTCAGGTAATCCGCCGGCCTCAGCCTCCCAAAGTGCTGGGGTTACAGGCGTGAACCACTGCGCATGGCCTCTGACCACCCCCCCGCTTTTTTTAATGTCTTGATCTTTTTATTTTTCTAATCTTCAGTTTCTTTTTTTCTATAGAAACAACTGTTTTTACTAAACATTACTTTCATCAGCAGAAATATCTTAGGAAACAGCTGTCATGTCATAACAAAAATGGACTGTTTCTCCGTGGGGACGCTGGTCCTTGGTGGCTCCAGGGAGAAATCAAGCCTTGGCCACTCTGCTGTCTTCTCCCCTCCATGGAAAGGCAGGATGGGGCCAGAGAGGCTGAGAGACTGAGAGCAAGAGGCACATCCATTCCCTTAGCAGGTTTTTTTCCCTTTCCTCTCATTCTTTCAGGTTTTTATTTAAAGATCTCATTCTTTTTCCTGCCTTTGCACCATTCATTATAAGAAACACTGATCTTTCCTCCTCAGGGACCACTGAGCAAAGTAGTCTCATAAAAATTCACCATCAGCAACAGCTGCTCTGTGATCACAAGGGAATAAACCCTGAAAGGAGAGATGACACCACTCTCCTTGTAGCGGATGCGTTCGTGTGCACCGCCCCAAAGCACCCTTTTAGAATCTCAGCGCTCACTGCCCCAGCTACCAGGAGTGATGGCAGCTGACAGCTCACAGCTGGTTTCTCCTGAGGAATTGTTCTCAGCCAAAGGAAGTCTCCTTGCCCAAGTCTGCACTCCCTCCCTGGGGGCAGCCCTTGTTCCCGACCAGTTGATGCGGGCGTACAAACGCCCAGTCCCCTTTGCCTTGATTCAGAATTACTCAAGGAACCATACTATGTCTGGAACTTTCTAAGGATGAACTGAGACCTCTTCACTAGTATGTTAGAGTTCAACTTCTCCCTCTCCGCCATCCAGCTGCCCTCCTTCCCATCCAGTTGTCCTCCAGAACTCTCCCTCTCAGACCTCTTGGTGCAAATCTCAGTCTCGGAGTCTGTTTTCCCAGGAGACTGACCTATAGCATTTTCTTTGTGTTATAGTGATGACAGTCATGCAGATAGCAGCTCATATTTATTGAGCATTTACTGTACGAGGTACTCAGTTTTACACACAATGTCACATGCAATCCACACAACATCCCATAAGGTGGGTATGTTACTTATCCCATTGTTGAGATGAAAAAACCAAGGGCGAAGGTCAAGCAACCCTCTTGAGGAGGAGCCAGACAGCTAAAGCTAAAGATTTAAACTTAGCTTTGGTGATTGCAGAGGAGTACTAGGAATAAATCTTTGGGGAGAATTTTCTGGATGTTGATGTTTGGACTTCATGGTTATATTGCACGTTAGCATGTTCCATAGTGGCTATATGAGCGCTTGCCTACACTCTAGAACAGGGGTCCCTGGGCCATGGACCAGTACTGGTCCGTGGCCTGTTAGGACCTGGGCCACCAAACAGGAGGTGATCCGCGGGCAAGCAAGTGAAGCTTCATCTCTATTTGGAACCATTTCCCATCACTTGTGTTACCCCCTGAGCTCCACCTCCTGCTAGATCAGTGGCAGCATCAGATTCTCACGGGAGCATGAACCCTATTGTGCACTGCACATGCGAGGGATCTAGGCTGTGCACTTCTTATGAGAACCTAATGCCCGATGATCTGTCACTGTCTCCCATCACCCCCAAATGGGACCATCTAGTTGCAGGAAAACAAGCTCTGGGTTTCCACTTGATTCTACATTATGCTGAGATGTGTAATTATTTCATTATATATTACACTGTAATAATAACAGAAATAAAGTGCATAAGAAATGTAATGTGCTTGAATCATCTCGAAACCATCCCCACACCCCTGCTCCATGTAAAAAAAAAAATGTCTTCCATAAAACTGGTCCCTAGTGCCAGAAAGGTTGGAGACCGTTGTTCTAGAAGACCACTCATTATCATATTGTGATCAGCTTTTATGATTCTGTTTCCCCATGAGAATTTGGAGCCCCTTGTTAACTTTGGGCATCCACTACCTAGTATATTGCATAGCATACAGTGAGTGCTCAATGTGCTGGTTGAGTGTAGAGGTCCTGTGTTTGTAACTGGGAAACACAGTTACAAACTGTGAGTTTCTTTCTCTAGGAGTGATTATCTTTCTCTAGGAGAGCAGAGTGCAGTAGTCAAGAGCACAGGCCCTGGGTTTACATCGTTTGCTTTCACAGGCAATGTGAACCAGGTAAATCCAATACTTTGTAAACCTCAATGTGCCTTGGTTTTGTTCTCTGTAAAATGGGGGTAATATTGTTGATCTCTTAGCTTTGTTTGTGGTTGTTGTAAAATGAAATGACACTTAACACCATGCCTGATACATAAAAAGCACCCCATAAAAGTTATCTATTATGGTCGGGCATGGTGCCTCATGCCTGTAATCCCAGCACTTTGGGAGACCGAGGTGGTTGGATCACCTGAGGTGAGGAGTTTGAGACCAGCCTGGCCAATATGGAGAAACCCCGTCTCTACTAAAAATATGAAAATTAGCTGGGTGTGGTGGCATGTGCCTGTAGTCCCAACTACTCAGGAGGCTGAGGCAGGAGAATCACTTGAACCCGGAGGCAGACGTTGCAGTGAGCCAAGATTGCGCCACTGCACTCCAGCCTAGGCGACAGAGCAAGACTCTATCTCAAAAAAAAAAAAAAAAAAACAAGTTACCTATGACAATTACTAGCCACAAATCAGTTCTTTTTCTTACCATCCTCCATCATCAGATAAATTAGAATGGCCAGATTTCTGTTTGCTTCATGGAGATGCCTCCAACAGTCACAAAGCCCTGTAGGCAAGCCCTCTCAGAAAGTGTCCATCCTTTTTTTCCCAAGGGAAGAGCTGACATTGGGCTACTCAAGTGGTCCTTTGCAACCCCAACAGCACATGAGAGTGTGTGCTTTCACTAAAGAAATTCTTAGAGCTGGGGCCAGGATGTGCACATTCAGAAAAAATAAATGTCATGATGATCCTGACATGCATTAAAAAAATAACTGTACTCAAGTCTCACCCTCTCTTCTCAGCAATTGATGCTGTGGGCAGAGGGAGGGGTTCTACTGCCATCGACCACAAAGAAAGAGGGCTCATAGTCTTTATCACGTTTACTGCACACAACTTCAAGGTGTCTTGGATCTATTTCATAGAATCATGAGTGCTCAGGATTAGAAGAAAGCATGTCAGCTAGTCTTGTGTTTTAAATTCCCTCCATGACATCTTTCATGGTCTTCGCAAACATCCTTAGTAACCCAGGAATGGGGTAGCCTATCTGATATTTTTAAAAGCAAGAAGCCATGATAACCATATTTTCGGAGGATACAAATTCAGGAAGGAGAATTAATTTTTTTGATGAAAGAATGAGGATTCAAGAAACAGACAAATTAGAATGATGGACTTAATCTAAAAACACCAAATCTAGCAAGGATACCTATAATCCTCTGGACTTGGATAAAAAATTCAACTGCCCTAGAGGACAGTGAGATCTTTTCATTTGCTTTCTATTTAACCATTTAATTTTTACTGTCTCATTTGGGAAAAGACTTGAATTAGCTTTACAAAATAAAATAAAAAAAAAATCAGTGATTCTCTAAATGTGGTTCTCAGATCAGCAACATCAGCATAATTTAGAAACTTAGAAATGAAAAAACTGAGACCTCGCCCCAGTGCTTCTTGAGTCCAGAACTTAGAGGTGGGGTCCGACAATCTGTGTTTTAACCAGCCCTGCTAGAAATTCTGATGAATAAAGTTTGAGAACAACTCACAATACTAGTAATACTGGTAATGGAATGTAAGGATTTAAAAAAATGGAAACTCCAAAGTATTCAGAGGTGAAGATGAAGCTGAGTATTGAGATGCTATAGAGGCTGGGGACAGTGGCCTGGCACTTTCCAGCACTTTGGGAAGCCAAGGTGTGAGGATCACTTGAGCCCAGGAGGTCAAAACTGCAGTGAGCCATGTTCACACCACTGCACTCCAGCCTGGGTAACAGAGCTAGACTCTGTCTCAAAAACAACAACAAAAAGATGATATAGAGAATGAATGTGACAAATTTAGCTCAGAGCTTCCTAACAGCCAATGCAAAGAAAGAAACATAACCAGTATTTATACTGTACTGGCCCTATAAGATTCATAAAGCCAATCCTTGTGCTGAGATTTGAGAAAAAAGTACTGTCTTTATAACATAAAGTTATAAATATATGTTCTAACAACAAATTATATGGTTAACAAAATCCCTACAGTAAGTATTAAAAGTAATGGCAAAAAACCACAATTACTTTTGCACCAATCTAATGAAACAATGGATTTCTGAAGATTCTTTAGCAATCCGTCGCTTAATTGAGCTAATAACAGAGCGAGACTTGGGATTTCTATTGAGTGTAATATGAAAATACAGGATGGGGCTCTATAATCTGCATCAATAGAGAAGTAGGCTTTGGAAGAGAGATATTTGTTTAATGATCTGACACTGTTTGGGTTTTCGTGATTGCTGCTGAGGATACTGTCAATGTGAGGAAGGAACAGGATAGCAAGAGGCCTAAGATCTTTTCATAAGAGCAACCCCTGCCTTTCTTTACCAGGAGAATAAAAGGCAAGGGAGCATCTCAATGCTACCTGTATCCTCCTTGCTAAACTCCTTCTTATGAGTCAATTTTCACCTCAAATCGGAAAACTCCTAAACTATAGCTGGGCTGATTCTTTTGTTATCCACTTAGTAATGTCTTTTAAGAAATGAAGTGTGTCTTCATTTGATATTGTTAGCATAACAAAAAAAAATCCAAATGATAGGCTTTGGGGACAAGAAGACATAGCAGCCTGCCATGGTTAATAGATGACAGAATGACCGCACTCCAGCCTGGTATGCAGAACTCAAGCTTGGCAGCCATGTAAAAAGAGCTTAGACTCCCAGTTGTGGTACTAACTCTATAATGTTGGACAAGGTACTCTATTCTCTCTAGGTCTCACCTTCCTTTTGCACAAAATAGAGATTAAAATCCTCCATCCCTTAATACCTAACATGTAGCAGTATCATCCTGGGAGCAATGTTTGTTGACTTTGGCAGGACAAAAATAAAGGCAGCTAAACGTCTCTCAGGAGATTTTACAGGGTGATATTCCTCACTTATTAGATAACAGAAAAGAAAGTAGAGAGGCCAAGGCTAGCTTTTAACTCCTATACAGAGTCTAAGCATGCAAGTCACTGTCTTTTTCTCAAGGCCACCCTCCCAATCTCGGCTTTGATTTTGACAATATTTGAAACAGAGCCCACAGGATAAGGGACCATCAAACAAACAGAGTATGGGAGCTGGAGAAGACCTCAGGCTCAGCCAAGCTCCACTGCTAACTGATGGCAGCACAAGGACGAAAACCAAGCACCTGCATCTGTTCCCTTTTAGTCTTCTTGTCCCTGAATTTTTTTTTTTTTTTTTTTGTGATAGAATCTCACTGTGCTGCCCAGGTTGGAGTGCAGTGGTGCAATCTCGGCTCACTACAACCTCTCCTCCCGGGTTCAAGCAATTCTCCTGCCTCAGCCTCCCAAGTAGCTGGGATTACAGGTGTGTGCCACTACACCCGGCTAATTTTTGTATTTTCAGTAGAGACGAGGTTTCACTATGTTGGCCAGGCTGGTCTAAAACTGCTGACCTCAGGTAATCCACCCTCCTTGGCCTCCCAAAGTTCTGAGATTACAAGCATAACCACCGTGCCCAACCATCCCTGAATCTTAAAATTCTTGATTTTAGTAAGATTTGATTTACTTGCAATTTCATGGTGTTATGGGATATACAATAAGCAAGGAGTAGGAAGACCTTGACTCAAGTCTCAGCTCTGTCACTGTCATGTACTAACTGTGCTGCCTGTAACAAGTCAGTTTTCTTATCTGAGGCTCAATGTTCACATCTATTTAATGGGATTAATGATATCTTCGCTTCTTGCTTTTCTCAACTGGTTACAAAGTTCAATGAGACGTGTATGAAAGCACATTGTAAACTGCAGTGCTATACAAATATAAGAAAGTGTTACTATTTTAAGGAACCGTCCCCCAGTTTTCCTGTATCTTCTTCCCTCACATATCTTCAGATCCCTCATTCTATGTTCTGTGCTTTTCAGGGTCTCTTTTTTAAACCTCTGTCTTCATTCCTTCAGGATGCTATGAGTCAACAATAACTCTTTAAACCTAGCCTCTGACGAATAATTTAACATGGGAGGAAAGCTAAGAAAGTCTTATATTATTTAGTAAAATTATACCAATCTTAGAGAAAAATAGGATTACCTAGCAGAACTTTATTTCAGGCATTTTCCAACACCATTTGTGTGTGTGTGTGTGCAATTATCTCAAATGTTTAAAAGCTGTATAAAAATTTTACTCCCTTTGTGGGCCTGAGTCATCTGGTATAGTCATTGCCACCCCCAAAAACATTCTAAGTAAAAATCAAATTATCTTAGAGAATACTGGAAACTGCAATTTTGCAAATTATAGCTTGAAAAGCCCCTGTTTGTTTGTTTGTTTGTTTTTAAGTTCATAGATTTCTCTATTTACTATCTGTGTGGCCTTGGGTAAATAACTTATCTCTAAACAAACAAAGTTATTTGTTTTGTCTGAAGAAAAACAGAGTCAATAACATCTGTCCCAATGGGTGATTGGGACTGGTCGATTATGGTATTATTTGAGTTTGTATCTTTTTGATTTCATGTGACAGAACCACACAGGTAACCCAAGCAAAGAGGTTCCACTATAAACACATGTGTGAAGTAATGAAGGAACTCATGGAAATCAGAGATCAGGAGGTGTGATGGAGTTGGACCTCCCCAAGCCCAGAGACTGGATCTCTGCTCATTCTAGGGAACCCAGCAATGGAAGTCTGCAAAGCCTCACCCTGGTGCAGGGTGTGGGGTTGACTCTGTTGCTCTTCATGCTTTTTCTTTTAATTCCTCCATCTATTGGCTTTTTTTTTTTTTTATGCTTCCCCAAAGCTCAGGTCAGCTAGGTCTCTCTCACTAACTTCTGTCTTTTGACGTCCTTTCTGTTGCTAAGTCATTCCCTTGATGTGTGTTTCCCAATTCATAGTTTTAGAGAGAATACCCAGTTCTTGGACCAGCTCATTTATTCAGTTTAAGGAATGGGTTCCTATCTAGATTATGAATGGTCACTCCTCCAATATAGGGCCCACATTGGTGCCATGAACTATCTGCAAGGCGGAAGATATAAAGAGCTATAAACGTGGCTCTTGTATGTGCAAGGGCAGGCCATAGAGAAGTTCCCCGTAAAGAGGGAAAGTGTGTTGCCTAAGGGGTCAGGTTCTAGACTTTGCTTGAATTCAAATCCTGACTTTGACACTTTGAAAAGATGTGATGGCAAGCAGGTTACTTAAGCTCTCTGGGTCTCAATTTTCTGATCTGAAAAATTGGTATTATAGTTCCATACCTCATAGGAGGGGTATTAATGAGTCTTTTTTTTTGAGATGGAGTCTCACTCTCTCCAGGTTGGAGTGCAGTGGCACAATCTCAGCTTACTGTAACCTCTGCCTCGCAAGTTCAAGGGATTCCCCTGCCTCAGCCTCTGGAGGAGCTGGGACTACAGGTGTGCACCACCACACCTGGCTAATTTTATTTTATTTTAATTAATTTATTTATTGTATTTTAGTAGAGATGGGGTTTTGCCATGTTGACCAGGATGATCTTGATCTCCTGACCTCATGATCCTCCTGTCTCAGCCTCCCAAAGTGCTGGGATTTCAGGCGTGAGACACCACGCCCTGTGGGTGAATTTTAAATATCAAAAGTAAAGCACTTAGCACAGTTCCCGACACAAACTAAACCCTCAGTAAAAGCTAGCTATATCCATCTCAGGAGAAACAGGTCTGATCCAACACTTGGGGGAACTCTATTAACAATTGTTTACATCCCCTTTGTGTGGAGATAATCAATACTGACCCATCCTAGTCTCCATCTCCAAAATACACCTGCTTCCTGAAAACAGGTGGCATTCCCCATGACTGTCAGAATCGCTGAATGCCTCACTGAGGAAACAGGGTGCTACAGGCCTTGGAAAAGTCAGCCTTAGCCCCTTCTCATTGGAATTTAAGTAGCTGGCTCTCAGTTTACCATCACTGGGCCCCGTTCACCATGGTTGGCGAATGAAGGCAGCCCAGCTGAGCAGCATAATAAGTGTCGAAGATGAGGCCTTCTCCAGGGGGCTGTCATGTCTGCAGAAATGGAAATTAATTTCTTCTAGCATTTTTCCAACAGGGTATTGGGAAATCATTGGTTTTCATGCAAAGAAAAACACAGTGAGCTAAAATATACATAAAATGAGATGGAGTACTTGATTTGGGATGTAGAAATTTCCTTTAGTGTTATACAGTGATGCTTTATTTGGTTGCATCCGAAAATAGGCCATTTTATATAAGTCAAGTTCAGAGATAGCTGAAGCTTCCCCTTATCAGCTCTGGAACTGTTTAACCCTTTTTTAAATGAATGTCTTCCTAAAATATATCACATACTTCTGCCTTCTTAACAGAAGATGCAAATTTCAAGGCTAACATGTATTGAATACTGACTATGTACCTGGCACCACAGGTCAGTGCTTTACTTGCATTAATTTTCAGTGACAACCCCGTGAAGTGGGTACTATCATGACTCCTACCTTACAGATGTGGAAACTGAGTCATGGTGACGTTACATAACTTTTCCCTGGTTATATAGGTGGAAGTGGTGGAATTGGGATTTGTACCCCAGTCTCCCCAAGCTCTGAAGGAACTGGCCATATTATTGGATAACATTTCAGTTAATAAATGACCTGGATAACCACTAACCATTCAAGTAGGACCTTTGGGAGCCTACACATATAATTTAGAAATACATCCATTATTCCAAACATTCTTTGACTGCTGGTTTTTTATTTTATTTTATTTTACTTGAGATGTAGTCTCACTCTCGGCAACAAAAGCAAAACTCCATCTCAAACAACCAACCAAACAAATAAAACAGCCCAGAAAGTACATTAGAACCGCATCTGTTGGGAAAAATGCATGTTCAATGGGATGTGTTTTCCCATGTGATTAGCAAATGGGTGTTAAATGGAAGTCCCAGGAGTAGTTCTGATAAAATAAAAAGAGTCCAGGAGCATTGCTAATAGCATCATTGGAATCAAGTATATGGTTTTCTATGATGATGACCTTGATATATTTTAATAACTTTTTTATTCCAAAAGTAATGTGTTAATTGAAAACATCTAATAATATCTCTCATCTGTAAATAACTTAGATTTTTGAAATACTTCAGTGTTCCCATAGCTATTGGGTCATTCCTTTGATCTCTCTCTGAGTCCTCTCTCCTCCAGTGGAACATAATGTAATCTCCTGATGGCTCATATTCACCATTATGGGAGCTGTTTATGCACAGTGCTGCTATAAGTGTGTGTGATGATTGAGGGGCAATGGCTGGTTGTCTGGAGACCTTTTTAGTTAGGTCTTTTTTCTCTTTCTCAGGCACTGGCTGGTGGCCATTGGATCTGGCTGCTTTCCATGTGTCTGTTTATAACCACTTCCTGGTAAACTTCCTACCTTTGATTAAGTACTAGGATGTCTGAATAACCAGGCTAGTCAGTATGTTTTCAGAGTAAGCATAAACAGGCACTGGGAGAAGACAAAGGGGCCGTCTCTTAAATCAATGTAAACTCTGCAAGTCCCGTTTTCATTGCCATAAATGTATTATTTATCTGCATAGAGATAACTGAATTTTGCTTTATTGGTGACATCTAGCTAAGTGGCACTACTCTCAGGGATATTTTGCCAAAAAGGAAAAAAAAAAGAGAGAGAAAGGAGTGAAGATAGGAGGGGGGAAAGGAAGAGAAGAAAAGGGAGGGAAAGAAAACCAGGTTAGTGCTTTCTTTTGGATCTCATTTTGAATTTCTCTCCTTTCATATTTGCTCTTCACAGTGGTCTCAACTTCATTGACTTGATGGTGCGACAAGGGAATATTGACAACCCTCCCAAGACTCCCCTGGTGCCAGGATTCGAGTGTTCTGGGATTGTTGAAGCTCTGGGGGACAGCGTGAAAGGATATGAGGTAATGTTTTGACTCTCACTTAGAGAGTGATATCCATTTGGAATCCATTGAGACAATAAAAGATGATGCAGAAAGACGTGTTTGAAATAACCTAGGGTGTGCATTAATATTATTGTCTTACATGGACCATTAACAATGTTTATAGTGATTAAGGTCTCCTGCCTTTCTTATGTACCATCTTGGTTTTTCCTGGCAGCATTCTGGTGCAGTGCGCAGGACCAATCTTGTCTTCCCTTAATTCATGTCATGCAGCTATGAAACAAAAGTATCTGGCATTGGATTAGCTAAGTGTGCATACCCCCTTCCCATATCCAGAACTCCTATTTTCTCATCATCTTCAGCTCAAAATACAACTACAAACCACAGAACTTTGGAGGAAATAGGCTCTCTATTTTATAATTTGGTTCCTTCAAATATTCACTTAATGGTACGTTTAAGTGATCATTTATAAATCCCTAACTATTTCAGGAATTGGGGAAGTAGCATTTTGGATGAAAAAGATATTAAAGTCAAAGAGTGGAGGTACCTGATAAGTAGAACAGAATTGGCCATGGATTGATGACTTTGGAAGCAGGGAAATGGGCAAAAGCATTTATTATATCATACTGACTATACTTTTTATGTGTTCAACATTCTCCATAATAAAACATTTTTTAATTTGTAAAAAGATGTATGACCCTTCCTACTATTATAACACAAATCAAGTAGAAACCAGCCTATAAAAACTGAAAACCTGTGTACAAGTCAATTGCACAAAATTGCAGTAGTTTGGAGTCAGAAAAACCAATGCAAATCAGGTATAAGAGCTCTTACTCATAATTAAGTGCTCCCCTAGGGAGGAATGAATATTTGTGAACCCACTATAACCAGAACCGTGGGGAAGTTATGTCAGCCTCCACCAAAACCCTGCAAGGCAAAGATTGTTATTATCCCCTTGGAGATGAGGTTTGGGAGGGTTCGATCATTTTTGGTGAGGTCAGAAGAGCAGCTAGTACTAGGAGAACCTGGATTTACATCACCAGAGCTTTTTTTATCCTTCCTACAGTCTCACAGTCTGAGGAGTTCTGTATCTTTTCATACATCTTTTTACAAATTAAAAAATTTTTATTATGGAGAATTTTGAAAACGTACAAAAGTCGTCAGTATAATATAATAAACCTTTTTGCCCATTTCCCTACTTGCCAAGCTGTCAATCCACGGCCAGCCCCTACTCCCCAGCCCCTACATACTGCATAATAAATGCAGGACAGGAGAACTTAAAGAAGAATCCTATAAAATGCAATGCCAAAATGCCCTTGAAATTGAATTTGAGCCTGCTTCTCCGTCTCAGTGTGTCTGAGCCTCAGCATCCTGTGAAAACATCAATATGCCCAAATTCATTATGAAGAATGTCTGGAAGTCTCATCCCAGGTATCAGCATTTTCACCAATGGTTTCCAGATAAGACAGCAGATAAATGTTGAGAAAGAGGCAGTAAATGAGCCTTTTCTTTTCTTTTACACGAATTTACATTTTTCTGTCCCCAGGTAAGCAACATAACCAGAGGTATACTATCTCACCCTGAAAGTGCTGCACATAAAAAATACTATCTTCTCTTCAATCCCCCACATGGCTCCCAAAGAAAACATCATGCAGCTGACTCTGTTAACCCCGAGCATTGAATAAATAATGAATTATTTTAGAATATAACAGGAAACAGGGACATTGTTGGACTTGGTTTCAAAGGATAACTTACTATGCTTGATTATGTGTGTTTTTCCTTTCAATATGACTTATCTTTTGCTAGTTTGCGGCTTGTTTACTATCAAGCCCACCCTTCAAACCCTCTCCCTTCCAATGACTTGTAGCTGCACAAATAAATAAGTCACCTACTTGTTCCCAGTTAGGGTGTGATATGGGAGAAAACTGTCCCCCTATAATTTTGACTTCAGATCTTCAGTCATGTTGGAGATGGAATTCCTTGCAGCAGCACACTGAATAGCTCCCTTGGTTTGACAGATTGCAAAGGACGATGAAAAGTCGTCACCGGAGGCCCAGTAGTAAAGGAATAACTTGGACGCATTTGGCCAGGACTGATTTTTTTCTCTTAGCGGAATCAAATAATGAGATGAACTGGATGTGTTTTCAATGTGTCTACCTCTGGACGCTGAGGCTGGAGCTGAGCTTATGCCTTGGACATGCTGACTGTTTTGATAATGAAATGGAAGTCATGGAGCAAAGTCAAGGGAGAGATGTGGGAGCAGCCAGCCCTGCAGTGATGGCCATGAGCACCACTCTGTTGAAACACTGTTCATGACACTCTTTGCTGACCCTGGAGGCCGTCAGCTACTCTGTGGTACTGAGGCTGTGTCTTTGGGTTTTTGTGATTCTGTGAAGAGGATGCTAATGTTAGACCATAGTTATCTTCTGATCCAAACCCTTGCATTGAAGATATTCTTTCATTTTTTTTTTTTTTGAAATGGAATCTCACTCTGTGGCCCAGCACAATCTTGGCTCACTGCAACCTCTGCCTCCCAGGTTCAAGTAATTCTCCTGCCCCAGCCTCCCGAATAGCTGGGACGATAGGCATGCGCCACCATGCCTGGCTAATTTTCTGTATTTTTAATAGAGATGGGATTTCACCTTGTTGGCCAGGCTAGTCTCAAAATCCTGACCTCAGGTGATCCACCTGCCTCAGCCTCCCAAAGTGCTGGGATTACAGGCGTGAACCACTGCGCCTGACCAATCTGTTCTTTTAAAGATCGAACATGTATTGTTCTTTCCTTATTTTCCGTGCACCATGTTAAGTGGCTTATGTGTGTACTATGGCATTTAGTTTTCTTAAGGACCCTTTACTAATATACTCATTTCAGAGCTGAGGAGACTGAGCTCTGCAAAGTTCAACTACTATTTCCACACTTTGTAGGTTCCCCTGTTATGCACCCTTACGTAACTTTATGTTTCCTTCAGAGTACTTATCTCAGGTATAATGAATTATTTGTATCTGGAATCAGACTATCTGAGGCCATTTATTTCACGGTTTCAAGAGGGTTAAGGTAGGCTCCAACGCCTGGTCAGATTGAACTTTTACCTAACACTAGGAGGAGATGGCATTAGTCATGGTGACTCCCAGCGTGTCCATGATTCTCCCTCTACAAATGTCTTAGCACTAAGAAAACTCATCACGGCCTTGGTGGAGGCTACTGCCAGCGGCATGAACCAATGCTGCTTTAGAATCCCCCTAAAATCAGTGAGAACACATAGTTAGCTGAAGATGAAACCCCTTGCCAAGAAAAGGAAAGCTTATCGATGCTCACATGCTCAAGCTCCAGCTCTGTAGGGGAGTTTCCCATTCTTGCTGTATCTTTTCCTGCAGAATAAGAAAAGAACCCTCAAACCAGCGTGGGCTGTCAGTTAGGACAGCCTCCTCTTAGTAACAGCTTGTCTTACTAACACCAAGAAAATGCAAACTGGCTAGAACAAAGGAGAGCTCTGCAGAGAGACAGATCTGAACTGGAAGCCTTCTGCTTCTGCTCTTCAAAGGCTCCTTCACCTTCCAGCCTCAATTTTCCCATCTATATAATGGACACAGTGATAGTTCATTATTAGTCATGAAATTCAAGAACTTCATGGAGTTCTTGTGGGAATTATATAAGGTCACGTAAATAAAGGCATTTAGCCCAGATTCAGGAACATACTAGTTTTTGTTTTGGTAAATGCCATTTATTATCATCAATAACAACAGCTCCTAGTAGCCCCTGCCCCAGCAGTGTATTGTAGTCAATTGTGGACCCTGATTTTCCCCTTTAGACCTAAAGATGTTTCCTATTAGACTATTGAAATTTCTCCAGGATTGAATTTCTTCCCTTAATCTCTCCCACTTCCCACCCATGGAGAAGTTAGACAAGGTTTGGTTACCTGTAATCATCCATCAACCCACAACTCACTGTGCACCAAACATTGGGTCATGCATTGAGAATCTATAAATCAATAAGACCCTGCCTCCGCCCTCTGAGCGCTCCCCATTTAGCGGGGGAGCTAGTCATGTAAAAGGATAAGCCAATATCATGGGATCTGCACAATGATGAAGGATTGTATAAGAAATCAAGTGGACTTTCGCTGAAATCTTGCCTTTCTTTTTTTTATTTTTGAGATGGACTCTCACTCTGTTGCCCAGGCTAGAGTGCAGTGGCACAATCTCTGCTCACTTCAACCTCCATCTCCCAGGTTCAAGCAATTCTCCTGCCTCAGCCTCCCAAGTAGCTGAGATTGCAGGCAAGCGCCACCACGCCCAGCTACTTATTAGTATTTTTAGTAGGGATGGGGTTTTGCTATGTTGGCCAGGCTGGTCTCAAACTCCTGACCTCAAGTGATCTGCCCACCTCAGCCTCCCATAGTGCTGAGATTATAGGCGTAAGCCACCGCACCCAGCCTGAAATCTTGTCTCCACCACTTACAACTGTGTGGTGTTGGGCAAGTTATTTAATTGCTCTGAGCTTTAGGTTCCAGTCTATAAAATGGGAGCAATAATAAAAGCTACCACATAGGGTTGCCCTAAGAATTAAATGCATTGATGTAATTTGCTGTGTACTCAGTGCCAGCACACAAGCAGCACTCAGTAAGCACAAATACTAACAGCAGTAAGAAGAGATGTCAGTCCTGCTTTTGTAGGGGAAGGTTGGTCATCAGGGAAAGTTTTGGAGAAAAGAACTTTTAGCTGAGCTTTAAAGGAAAATCAAATATTTTCCCAAAAGAAAGGAAGTGCCAGCTGCAGAAATAGCAGATACAAAAGCATGAGGGAGTGAGCATGCACTTGCCCGTATTTCCTGCTGCTTTTCCGGCATGGCCATAAGGGAGACAGAAGCTGAGCCTTCCCTTCTCCTTCACTCACATTGAACTCCCACCCACTGCTGCCACTTTTTTTTTTCTTTTTTTTGGGGGGACGGAGTTTCGCTCTTGTTACC
>NW_022436955.1:21199707-21209475 GCF_009761245.1 Sapajus apella
TAGCTGGGATTACAGGCGTGTGCCACCATGCCCAGCTAATTTTTTGTATTTTTAGTAGAGACGGGGTTTCACCGTGTTGACCAGGATGGTCTCGATCTCTTGACCTCGTGATCCACCCGCCTTGGCCTCCCAAAGTGCTGGGATTACAGGCTTGAGCCACCGCACCCGGCCTGCTGCCACTTTTTATTGTTGGCTGATGTTTTATTCGTAATGACCCCCTCTCCTGGACAGACTGCTGTCACCAGCAGTGTGGAGAACTACCCCCTTCCAGTATCCAAGAAGTCTAGGGTCATTTAGGGGCTTGGGAAGGGTAGAGAAAAAGGCAGGTCGGGGCTGAGCCACAGATAACATGTGGGTAAGACTAGGCAAGGACTTTTTCCTCTCCTGGGAGGATTCAGAGAGGGGAAAACGTGCTTGGGTTTATGCCACGCTTCGCAAGGATAAGGAAAGGAGATGCGAGGAGGCAGTGAGAATGTCCTCCTTGCCCAGCTGTCGGATCATCACGTTGATTAATTACTTGCCTCTTAGAGCAAGCACATTCGGCTTTGCCTTGCTCCTGTTGCTGTTAGGAGAGCCCCAGAAGACACACTGGGGCAGAGCAATCTGATTCTGTGATTCAGGTGTCTTTTCTGAATTAGGTACCCAAACCCCCTGACAGAGCTGCCCTGTCACCTGGAACAGAGGTGGCCAGGCTCACTCAGAACATTGTTGATGCTGTCCCCAACTGTCTCATTCACCTGAACTCCTTATCACCCATGTCTGAATGGTGCCAAGATCAGGCTGTTGTCTTTATACTGTATCATCCTGTGGCCAAATAAACCGTCAAGTCCTTTGGATCCCGTTCCAGACACACACTGTGGCTGAAGCAGCTCTATTCCAAAATACACAGAACTGGCCAACCTGGAAAATCCCCAAGGCTTTGGGAGCTCACCTCCAGGCTACTCTGACATTGACCCCACCCACCATTCCCACACATAAAAAATCAACTCTATTATCTTTGGACCGATATCTGAAACATCATCATAGTTCCATGCTTTTGCCTTAAGACTGCATTTTCTGCTGAAATATTATCCCTTCCAAGTAGATTTGCCTCTAAGCCCTATCACTCATAGCACTTGCCATATGAAAAAATCAGGGAATATGGGTAATCTGAAAGCATGAGCTGTACCTCACTTACAGTTATATTTCCAATACCTAGAGCCTAAGATCAAGAAGGGGCTTCATATGTAAACATGGTGGGCGCTCATTGTAACATCGTGGAAGAATATTTGTAATTAGACAGGCTTTACGCTGTATGTCATTAGGTAATATACCCACCCATTCTTAGTCTCAGTTTCTTCATATTATAATAAAAATGATATCCTATTAAGCATTCATGAATAAATAACTAACAAAATGAAGATTATAGTCTAGTACATTATGATTGTTCAATAAATCATAAATTTTCTAGTGGTCCAATGTACATATAGGAAAACCTGTCATGGGGAGAAATCCACCCTCCAGCCATGCTGTAAGTTCCTCTTGCTTGGCTATTGGGACTAGATTTTTGAGAAGTCCTAAAGGAAGGTCACAAGTTTGCCAGGTGAAAGGTGGTTTCAAAAGAATGAAGGAGGGCTCTGCATCGTTTTGCTATCTTCCTTAGATGCACTGACGCTTCCCAGGAGTTTTGCCACCACCTAAATAATGTCCAGGGTTTCAAGGAATAGGTTCTCAACTAACCAGCTTAGCTGGTTCTGGAGAGGAGAGGGTAGTGGCTGAAGATCGGTGGACAAGAAATATAGAGGGATCAATGGTATATTTAATCAGTTGTATGACTTGTGAAATGTATTAGCTTTTTTCACTGCAAATGTATTTTAAAAGTTATTTGTTTCATCAAAGTATGAAAATATGATTGTGATACTCAAAAATTTGGACAGAGGTCACAAGTTCACAAGTGTTATGAGTTAGGAGAAACAATGTGTTTATACCATGGATAGCTCCCAATAATGCTTTTTTTGCTAGGGAGGCAGGGAGAGGGGGTCTTGCTTTGTTGCCCAGGCTGGAGTGCAATGTGCAATCTCAGCTCACTGCAACCTCCGCCTCCTGGGTTCAAGCAGTTCTGCCTCAGCTTCCTGAGTAGCTGGGACTACAGGCATGCACCACCACGCCCAGTGAATTTTTATATTTTTAGTAGAGACAGGATTTTACCATGTTGGCCAGACTGGTCTCTAACTCCTGACTTCAAGTGATTCACTTGCCTTGACCTCCCAAAGTGCTGGGATTACATGCAAGAGCCACACCACCTGGCCAGCTTTCAGTAATTCTATTCTCTCCTTGATCCTCTGTCATGACGTAGCTTCCACTAACTCTATATTTTCCCATTCCCAGATTGGGGACCGTGTCATGGCATTTGTGAATTACAATGCCTGGGCAGAGGTGGTCTGCACACCAGTGGAGTTTGTCTACAAGATCCCAGATGACATGAGCTTCTCCGAGGCTGCCGCATTCCCCATGAACTTCGTCACGGCCTACGTGATGCTGTTTGAAGTTGCCAACCTCCGGGAAGGGATGTCTGTGCTTGTGCACTCAGCTGGTGGTGGTGTGGTAAGTCAGCTGTTTTAACTTCTCTTCCTGAAGTTTATGATGGTGGAAGTGGACTGACATGCTCCTAAGATCTTATGTGAGCTATGTCCTTTAGTAGGAATAACCTCTATGGTTCTAGTAGAGTTCATATGGACAGCAGAGTCCCTATAGATGATTGCATCAAGGATAGGATAAGCCTGAGGGATGGTTTCTCTGGAGTTTTGGAAGGTCGACAGAATGGCCTGTGAAGACACAATGGCTCTCAGAGATGGTTCCTGTTGAGGAGCATTCTCAGCAGTCTTGGTATCACGATGAAAAGTTGTGTCAATCATTGTAAGATGTCTCACAAGTCATCTACTCCTGCTATTATTTGAAATGACAAAAATGGTCATTTTGCCAGTGACTTAGTTTTTTCAATAAATTGCAGTGGACTTGATGATTCCCATATTAATGACATTCTTACTCATTTGTATTCTGCTATATTTTCCTGAGTGGGAGAAAGGTGGGCTGAGATTATACTAGCACACTGGAAATAATACAGAAACCTAAGTACATTCATGAAAGTGGTTGCACTTGTCAATGTCATCTGTCAGGTGTGTCTCTGCCAAGGGGGGAAATGATGGAAATCAAAATTTCAGCTCTGGATTTCAGGGATGGCAGAAATTTCTCCCATGATTTGTCTGTGTCTCCATGCCAGCCATTCATTGTATATTGCATGCCCACTACATGGCAAGCACCATATGTCTGTCTTTGGTCTACTGGGGTTTGGGTGGAATATTGGTGTTTCTGAGAGTGGAAGGTACTACCCACTAGTTCCAAAAATATTTTTTAAACACATAGCAAGCATCTTCTAGAATCTGTGGATATATAGATTAATACCCTATCTTATAGGGTTTGAGAGGTTCTCAGAGTCACTAATTGTGATTTGATAAACTCAGAAATAAACTGTTATGATCAGATGTATCTCAGAGATATTTCACTGAAGGTTCTGCTAGCATAGCATTGATTTTTTTAAAAACTTGGCTTTCTGTAACTATCAAAACCCTACACAGTGTAGAGCACATTTCCATTGTTTCTATGTAAGAAAACAAGTTCACATCCAAAACCATGAGGGCAAAGATAGGAAACTTTAAGAATGCCTCAAGAAGAATGTCTTCAATCACTTTAGCAAATTTGCTGATGTCTTTTGACCATGAATAAAGACATAATAAAAGCTAAGCATCGCTTACGAAAGAAATGGCTTTCATTTCCAGTGAATCTGCTAACAATAAGCAAGCCATTTAGAATGCTGGCATTTATGATCTTAGTATGCTCGGCATACAAAGCAAACAGAATATAATCTTGGGAAATAAAAAAAGTTTTTACCATGCTTTATTCTGGGCTTACTTAACAGATGCTACTGACAATACTGGCTAAAGTATAAAACAAGTGAAGGAACTGGGTAAAGTGGACAATGAGGGATGGAAAATAAGTCAATGTACATAGTACAGGCTATGCTGTCCTAAAGCTTTGCTGAAGGTGAACAACAATTTCACCTCTTAGCTTTCTTTTTTTTTTTTTTTAATTTATTTTACTGCATTTTAGGTTTTGGCTTTCTAATAGTGAGTGAAAATAGGGAAAAACGGTCATCCATGTGAACTAATGTTCATTTGATTGAAATGAAGCAGTTACTAGGGGTAACCATAACTAACGCTGGTTTCGGAGACCAAAGGACTCTTTCTTTGTGGTTTCTCATAAGAAATGTATGCAGGAATGCAATAAACATCCTCAACAAAGGTGTTACAGCAAATGCAACTCTTTCCATGATATTTTTTCTTATGATGTGCTCCTAATGTAATCGAAGTGCATCAAAGTAAAGCAAAATTTAGTGAGCGAATATATTCTGGGGGCCAGAAGGATGTGGTCTCGTTTAATTTCCAGATAGAGTTGAAAAGCGCAGTTGGACCCATCTCTCAGGAGGGCTGGTCTCTTTGAATAATGTGTCTCTTGACCAAGATTTGATAGGTATTGGTACAGCAGTTCAAGGTTACCATTAGAGAAGACAGTTTTGGCCAAGTGCAGAACCACATATGTGAACACTCCACTGAGCTGGGATGGTTTGGGCACTGTCTTACAAAAACCAAGGAGTCCTGCCGAGAGCTCACACCATCACACTCCCCTGCGGGGGAAAGTCCAGTGAGTCCCTGGCACCTGTATGTTACCTTACATGGCAAAAGAAACTTTACAGGTATGACTAAATTACGGACCTTGAGATAAGGAGATTATCCTTGATTTTTCAGGATGACTCAATGTAATCAGAAGTGTCCTTAAAGGTGGGAGTGGGAAGCAGAAGAACCAGAGAGAGATTTAGAGAAATTACACGGCTGGCTGTAATGGAGGAAGAGGCTGTGAGCCAAGGAAGCAGGTGGCCTCTAGATGCTGGAAGAGGCAGGAAATGGATTCCCCTCTGCAGCTTCCAGAAGGAACACAACCGTGCTAAGACCTTGATTTTAGCCCAGTGAAATCCATTTTGTACTTCAGACCTGCAGAACTTTAGTGTAGTAAATCTGTGTTTTGAGCCACTAAGTTTGTGTTAATTTGTTACACAGCAAAGGGAAACAGATAACTGACACTTTCCCCAGGCTGCCTTTCTCCCTCCCTTTTCATTATGGTGAGCCCGCAGAGGTCTGAGGAACATAAAAGTAGCAAATTGCAGAACTAGGATTTGTACCCTAATTTGGCTGATTCCAAAACTTCTTTTTCCATTCAACAGCCCAAAATGCTGGGAGAGCCAGCCCAGACCATTCAGTCCTTCATTTAACAAATATTTTTTCACCCTCCACGCAATACTCAGCATAGATGTTTTCAAGATCCAAAAGACTGGCTCAGGTACACATTTCCTAACTTGATGTCGATGAGGTGATGAAGAGGATTAAACCTAGTCATAGCTGGGATAAAATTCCCTAAATAGAGTTATATAAAGTGTGTAGCCCTAATGGCACCAAGACTTCTCTCTGAGTTTCATCAAAGGCTGAGGTGGGAAATTTGCAGACAGCGTGTGAGGAGTACCAAACTGAGCTATGGTTTTAAGGAAACTTGAATATAGCATGGAAAAATACCTCAGTCCAGAGCAGGATACACTCTTGGAATTGTCCGCTGCCTGCATGCTCTGTCATATCTCTGAGGACACTGTTTTCCTCTGACAATAGCATGACCAGATGGCCCCAAATGGTAATGCTGTTAGTAAGATCTTTAGAACCTGGTTGAAAATTGGCTCACAAGCCTTTAAAGGAAAAGTAACAAAATAAGTAACAGAATGAGACTCATGGTTGTCAATCCCATTTAATGAGCCCTGTCCATGACGTTGCTACGACTCTGAGCCTTGTGATCCAGGTGTGCTCAGTCTGGAGAGTGGCATTACTGTTCTTGTGAGGTTATTCGGGTTTGTGTCTGACATGTGATGCTTTGTAGTTTTCAGAGTCTTCTTAACTTTATCGTCATATCTGAGCAGAGATTACTATAGGCAGTGATCAAGCATCATTCCCATTTTACAGAAGCTGATGGTTAGAGAAGATGAAGTGGGCTGGGCGTGGTGGCTCACACCTGTAATCCCAGCACTTTGGGAGGCTGAGGTGGGAGGATCATGAGGTCAGGATATCGAGACCATCCTGGCCATGGTGAAACCTTGTCTCTACTAAAATACAAAAAATTAGCCTGGCGTGGTGGCGCTTGCCTGTAGTCCCAGCTACTCAGGAGGCTGAGGCAGGAGAATCGCTTGAATCATGGAGACAGAGGTTGCAGTGAGCCGAGATCATGCCACTGCACTCCAGCCTGGCGAAAGAGCAAGACTGTCACAAAAAAAAAAAAAAAAAGAGAGAGAGAAAAGATGAAGTGAACCTAAGTGGCAGCATGTGCCCTGGCTTCCTGACCCCATTTGATGCTATCACTGCTCCACCACCCCCAGCCAGCCCCTCGAGGGAGATGAGATGCACCTCTATTTGTGTCTTTTCAGAAACTGTCTCTGGGAAGATAAGGCAAGATCAGCACTCTCCTCTCCGGCCACCATGACCTTCTCACTCTTCTCAGAACACTCTTTATCTTACGGTGTGCTCCTAACGTAATCTAATAGCATCAAAGTAAGGAGAAATTTGAACTTCTGAATCTCTGTGCCTTTTCACATGCTGGTTTTTTTTTTTTTTTCTTTCCAAAATGATCTTCTCTCCAAATTCAGATGTCCGCTACCGTGGGAAGCCATACTCTTGTCTGGGTAACCTTAGCCCTTTAATAAAAGCTATAGGAGAATCTTTACAGCCTTTCATTTGTTTATGGTTTGATATGGTTTGACTGTGTCTCTACCCAAATCTCATCTTGAATTATGGGTCCCAGAATTCCCACATGTTGTGGGAGGGACCCAGTGGGAGGTAGTTGACTCAAGGGACCTGGTCCTTCCCATGCTGTTCTTATCATACTGAATCCGTCTCTCAAGATCTGATGGTTTTATAAAGGGGAGTTTTTCTGCACAAGCTCTCCTCCCTGCTGTCATGTGAGATGTGACTTTGCTCTTCCTTTGCCTTCCACCATGATTGTGAGGCCTCCCTAGCCATGTGGAACTGGGAGTCCATTAAACTTCCTATTCTTTATCATTGTTGTTGTTGAGACAGAGTCTCACTCTGTCTCTCAGGCCAGAGTGCTGTGGTACAATCTCAGCTCGCTGTAGCCTCCACCTCCTGGTTTCAAGAGATTCTCATGCCTCAACCTCCCGATTAGCTGGGATTATAGGCGCGGGCCACCACACCCAGCTGGTTTTTGTCTTTTTAGTAGAGACAGGTTGGCCAGGCTAGTCTCAGACTCCTGACCTCAGGTGATCTGCCTGATTCGGCCTCCCAAAGTGCTGGGATTACAGGTGTGAGCCACCACACCCGGCCAAACGTCTTATTCTTGATAAGTTACCCAGTCTTGGGTATTTCTTTATTAATAGTGCGAGAACAGAATAATACATGGTTCATCCTCCCAGCAACATTTCATGGGCAGAGTTACCATTTACTGAAGGCTGGGGTGCTTGATAGGAAGAAGACAGGCACACCTGAATCCAGCCTTCAGCTCTGTCATTTAGTACGTGGTGGGGTGGGGGGAAAAACTTTAGGCAAAGAACTTAGTTTCTGTAAAATGGAAATGGTAACATTTACGTCACATAAGGATTAAGGGCGAAACGAAGGGCTTAGCAGAATACCTGACGTCTAGTCTATAAATGGGAAAGAGAGAGGGGATAAGGCAGAGGAGAGAGAGAGCAGAAGGGAGGGAGAGATTTCTTTATACTCATAGTACTGGGCACATAACAGTGGCTGAATAAATGTTTACTGAATTACTCCTGGCCACATATTAGATGCAAAAAAGGCACTGCTTCCATGTATGTGTTGTACTCCCTGAGATGATGAGAGGGACATTTTACTTTTCTAATATTCTTCCCCCAAACCCATAACGCCAACTTAATCATGATTAAAACATAGTACAAGCCCAAATTGAGGGAAATTCTATAAAATACCTGAGCAGTACTCCTCAAACCTGCCACAGTAATGAAAACCATAGGAAGACTGAGAAGCCATCACAGATGGGAGGAGACAAAGGAACTGTGACAGATACACGCAACACGTGGTTTTCTGGACTGAAAAGGGCCATTAATGGAAAAACATGGAATCAGAATAAAGTCTGCAGTTTAGTTAACCATTTGGTACCAGTGTTCCTTCTTTAGTTTTGATGTTTACCGTAGCAATGTGAGGTGTTGCATTAAGGAAATAGGGGCAAACGGTATCTTGGAAATCTCCGTAGTGTCTTTTCAACTTCTCTGTAAAACTAAAGTCATTCCAAGATAAAGAGCTGGAGAGAAACACAGAGAGACAGACTGTTTTAGCCAAGGGATTCCATGAAGGCAAATGAGTTTTCAAATTGTTGCACCTCTAGGCACATTCTCCGCCTCTGCCATGATGTGGTCCTCGCTTTCCCTACCATGAATACAGTTTCAAGACAACCTGAAGACAGCTGTAGCTTCCCCTACTCTGGCCCCAGTTGCAAGTCACAGGAAGGGCTGGAAAAAGTATTCCTGAATCTCCGCTAGGCCCAAATGATGTTTTCTCCACAGGCATCCAGCTGAGACATTTGGGGAAAACGCTAAGCAGGCTGAGAGAAGTTTCTCTGATCACAACAGCCTGGACTGGGCCATAGACCTCGGAAAGGAAAGCAGAGATTAATTTTCAGACGGAGTTAAATGGTAACCACTCAATGATTAAATTGTATTCATTATGCATGAGGCATTTTCTAGTGTCATTCAAACTATTTAAAAGGATAAACCACAGAAGGGAGGGGTAGAAGATATAAAGGGGGCATTATGAGGCCTTTCCACACCGTCTATGTGCCTGAGCACTCACGGTGCTCCCCGAATCAACACCATCTTAACGTTAAACCACAAGAGCATGGGGCGAGTAAGGATCTTCAGCGTGTTGAGGATTTGGACATGGAGAATACAGTCATAGAATTTTAGCAGGAAAGACAAAACCAACTACAGCATCCCCACAGGAGTATATTTTGTTGAAAAGAAAACCGTCATTGACCCTAAAAGGCACCAATATCTACCCAGTTCCTCAAGCCAGCAACCCAAGAATCATGGTCTGTTCTTCTTCAGCATGCTACAAGTTTCCAAATCCTGGGATTTCATTCATTTGCTTATTCACTCATTCAACACATATGCAGTGAAGACCTACTCTGTTCAAGACTTTGAATCAGGCACTAGGAATTCAAGAGAATAAGACAGATTCTCTTCTTTCAGTGAGAAGCCCTATACATTGAAGGGCATATAAATCAAATAGTCACGTGGGTAACTTTGCCAAGTGCTACACAAGGGAGATAGAAGGTGATGTGAGTATTTACAACAGAGACCTGACCAGCACTAGAGAGGGCAAGGAGTGGAATCAGGGAAGGCTTCCCCATGGAAGCGGCATTTAACTCCAATCTGTGGATGATAAGCAGGTAAACTGAACAAGGGTGGAGGTAGAGGGTCTTCATGCAAAGTGGAAGTGGGAATGGGCATTCATGAGAGGTGAGGGGGGCTTTGTTAGAAGTAGAGGTGGGCTGGGCTGAGAAGTGGAATGGAGGTAGGCCTCCATATAAGGAATTCCAGACAGCAGGGTGTTTTTCTTTTTTCTTTTCTTTTCTTTTCTTTTTTTTTTTTTTTTT
>NW_022436955.1:21209575-21384437 GCF_009761245.1 Sapajus apella
TTTTTTTTTTTTTTTTTTTTTTTTTTTGAGACAGGGTCTCACCGTGTTGCCCAGGCTGGAGTGCAGTGACGCAGTTCCAGCTCACGGCAACCTCCACCTCCCAGGTTCAGGCACCCGCCACCACACGCAGCTAAATTTTGTATTTTTAGTAGAGATGAAGTTTCTCTGTGTTGGCCAGGCTGGTCGCAAACTCCTGACCTCAGGTGATCCGCCCACCTTGGCCTCCCAAAGTGCTGGGATTACAGACGTGAGACGCCGTGCCTGGCCAGTAGGGTGTCTCTTATATCACTTCTCTCTTCCATCCACTGCTGTTTTACTTCTGGCACCAGTATCCCTCACCAGGCGAATGCTGCAGCTGTTCAACAGGCCTCCTGCTCACAGCTTCCTCTCCTTATTCTTTTCGCTCCTTACTTGTAGCCAGAATGGTTCTCCACACACCCCAATCTGCTCTTGTCACTTCCTGTTGCTAATCCACGGTGGCTCCCATTGTTCTGGGGACAAGTTCAGTCCCCTTAGCTTCTGGACATGGCTCTCATTATCCAAGCACTTGCCTTCCTTTCTCTTTCTCTCTCTCTCTAGCCACTTCCCCTCTATTTCTCCTTACTTCAGTAATACTGAAGGACTTCCAGCCTCTATAACGTGTGTGGCCCTTCCCTTTTCTATAGAAGCTTTGTAATCTGCCTCTGTGGACACAATTGCTGCTGGTAAGCAGCTGCGCAGCCAGAGACTGCATTTTTAAACCATCCTCCCTTCCCCCTGCCCCAGCACCTAGCAGGGGCCATGCATCTGAATTTGGGCCAGTCACTTCCAGGCCTGCCCTGGCCTGTGAGATCCTCCATGATCTCTCTTTCTTTCTCTCTAGTTTTCTGGTAGGTGTTGAAGTCAAGCTGGGAAGCCCATGTTAAAGATTACAGAGCCTTGGCTGGACGCAGTGGCTTATGCCTGTAATCCCAGCACTTCGGGAGGCCGAGAAGGGTGGCTCACGAGGTCAGGAGTTCAAGACCAGCCTAACCAACATGGTGAAACCCCTTCTCTACTAAAAATACAAAAATAAGACAGGCTTGGTGGCTCACGCCTGTAATCTCAGCTACTCAGGAGGCTGAAGCAGGAGCATCATTTGAACATGGGAGGTGGATGTTGCCGTGAGCCAAGATCGCACCACTGCACTCCAGCCTGGGTGACATAGAGCGAGATTCCATCTCAAGAAAAAAAAAGATTACAGAGCCTTCATCAGCCTGAGACCCTGAATAACGTCACTCTCTTCTATCCCTCATTTCTATCCAGTCCCTGCATTTGAAGTTTATGTGAGCAAAGGAGAAAACAAGAAAATTCTGTTATCTTGAACCCCTGAGATTCCAGGCATGACCTGTCCCAGCCGCTAGGATTCCTTTGACTTCATATACTATGTATTACACTCTTGTGCATCCCAGACTGCATTCTCCTCATCCGTCCATTTTCCTAAGATTAATGGCCTGGGCTCTGGGGTCCGTCCATGTCCAAAACTTACTGCCTTGGGCAAAATCCTTCTCAGTTTCCTCATTCATGTAATGGGAATAATAATGCATTTATTCCTCAGAGGGTCTCTGTGTATGTTACATGAGCTGATGTTTAAGAGGTACTAAACATAGGGCCAGGCATTAAAGTAAGTGTCAGCTCTCATTATTATTGTTATTACTATTAACTGTTGGTTTGCTTTTCTTTTTCTTCTTTATTTTATTTCTCCAAACCTATAAGCCTCTCCATTCAAAGCAGCTGGTTCTTATTCTTTTTGTGTCTGGTCCCTACCGCATAGTAAATGCAGTAAATACTTGTGAATCAAAAAGCTGTCACGAGTCATCTTTTTTTAATATATTCTCGAAGAGTTATTTGCTGAGCTAAGCAGAGTCCTGTCAACTGAGTTAATCCCAGGGGGAGGAAAAATCATTCCCAGTGATCTTGTGAAATTTAAATCCATTAAGCAGTCTTTGGGGTTCTTTCTCATGCTATCCAACGGTCTGAATATTCTTCCTAAATTTTGTGGCTGCCTCTGATATGTAATATTCATTAAATGAGGTTCCCTTTCCCCTTTCATGGCCCCTGTGATTGTCCCAGCATCACTCCATCCATCATCCCATGGTCCAACTATGCTGAATCCATTTCCTTCAAGGACACAACTAGCAGGCACATGCATGGGATCTCATAGTTAGAAGGGAATGAAGACATACACTTACTTTTGTCAACCAAGTACTATGTACTAGGCTCTTCAAAAATGCTGTTCATGGCTGGGCATGGTGGCTTACACATGTAATCCCAACAGTTTGGGAGGCCGAGGCAGACAAATCACCTGAGGTCAGGAGATCAAGACCATCCTGGCCAACATGGTGAAATCCCGTCTCTACTAAAAATACAAAAATTAGCTGGGCATGGTGGCACACACCTGTAGTCCCAGCTACTCATGAGACTAAGGCAGGAGAATCGCTTGAACCTGGGAGGCGGAGGTTGCAGTGAGCCGAGATGGTGCCACTGCACTCCAGTCTGGTGACAGACCAAGACTCCGTCTCAAAAAGAAAAAAAAAGAAAATTCAAATGTTAGCTGCTATTATTCCTATTATTATCATTATTATTATCATTGTCTGATTAGATATTACTCAACGATACTGTGGCATTTACAGCCAAAAGTAAACAGATCAACTAACTGGTTGAGGGTTGAAATCTAGAGCGAGGGGCAGAGAAAGCTGATCTCAGCTCCCTTGGTCTGTCTTCCCCGACAGCTGCTGCTCCCTGCTCATGAACTGCTGAAATTGTCTCAAGCCCTTTCCAATCATCGCTTCCTTGGCCACAGATGAAACAATTAGACGTTAGGAAAATTTAGCTCTATAGTTCTGGCCGGTTGGATGCATGCTGAGAACTCCAAACACAGGGACTATTCTTCGCCGGGTTTATATGACTCTGGGGACCCATCCACTTTCCCAGTGACATACCCGAAAGGCCACAGTTGCTTTTCAGATTATTATTGCCTTTATTAAGAAGAAAAATCAGTTCCGCTGGGAAAGGGATGTGTGTAGCAGGAAGCAGCCTCATTGCCTTTGAGGTGCATGGTCTCTGTTCCCACCGACACCCACCAGACTGTCAGTCCTGGTCCCCAAGCCCCAGGCTAGACACTGGTCACTCTGATTGTGTTCATCCTGCAGCTCACCTGATGGCAAATTCGGCAGTTTTCCTTTTCCGTGCACTTGCCCCCTGCTCTTGATATGCCTGGGATTCTGACTCCATGACAGGATAGGGAGATGAACTCTGAGCGCTCCCTGTCCCTCACGCAAGCTACATACCTCTCCCCACTCCACCCCAATCAACTTATTTATACTTCCTGTCTCCTTCCCTTTCCCTCCTCCTTTCCCTCACCACTTCTCTCTGTCCCATTGTCTTTCTTTCTGTCCATTTCCATCTCTCTCTCCCCTTTTTTCGCTCTATTTCTGTCTCCCTCCCTCTTTTCTCTTTCCTTCTCTCCTTCCTTCCTTTCTTTTTTATTTCTTTCCTTCTTCCTTCTTTTCCTTCTCTCTCTCCTTCTTCCCCTCCTCCCCTTCATTCTCTGTCTCTTCCCCTACCCCCATCTTTTTCTTTCAGCATCTGTCAAATACAGCCCTGGGGAAACTGTGTTGGTCCCTGGGTATTCCAGAATGAGCAAACTCATCTCATTCCATCCTCCTGAAGCCTGCAGTGCTGTGGATATGATACAGACTTAAAAACAGGCACATTAGTCATCGATGGCAGTGGTGATTGGAACTAGAGGGAGGAGTAAAAGCTGCCGCAGAACACGGGGACATAAGCACCTGGTCTAGAGGACCCAAGATGACCGTGCTCAGGGACTAAACGGAGGACTGGTGTCTGAAGGAGGAGGAGGGAATGGGAGGCAAAGGAATGGAGGAGGAAAGGATAGAGTGTTATAAGAATGGGCAACAACGTGAGACCTGGGCATTTGACAAACTGACCAGAATATGACAAGTGAGAAGGAGAACACAGAAAGAAACGACAGTAAGTGATTGGCTGGTCCACAACCTTGGGGCGGGGTCAGCAATCTCTGTTGTCATGGACCCTCCAGGAGACTCTAATGCCTGCTCAAGTTTGAGAACCACTGACGCAGAGCACTCAGAACAGAACCTGATGCTTGACAGTTCAATAAGAGTTAAATATCGCCCTCATTGTATGGAGGTGCTTTAGAACATGTAAAGCACGTTAAATATTGATTTTAAAAATGTATTGGGATGCATGCCAACCCCTGAATTAGTATTCATTTATGTCTATGGTGCCATAGAGTTAAGAGTCTCGGGGGGCGAGGGGCTAGGGGAGGGACAGCATTAGGAGAAATACCTAATGTAGATGACGGGCTGATGGACGCAGCAAACCACCATGGTACACGTACAACTATGTAACAAACCTGCATATTCTGCACATGTACCCCAGATGTTAAAGTATAATAATAATTTAAAAAAGAGTCTTTCGGGTGAAACTGACCTGTATTTCCATCTTAGCTTCTGCCCCTTGCTGGGTGATCTTAATCAAGCTGCCTCATCTCTCTCAGTTTCTTCATGTGTAAAATTGGCAAAATACTTACCATGATAAGGTTGCTGTGAAGTTTAATGAGATAATCTATGGACTTATTAGCACAGCTCCTGCTCCAAGAGAGCCTGTCATGAATGGTGTCTGTGTTAGGCCAATATCATGCCCTACGTCAGAGATAATAGGTAAAGAATAATTATCTTATACATGTTTTAATGTTTGCTCATAAAAGCAGACGGGCCGTCCAGTATATTAGGTGGGGAGACAGGTAGGGAAGTCCTCATAAAAGGGCACACTTGAATGATTATTTCAAAATCTTTCAAAACCAAACCTATGACGTCTTCCCCTTTTAAACATCTCTGCGTGCTGGCACAGCTGGTGGAAGGGCTGACCTCTAGCTGTGGCATAAAGCCGGTAGTTAGAGTATCAGGAGCATTCCATGGTATAAGGTAACAAGAGAAACAAACCATAAGGAGTATCTAGATGCTGTTCATCTTCTTCAGTTTCTTTTTATTTTGTGTTCATAAAATCTGCCTGGCATTCAGATCTGTGTTCCTTAACCTAGGAACATTCATTTAGTTTTGCATGTCAGGAGAAATTACTATAGACCAGTTGTGTTTGTAAAATACACAGCAACTTAGTAATGAATATGTTTACTACCATGGTAGGAGAGTGCAGTGGTTAGGGCTCTGGACTTGGCAGATATGGGTTTGATTCCTGGCCCTGCCATTTGATGATTGTGAGAGCTGGGGCACATTCCTTTACTTCTCGAAGTCTCAGCTTCCTCATTCGTAAAAACTCATTTAATCCATAGGGTCTAGAATGTCATGCATACTTAGCTATTTTTAACTGCAGTATTGGAAATCATCTTATTAGACAATCCAGCATGGATTTCAGAAAGCAAATATTCAAATTACATAAGCATGCTTGTTGTATACTTTTTTTTAGTCCTATTCATCTTAAGGGTTACGGTAACTTTAGCTTCAAACGTTAAGAAAGCTATGTGGATTTAAAAGTTAACTCATTAAATCAAATAGCCCTGTATGAACCAACAACATGTCATTTTTTATTTGTTTGAGGCAGAGTCTTGCTGTGCTGCCCAGGCTGGAGTGCAGTTAGTGCAATCACGGCTCACTGCAGCCTCAACTTTCTGGGCTCAAGCAATCATCACAACTTAGCCTCCCAAGTAGCTGAGACTACAAGCTCATGCCACCATGGCTGGCTAATTTTTAAAAAATTTTTTGTAGAGATGGGATCTTACTCTTTGGTCCAGGCTGGTCTTGAACTCCTGGACTCATGCAATCTTCCTGGCTTGGCCTCCCAAAATGCTAGGATTACAGGCATGAGCCACCACACCTGGCCAATTACACATTTTTTATGAGCATTTATAAATTCACATGTATGACTCTCATTGGGCAAGAATGCCCATGTGCATTTCCTCCTTGTTGACCCATTCATTACACATGACAGATCGTCATGCTACTAATGGTAGTCATGGGACACTGGAGGCATAAACTGCTACCTCGTCTTCTCTCACAAATTTCAGACATTTTTTGTCCGTGGTACAGGAATGTCCTCTACGTCAAAGAGCTGACAGTTCCATCAAGATATCACCCTGTCTCCTGGAAACTGCCTTGTGGAGTTTTTTGTTTTGTTTTGTTTTTGAGACGGAGTCTCACTCTGTCACTGGGCTGGAGTGCAGTGGTGCGATCTCAGCTCACTGCCACCTCCACCTCCAGGGTTCAAGCGATTCTCCTGCCTCAGCCTGCTGAGTAGCTGGGACTACAGAGCGCGCTACCATGCCTGGCTAATTTTTGTATTTTTAGTAGAGACAGGGTTTCACTACGTTGGCCAGGCTGGTCTCGAACTCTTGACCTCGTGATCTGCCCGCCTCGGCCTCCCAAAGTGCTGGGATCACAGGTGTGAGCCACCGCACCCAGCCAGAAACTGATTTTTAGAGTGGGCTTCATTGTTCTGACAAAGGGAGAAAGGTGGGGACTACCTGCATGATTGAAAGAGCCTGGAACTATTTCTTCTGGAGATGATCACCCTGAGCTCTTCATGGGTTTGGAATATGGTGGCAAAATGCGAGTCTCAACTGGTGCAAGGAAAAGCCTGGGCTTCACTTCTTCTGAAAGTCTTAGCAGCACCTAAGCCCGTATCCATCAGGAGAAGCTGCCAGGGGCTTTCACAACTAGTATCATTGCTCTTTTTCAAGGAGAAAGTCTAAAAACTCTTTCTGGATCTGAATGAACCTAAGAGTCGTTTGAAACTCACTCCTATAGATTTATAGATGGGTGCCTACTCTGGCCCCGTACAAGCCCCTGCAGAGACGACATGAGTAAGACAAAGTGCTTTCACGAGAGGGCTCCCTGAATGAACCTGAGACTCGGGTGAAACCCACTCCCGTAGATCTATAGATGGGTACCTACTCTGTGCCTTGCCCTGTGCAGGCCCCTACAGAGACGAAATGGGTAAGACACAGTGCCTGCATTGAGAGGGCTGTCAGTTCTCTGGAGGACACCAACAAGCAACTAACATGTGCGTGGAATGGGGAGTCTGCAATGGCAGAACCAGCGAAAGTAATTCATAGGAAAAAATGACTAATTCCTGTGCGGAGTAGGGGAATGAAAGGTTAGCAGAGTTCTTAAAATTAAATAGGAGTTTTCTGGTAGCCAAGAAACATGGCCCAAAAGCCCAGGAGAACATGATACTTTAAGAGAGCTGCAAGTATTGGGTGTGGCCAAAGCTAGGGGCAGGTGGTGATAAGCAAGTCAAGCAGCCGCGATAAATTATGAGGGCCTTGGTTTTCCCTGTACTGTCAGTTTTCCAAAACACCTCTACTCTCCCTACTCCCTGTTCCTACCAATTGAGTTTTTTGTTGTTATTTGTTGTTGCTGTTGTTTTTGAGATGGTGTCTCATTCCGTTGTCAGGTGGTGCGATCTTGGCTCACTGTAGCCACCACCTCCTGGGTTCAAGTGATTTTCCTGCCTCAGCTTTAAAGTAGCTAGGACTTCAGGCGTGCACCACCATGCCCAGCTAAATTTTGTATTTTTAGCTGAGACGGGGTTTCACCATGTTGGCCAGGATGGTCTCCATCTTTTGACCTCGTGATCCACCTTCCTCAGCCTCCCAAAGTGCTGGGGTTACATGGGTGAGCTACCATGCCTGGCCTGTTTTGTTTTTGAGTTGGAGTTTCACTCGTGTGGCCCAGGCTGGAGTGCAATGGCATGATCTCAGCTCACCACAACCTCCACCTCCTGGGTTCAAGCGATTCTCCTGCCTCAGTCTGCCGAGTAGCTGCAGTTACAGGCATGCACCACCATGCCTGGCTAATTTTGTATTTTTAGTAGAGACAGGGTTTCTCCATGTTGGTCAGGCTGGTCTCAAACTCCCAACCTCAGGTGATCTGCCTGCCTCAGCCTCCCTAAATGCTGGGATTATAGGCATAAGCTACCATGCCTGGCCAATAATAGAGCTTTATTCATAACTCCTTGAATGGATAAATTGATGGATGAATGAATTCCAAGATAATACCAACCAGCAATTTTTCAAATTTTACCATGTAAATTTATATGCATAATATATATGTAAAATTAAGCAAGGAAATGTATTTTTTCCATGTTTCGTGTTTGACAAGCATGCTGCTCAGTGCTTTGTATTCACTCTTTTGTTATTTTATTTCTGCCCACAACTCTGTGAGATATAGAGTATTCTCATCAACTCATTTTGAGATTTAAAAACTCAGCACTTACTGAAATAAAGCCAGTCGCCCTAAGTCACATGATTGGCAAAGATGGAGGTAGAATTCACACTCAAATGGGTCCTTCTCAAAGCCTGTGTTTCAAGCCACAAAGATAGGTCAGGAAATGAGGAAAGAGACAGCAGGTATGGATTTACCCATCTGCTCATTGCTTCTGCCCACTCAACTATTTTGGGAGCATCAAAGTGACCTTGCTACAGGCTGTCTTTTTCAATGGTATATAGGGTCATGTTGGCCTCTGAGGAGTCACCTGGGCAGTGGGAGGGCAGGGGTGAAGCTCATGGGCCTGGCAGGGTGGTGAGGATGCATGAAGACGCCCCATCTTAAAGAGGTGGGTCCGCTACTCGCAGATCTCCAGAGCCCCAACAAAAGGTTGACCCTGGGAGACAGTGCTGGATTTAGCAAATACAAATTTTATCTGGCAAACCGTACTTCCCAGGAACCCCTGAGTTCTCCTACAGAGAGTTCTAAACCTTCCAGGGAATTAATTACACCAGTGAAGTGGAAAGCCCGGATTTGAGTTGATTAGGAGACACATCCAGTCAGGAATGCGTTAAGAACGGCAAATATTTTAAGCCTCAAGAGCAGCAGCTAAAAGGAGCCCTGTTCTCTAGAGCCCATCCCCATGATGAGAAAAAGCCTGTGTGTTCAGTGCCAGACGTGGACCCCCTTTCACAGGGCCAAACAGAGGCCAGTCTACTCCCTGTCCCTGATATAAACTGCTCCTTGGTATAAATTTGTGTCATATTTGCATACAACTGTGCTCACTCAGGGTACCTCCCCAGCCACACGACCCCGCAGCATGTGGAGACAATTAAACCCAGAGGCCTGGGCTTGTGCGGGAGGACCAGAAGGAAGACCAACCTGCCTCTGCCTTCCTCTGCCAGAGACAGCAGGAGACAGGTGGTGGACCTTATTGGGCCACGCTACAGATCTTTATTGAGCATGTACTATGTACCGGCTGGCATGCTAGGTATCTGGAATGCAATGGCAAACAACATAGTCACTGTCATCAAGGACCATCTATAAGGAATAGAGGCACATAGCCATATAGCAAACAAATACACACACACACACACACACACACACACATTATACAGATAGTATGTGTGTGTAAATAAGATATTGCCAGCCATTATATCATGGTTTTGTATCTGTGGATTCAGCCAACCGCAGGTCAAAAATGTTTTTGGAGAATAGATAGTTGCATCTGTACTAAACATGTACAGACTTTTTCCTTGTCATTATTCCCTGAACAATATAGTATAATTGCTTATATACATAAAACATTGACATTGTACTAAGTATTATAAGTAATTTAGAGATGATGTAAAGTATATGGGAAGATGTGCATAGGTAATATGCAAATATTACACCAGCTTATTTACTTTTTATTTTTTCTGAGATGGACTCTTGCTCTGTCATCCAGGCTGGAGTGCAGTGGCACAATCTCGGCTCCCTGCATCCTCCACCTCTCAGGCTCAAGCGATTCTCCCGCCTCGGCCTCTCGAGTAGCTGGGACTGTAGACGCCCACCACCACACCTGGCTACTTTTTGTATTTTTAGTAGAAACGAGATTTCACCATGTTTGTTAGGCTGGTCTCAAACCCCTGACCTCAGGTGATCCAGCCACCTCAGTCTCCCAAAATGCTTGGATTACAGGCGTGAGTCACCGTACCTGGGCTACCAGTTTATATCAGAGACTTGAACATCTGTAGATTTTGGTATCTGCAGAGGTCTTCTGGAACCAATCTCACGAGGATACCATGGATGGCTATATAAATATACAAAAACATATACACGTATGTACACATGTGATAAATGTGTCTCTGTGTATGAAAGGATCAAGATGCTATCATAGAGAATACATATTAGGAATGGAGAATATTAGGCAGAGACCTACTGCACATTAAATCATCAAAGATGTCTGCACTGAGGAAGGAGACAGCAGGTATGGGTCTACCTCTACCCATCTGCTCATTGCTTCTGCCCACTCAACTATTTTGGGAGCATCAAAGTGACCTTGCTACAGGCTGTCTTTTTCAATGGTATATAGGGTCACGTTGGCCTCTGAGAAGCCAGTTGGGCAGTGGGAGGGCAGGGGTGAAGCTCGTGGGCCTGGTAGGGTGGTAAGGATGCATCACATTTAAGCAGAGACAAGGAGGCAGTTACGTGAAAAGCAGGAAGAAAGCACTCTGCTAGGCTTTGGGAAATTGCAAACATCTCAGGCAGGACTTGCCACCGAGATTAAGCCGTTAGAAGAGGATTTTCTGCCTAGTCACAGAGCTTGCTTGCTGGGATCTAGCCTGCTGGCCATTGGGCTGTGTAGCAGATGCAGCCATATACCCGTCCCCGAGGTGGGCGCTGACAGTCCCCATTCACACAGGCAGATGCCTGCAGCTCTGCCTGAGTTTGTTTCCTGGCTTGCAGTTTGGCCCGTGCTCAGGCAGGTTGCAGGAGCCCTGAGTGAATGTCACAGGAGCATCCCATAGCAGGTGCGGGATAAGAGTTGGGGGATACATTCCTGAGCTTGCTCCGTCTCTGTGGGAGAGTTAGGAGGTGGGTTCTTTATCACCTCTCAGAGGGGCCCCACCAGAACAGAGCTTTGTTGTTCACGGGTTAAGCCACTTAGGCTTTCCTCCCTTCCCTGCCTCGCCACCGTCCTGACCCCTTCATCTTACCTCCTGAGACCCATCCCAACTAAACTACATGCACCCAGATTTTTACCCTAGGGTCCACTTGTGAGGAAATTCAAACCCTCTGGACAAGTCTTTCGTGATCATCCAAGATGAACACAAACACCTCTCCTCATCATCCCCTCCCCCAGTCGTTTTCTCTCCAGCCAGGCCTGTCGGCTCATCCTCTCCATGTAATTCTGCACTGTCCAACCATCCAACAACCTGAGAGTCATGCTAGCTCCCCATGTTCCTCTGCCTGGCAAGTTTCTAGTCATCCTTTAAATGTCACTTCCTCTTGCAAGCCCCTCCCGCTCTCCTGCCTCTATGCCCTTTACATAGTCTTTCTAATATTACCCTCACTAGATTCAACTATCTGTGCTTCCATCCATCCATCCATTTATCCCTCCATCTGTCCATCCATCCATCCATCCATCCATCCAGCAGCTACATATTAACTGCCTCTATATGCCAGACACTAATATGTACAGTTATCCGGGGTCTTCCTGTGCTAGAGGGGTCTTCTTGAAATCAGAGTGGGCCTCAGCATCTCTGTGCTTCCACCACATAGCACAGGCTCTGGAATGCAGTGGGTGTTTGGTAAGTGTTGCATCAAATTAAATGGATGAACTTTACCTATCCTATGTAATGATAATGAGATTCTTAATTACACAGGGGGAGGATACATCAGTATGTAGAATAAATGAGTACATTATCATCAAAATGTGAGCTACATGTTGACACAATTTTATGACTTAAAACAACTTGTAAGTCATTAAACCAGTAACTGTGTTTAATTTCCCAACGCCGAAGCAGAGACAGCCCCAGCAGGTTCCACTTGATCCCTCCATGAACCACAATGACAGAAATTCTTGCTTTGGTGCCTCAAATCTTTTCTTTAGAATTTTACTGGCCCCTTTGACTTCACAATTTCATACCGCTAGGGCTGCCATATGCTAATAAAATACAGGATGCAACCCTCAGTACTGGCAATATCTTCTCAAGAGATAACCAGAGTTAGTAAAACAAGCCAGCCAGTCTCTATGCAAACACCACGCATCACCAGTTCCTCCGACAACATCCTACACACAAAGTATACAGTCATAGATAAGATGGACTTAGACTCTGTGTTCTGAAACTTACAAAGATCTTTATACAAAAATGTTCACTGCAATACAGTTTATAATAGTATAACACCATAATTTCTTCTAAGATAGTTGGTTAAAAGGAATTATAGCATATCTTACAGAATATTCCACAGCCATTCAGAATGGTGGTGACATTCAAAATTTGTCATGACCTACAATAATGCTTACAATGTAAGCCTAGAAAGTAAAAGATAATCAGGGTACATAGTGGTGTATTCAGTGTGATTCCAATTCTGTGTGTAAGAAAATATGGATAATACATATTAGAAAACTACTGTAACAGAATAAGCCAAATTATTGAGAATGTTTATCTCTGAGTTATGGCGTTACGATTGACATTTTTGTTGTTTTCTGTATTTTCCAAATCTCATTCTTTAGAATAGCATACACATGTTGCTTTCATAATAATACTTTTTAAAAAGAGCTTAGTAGAGGTCAGAGTAGGTCCGTCTGCAAAATGCGACATTTCATTCTCTGATGTTTAAGTGTATCAAGAGAACTTATTAGTATGTGTTCAGAACTTTTGCTGCTCTAGGAGAAGTAAGGGCTTTCAGTCACGCCAAGAGCTTTTTAGGAATGAGAAAGCAGGAAAACAACACCAACAATAACAACAACAGACTCTTAAACTGTGACTGATGCGCCTTCACTTCTTTTGTTGATGTGACCTGCAACCACTCAATAGTGAACAAAAGCGGTGGGTGCATGGGAGGAGGAAGCAAGACAGAAAACAAACCAGTCACCTCTCCCTCCGTCTCCCTGCGCTTCTGATGCATAAACCTGTGGTGGCCCTCATCCTGTGCCAGCTGTGCACTTCAAAACTTTGGCAAAGTGGACCATGTGTACATTCTATATTTTAGACCATGTGTACATTTCATTTTTGGTACAACTGAGTATGCACGTCCTGCCTGTCCATCGGAGTGTGGACATGATAGAGCTCACAGAAGCAGTGTAATGTGCGATACCACTTGCTGTGAGTAAAAGGAAAAAGCTAAATTGGGGCTGTTGACTGAGGAAGATCACCCTTTTCCTGGACCACGTAAGAAATTCGTCTTGTTCACACGCATTAAAAGAGCCAGGTCAGACCACTAAGAAGTTCTAAAGTCAAGGGGGAAACTAAGTGTCAATGACAGTAAGTGTCATTGTAGAGACTGGCAGATGTTGTTATGCTGTGGTTGTGAATGGCAATGTTATCTCGCCTACATTTTAAGTGTTATTTGAAACTTTTTTTTTTTTGAGACAAAGGTTCGCTTTTGTTGCCCAGGCTGGAGTGCAATGGCATAATCTCAGCTCACTGCAACCTCTGCCTCCCAGGTTCAAGTGATATTCCTGCCTCAGCCTCCCGAGTAGCTGACATTACAGGCATGCACCACCACACCCAGCCAATTTTGTATTTTTGGTAGAGACGGGGTTTCTTCATGTTGGTCGGGCTGGTCTTGAACTGCCGACCTCAGGTGATCTGCCCACCTTGGCCTCCCAAAGTGCTGGGATTACAGGCATGAGCCACTGTGCCCTGACATTATTTGAATTTTTATTTTTTTGAGAGGGAGTCTTGCTCTGTCGATCAGGCTGGAGTGCAGTGGCGCAATTTCAGCTCACTGTGACCTCCGCCTCTCAGGTGCAAGTGATTCTCCTGCCTTAACCTCCCAAGTAGCTGGAATTACAGGTGTCCACCACCATGCCCGGCTAATTTTTTGTATTTTTTTAGTAAAGATAGGGTTTCACCATGTTAGCCAGGATGGTCTCAATCTCCTGACTTCGTGATCCGCCCGCCTCGGCCTCCCAAAGTGCTGGGATTACAGGCACAAGCCACCGCACCCGGCCCCATTATTTGAACTTTTTATCACTCAAGTGTGCTACCCAAAATTGTGTTATACAAAAGTAGGCTGTGAACAAAGAAATATCAAGAACTGCTGATGTCCAAGTGGAAGGAGATGGTTCTGCTGTGCCACATTTAAGAGGGTTATCACTTGGCAGGCCACTGTCTTTTGGATGTAGTGGCATTTGCCCAAGAGAAGAGTTGAAGAGATTAAACATGCTCAGAGTGGAAAACAGAAGATCTACGATGCAGGAGCCATGTGGAAATATTGACAGGGTAATAAGAAGGGACATGAGAAATACAAGCCGACAGTTTTGTGTGCCCTGCCTCCTAAGAGCAAAATGTACAGGAAGGCTATGGATAACATACTATAAATAAGACCTTCTAACAATTAGGGGTGCCTCAAAATAGAATGGGCTGACTAGAGAGGCAATTAGTGCTCCATTTCCACCTCATTAATTTTCATCCTGGAAATATTACAGGAGGAAGCTGAGTCAGGAAGCTCCTTCTGCACCAGGTAGGAGGTTGGAGTGGATGACTCCAAGGACATTTTGGGTCCTAAGAGTCTCCAGAGCTGTGTATTCAATGCTCCTCATGTTGCCTCCATCTTGGACCCCCATGTGGGACCATGCCTGCTCAATGATCTTGTTGGAGAGACAGGTAAGGAGCTGAAGTGCTTACCATGAATATTAGCTGGTACCAGGCAGGGTGTTAAGTCCTTACCAGAGTCATCTTCTTCACTCCTTTTTTTTTTGGTAGTTTCCACAACAACAATGTTCTGTATTTTCTTTTTTTAAATTTTTTTTTATTATACTTTAAGTTCTGGGGTACATGTACAGAACGTGCACGTTTGTTATATAGGTATACACGTGCCATGGTGGTTTGCTGCATTCATCACCTTATCATCTACATTAGGTATTTCTCCTTTTTTTTTGAGACAGAGTCTCCCTCTGTCACCAGGTTAGAGTGCAGTGGCACAATCTCAGCTCACTGCAACCTCTGACTCCCTGGTTCAAATGATTCTCCTACCTCAGCCTCCCGAGTAGCTGGGATTATAGGCATGCACAACAATGCCCAGGTAATTTTTGTATTTTTAGTAGAGACAGGGTTTCACCATGTTAACCAGGATGGTCTTGATCTCCTGACCTCATGATCCACTCGCCTCAGCCTCCCAGAGTGCTGGGATTACAGGTGTGAGCCACCGTGCCCAGCCCAGGTATTTCTCCTAATGATATCGCTTCCCTAGCCCCCCAACCCCCAGCTATCCCTCCCCTAGACCCCCATCCCCGACAGGCCCCGGTGTGTGATGTTCCCCTCCTTGTGTCCATGTATTCTATTGTTCAACACCCACTTATGAGTGAGAACATGCAGTGTTTGGTTTTCTGTTCTTGTGTCAGTTTGCTGAGAATGATGGTTTTGTGGAGAAATAGAAATGCTTTTACATTGTTGGTGGGAGTGTAAATTAGTTCAGCCATTGTGGAAGACAGTGTGGTGATTCCTCAAGGATCTAGAACTAGAAATACCATTTGACCCAGCAATCCCATTACTGGGTATATACCCAAAGGATGATAAACCATTCTATTATAAAGACACATGCAAACGTATGTTTATTGCAGTACTGTTCACAATAGCAAAGACTTGGAACCAACTCAAATGCCCATTAGTGATAGACTGGATAAAGAAAATGTGGCACATAGACAACATGGAATACTATGCAGCCATAAAAATGGTTAAGTTCATGTCCTTCACTCTTAGGGGGCACCATTACTGTGCACAAAGGCAAAAACAAAAGTTATAAATGCTTACGTGATTTGCTCAATGCCAGCTGTCTGGTAAATGTAATCAGGGGTACTTCCGCCGGTGGTCTGCCTCTAGAATATGCCACCTAGTGTTTCTAGAACCTACCCAGCATAGTGTGTGGCAAAAAGTAGGTGCACAGTCCATGGCACTTAGGTACATGGCACATAAATGTCCACTGAATAAGAAACAAGCATTCAAAATTTGCGAGACAGAGAGAATACCATGAAAGAAACAAGGTGTTGCATTACTAAGATGTCAAAGGAGGGGAAAATGCAAAGAGATCATCATTCATTCATCCATTAATTCATTCATCTCCATGTTTTTATGAACAAATTCTATGTGCCTGGCTGCATACCAGGGGCTCTAGATAAGAGGTGACAGAAGACAGCATTGGTCCTGGTGCTGCCACTCTTTGAGCAAGGGAGATGGCTTGGTAAACAATATTGAGTGAAATACTTTTGCTACATTCACAAACAAAGCCAGTTAACTTTGAAAGTTTGCCATTGATAGGTAACAGCAGGACAAAGAGCTTTGAAAAGGGTCTTGTCCTACAAAGAAAGCAGGTGGGAGAATGGGAAGGTAGCAAAGGTGAACTGAATAGAACTAAACATCCCAGTAGGAATTTCTATCTGGAGATCTGGCCACTGCATGTCAGTTCCCTACAGGACTGGTAGTTAAAATGTACTCTGATCCAGAAGCCTCCGATGTCACCTTCCAGCTGTGATGGGTCCTGTCCCGCCCGGATCAGAACCTCAGCCACAGGATTTGAAGTCACAGAAAGAGTCCTGATGTCTGATCTCTGAGGACTGGCAGGAATGGAGCAATGATTTCAGCGTTTGAGTCATTCATGTTCAGGGCAGGTGCTTTGAAATGGAATTGTTGATCACATCAGAAGGTGCTGAAACCAAGGTCAGGCTCCTGCCTGTTGAGAGGCCTTGTTAATGAGGTGCCTTTGGCAAACACAGCAAACACGGATGCCCGAGCCAGGCAGGAAGGCACACTGCTGAGCTGTGAAAACGATCATCCCAAGTAAGCGCATTTACTCTCTGGCAGGTACTGTTGCATGCTTGTTTACAAATCCCTGTGTTTAGGGTACAGGCATTGTAGGAGATGGGTAAAGACAGGAGTAGGGGACGTGAGCTTACATTTCCTAAGCCCCCACTTTGTGTTTGATTCTGTGCAAGGCTCTATGTACATTTGTCTATTGCACATTCATCATGATAAGCTGGTGAGGTAGGTAATATCATCCCAACTTTACAGCTAAGGCTCTCAATTCAGAATAACAAGCTCAGGTTCCCTAAGTACTTAGCAGCAGATCCAAGATCAGAATCCAAGTCCCACTGATGCTGCCCCTTTGCCCTTCTCTCCTGGCCACCCTAATATTTTTCTTGACTTAATCTTAGGATGACTCTACGACCCAGTTTGCCTAAGACACAGTTTGTGCCTGTTGATTAAGGAGAATTAATAATAGCATTCCTTTTCATTCTCAGAAAGAGTCCCAGTTTAGATAATAAATTATATGGTCACCCTACACAACAGTAGTTTGAGTCGTTGGGGTTTTGTTGTTGTTATTGTTGTTTTTTGGTTGAAAGAGATGCATTTATCAAAACCACAACTTCAAACTATGGGTACAAATCATAATTTGGCTGGAAATGAGAATCCGGCATCCTACTATGCAAATACGATCATCCAGGAAATTTATCCAAATGCACTACATGAAAGGCAGCCAGCCTGGAAGTGACTCTAATACTCCTCCACTCCTCGATTTAGAGCCCTGTGAAGGGGACTTTGCCATCTGGTGGACTGGACTGCTCCATGGTTGCTGGAATCCAACTCTGAAGCAATGTGTCAGTCTGTGGGCTATGGGTTGTCCTGTGGCCAGGCATGGGGTCCCTCACTTGGAGAATATTGGTAATGACAGACACAAGCCTTGCTATGGTCTCTGCAAGGGTTGATTAGCAGAGTTACCATGTGCAGTTGGGCAGGCTGTACACTGCACAAAAACACCAAACCATGAGGCAAGCAAGAGATCTCTTACACACTAGTTGCTAGGGCTCACAACTCTAGCCTGTCTTTCTAATTCACAAAAAACTGTGGTAGGGTAGAGCAGGGTCGGCTACAGTTATAGATTAAACCTTTCCAACCCTGCCCTGCCACTGACAATCAGAAATACCAGAGGGCCTGGAAAAACAAAAGCTATTTAACCTGGAATTAGTAGACTGAAGATCATAACAAAGAATGGTACAGTCTTTAGGAAGAGCAGAGCTGGCCAGAGTTGGTGGCTCATGCCTGTAATCCCAGTGCTTTGGGAAGCCGAGGTGAAAGGATTGCTTGAGTCCAGGAGCTCAAGACCAGCCTGGACAATGGAGTGGGACCATGTCTCTACAAAAAAAAAAAAAAAATGTGTATATATATATATATATACACACACACACATATACATATATACATATATTAGTGCCTGTAGTCACAGCTATTTGAGAGGTTGAGTGAGATGGGAGGACTGCTGGAGCCCAGGAGTTTGAGGTTGCTGTGAGCTATGATCATGCCACTGCACATCAGGCTGGCAACAAAGTGAAAACCTGAATTAGAGAGAGAGAGAGAGAGAGAGAGCAAGGCCCTAAAATCTACCGAGCATCCGAGCATATCCGCTGTGCCTGGCAGTCCATTAAACCTCTTTCCATTACAAATTACCCAGTCTCAGGTATGTCTTTATTAGCAGCATGGGAACAGACTACTACAGGGAGCTTACAGCCTAATGGGAGATACAAAAGAAATTTTTAAAGAGGAGAGAGACAGAGAAGAGAAGGGAGGAGAAGAAAGGGAGTAGGGGGAGGGCAAAAAACAAGAGAAGAGAAGCAAACAGGAGAGGAGAATTAGGGTACAGAGTAAAGGATGGTTGGGCCATGATGTGAGTGAGTCTGGGGCAAAACAGAAAGAGATTAACTCTTCTGGGGAGACTCTGGGAGGGCTTCCCAGAAGAAGTGGTCTTGGAAGGCAAAGGGGATAAAACCAGCTTATTAGCACCTGCTCTGGGCCATCCCTGGGTGAACACATCACATGTGCTACCTACTTTGACCCACACCTGGCCTTGTGGAGTAGCCATTATCATCCTTGATCTAAAGAGGAAGAATCTGAGGCTCAGCTAAGGCTCCACTTGCCCAAGATCACCCGGGTAGTGAGAGTCCAGGACTGACTCCGATGTGACAGCCAGGAGCTTTACCTCGCTATGCAGCTTCTGCATCATTGCGTTTTCTGTTTCATTGCCTTGGAGGTCAGAAACAAAGCATAAAGAACCTGGGCTTAGCGATAAGGAGGCTTGCATTGAAACCTCACCACTTCCAGTTGCTACTGCTTAGACTTTCTGAGCCTTGGTTTGCAATGATTCTGGCAAGATGACCCTGAGTAAGTTCCCTTGCTCTTTCTGAGCCTTCCTTCCTGATGGCAATATGATGTTGGGTGGACAGAATGAGATGTGTGTAAAGTGCCCAACACCGTGCTTGACCAAGAGTAGCTTACCATGAAGAGGTGGTTGGTTCCCTTTCCCTCTCTCCTTTTAGCCTACAAACCCACAACTGTCCGGTAGCATAGGGCAGAGGTTAAGACTGCAGAAGCCAGAGCCAGACTCCTTGGATTCAGATCTTCTCCCTGCTATTGCTGTGTGACTTTAGGCTGTTACCTAACTTCTCTGTGAAGATGAACTAGTACCTACCTCATAAAGATTGTGATGAGGTTCGAATTAGCTATTATTTATAGAGCATGTTGAGCCCTGTCTGGCACACAGTAAGCTCTGTGCAGCTGGAGTTTAATGCATCAACCTATATGCTTCACCATTTTGTCTCATTTGCTTCTTAATCCAGTACCTCAGCAATGAGCTCCGAGCAGTCTAAGTAGAGGAAAAGGTTTAAATTGTCATCCTTGCAGTCAGTTGCTGGAGCAAAGCTGTGATAGGCTAGGAAAACCCCGTGCACCATGGCTGACCATCAAGAGCCTCAGACCCTGCTAATGGGGATGTGGGCTTATTTTCTCTTCCTGCTTCCGCTATTCACAGAGGACTATGCTGGTCACGCCCTGATCTACAGGATCCTACACAGTGAATCCATGGACTATGGGTCAGCCTCAACTAGGAAAACAGGAAGTGGATTGTTACAATGCCGTAATTGAGCAAATTTGAAGAAAGATGACTTTCTAGAGCAGTGGATCTCAGCGCTGTCAGCACAGTATAATTCTCTAGGGAATGTGTAATTATATACGAATAGTCAGACCCCATCCAGGTTTTAAATATATATATATCTGATTGTCAGATATTCTGAGCATCATAGGGCCCGTCTCATCTAAATTACAGGGAATGTGCCAATAAGGATGATTGACGTCAGTGGTTCTCAGCTTGAGCTGCATCAGAATCCCCTAGAGGGCCTGTTTAAACTCAGGCTGCAGGGCCCCACCCTGGGAGTTTCTGATTCCATAGGTCTAGGTTGGAGCCTGGGAATCTGCATTACAGCACGTCCCCAGGTGATGTTGAGGCCGGTGGCTCTGTCACCACACACTAAGAAGCACGGATCCACACAATAAATAAAAGAGAAAAAAATAAGACACCAACCACCAAGTCTTCCGAAAGACTCCCTCTACTTCTTTTGGGGATTAAAAAACATTGTCCATACTTATATTTTGAGCAGTTGAAGAATGCCTGTCCCACTCTTTTCCATTTTTCTTCCCCATCTCTTATCTGAGCTGTGCACCCCTATAACTTCTTGCTATTGAAATTCTCAGCACCTGTGTGTCACAGTGCATGTCACGTGTAGGTCAACAGCTTTGCAGTGACAAAGAAAAAGAAAAACTTGACTGATGCTTGAAGCATTATAGGTGAGAACATAGAATAGTCTTTGCTGCCTTTGGTGGCAGGTCACGTGTATCAGCCCACACAGTGGGATTTGAATTTCCTCTTAGAACAATTGAGTCACTCAGTTATTGAGCAGACAAAGGACAGCGTGATCTGAGAAAAGTGTTTCTGACCCTGTATCTAAACCTCAGTGTGGGAGTTTGTATTGTCATAAGAAAAACGTAAGTATTGCTCATGCATCCAATGTACTTGATGTTGTGATAATTTTCAGTTATTTTTGCTCATCTAAGTACCTCTATGTGTTGATGAAGATGAAAAAATAATGACAACTTTTTGGACGAAGCAAATCGTACCTCACTGTCTCCTCCAGCCATTCATAAGCTCATTCTGCTAATTCACTTCCATTCTCTGACCACATTCATGGTCTGTGGTTTTCACGAGCTGTTTAACAGTGACTTTTAGAAGAGATGCACAAAATTCTGTTTCTAAGATGATCTTGAAAATGGTCAACTTAGTAATAGAAACTTCCATTTTCATCAAACCTGGGATAGTGATTCAACTTTCATACCTTTTGGGAGATTTCTCCAAATAGACTGTTTTTGGCCCAGCTACATAACTAGTCAATGTGATCAGGAAATGTTAAAACTGAAGAGACCATAGAATCATTAAGTTCCCACTTTAAAAATGTGAAACCGAGGCGCAGAAAAGTGAGCTTGCCCTTAGTCATACAACCCATTTGAGAAACCTGACCACAGGTGAGTCCTTTCTTTTCCTTCTCTATCTCCTCCCTGACATGCCAGCACATTCCACAATGCATGCCCCTCATTGTCTCCATGTGTGTGAAAACACAGTGCACCAACGTGGTCTTTTGCTAGTGGTTCCGTGGAATTCGTGTTCTTATTCTTATGGTTTAGGTGTATAATTGCACTTTTAATGGTTTATTTATTTCATTAGTATCTGTCATCTTGATTACAATGCAAGTTCCAAGACAGGGACCATATATAAGAATAACCTGTTTATATTTCCAGCACCTCTGATAATATTTGATCCAGTAGAGACACTCATTAAATAACACTGTAGTGATGGAATGAATGACTCAGTGAAGTAACACAGAGAGGCTGAGATTCAAAGGATATAAGGAATAAACTGGGAGAAAAGACAGTAAAGAGGAAGGACTGAGTGTTTTTCCCTATGGTCATGGTAGAGTTCTGGAATATGTGGAGAAGCAGGGCTGGAGGAGTAGACAGTATTTACATTATAGAGATTTTCCTATGCCATCTATTCTCTGTCCCTACTTACTAGAGTTTCTGATGCTAAATCCTGAATCTCAGTGCACTGGTAGGATTATCTATCCTAAATTTCCACTTAATGGGTGAACAGAATTTGAACTGCACTCCATCCCAATCCCAAAAGTGTTACAGCTAAAAGCTGCTACTTATTCAGTACTTAATATGTACCAGGCAGTGTAGTAAGCCTTTAAAGAGATGGATTCACTTCTCTAATCATTCACCTACTGTGCTTGGCTTTGCGTTAAACTACCAGTCTGTCAGTCAGGCTCATATTTCAGGGACCCAGATCAGCTCTCTTGTTACCACAGTCCCTGGATTTCCTGCTGCTTCTGCTCTACTTAAGGAGACTCTAGCAGTTCTGCAATAAGGATTGAGTTGATAAACATCTGGTTGAAAATCTCTTTGCCCATATGAACCTGAGACAAAGCCATCCAAAGAGTAATTAATGGCAGAGACCCGTGGTTCTCTCTAAGATGGCAACTCGAGTGCTTAGCTGCACAGATAAGATTAATAGCAGAGTGGCCTTAGAGTCAGGGATACCTCCCATCTTTATCATTTACAAGCCAGGTAACCTTGGCCAACTTTCTTTTTCTCTCTGAATCTCCATGTTTAGGTATGAAAAGAAGACAAAAATATTACATGAAAGTTGGTTTAAGGATTTAATGAAGCACTTTAGTACAGTATCTGCCCCATGGTGGGACAAAAGCAGCTGCAGCTGCTATTAATGCTGTATTGTTAGCCGTAGGGAAGAGAAGGGCAGGTGTGGTGCAGAATTCTTACAGTCAAAAGAAGGAAGGAAAGTCCATTAAAAATAAGTGCATGCAAATCGTCATTTACTGCAGTGACTGGGAGAATGGATTGTCTTGTTCATTTTACGTTCTGGGTCTGGAGGTAAATTGCAAAGTCCTTTTTATTGAAAGTTCATTCTGTCTTCCACAAATGTTTATTGAGTCCATGCTGTTTGCTAGGCACGTAGGAGAAACGAGGATAAATGAGCTGCCGATCCTGCACTCACCAATACTGATTTTCTATAAATGTGAGGGAAGACACTTTTCTGCTTAAATACAGAATACTGAGCATTATTTACTTTAAAATTTGTTGAAGATATTATAAGGGCCTCTCAGTGCCTAAGACAGGTGATGGAGAATGGAAAGGCTGCAAGTCGATATGTGATGAATTTGTTTTCCATCCATTAATATTTATATTATGGTATGAATTATTATACATTATACATAAGACTTATACAGCATACTAATTTTAATTGTTATTAATAATTCTATTTCTATATTACTTATTAAATATGTAGTATGTATTATGTATGTATATATAAGATTAATTATACACATCATGGCTATATATATTAATTGTACATTCTAATTATAAGTAATTATAAATTTATCTATTACATATAGTACTCGCATATTATGTTATATAATAATATAAATAGATAAGGGATCTGGATTACCTATATTATCTCTCTTTTTTTTTTTTTTTTACTATGTGCATGTTTTTCTTTAAAATAGAAATAGTGAAGGTCTGCTTGGGTCAGAACCTGAATAGGTTAATTCAATCTGTACTTTATTCCAACTGTACAATACTAAAGGACATGAAGTCTGCAAAATGATTGGGAAGGGCTGCCCCATACGTTCAACTCCTCCAGTTTCTCATGGATCTGTCCAACAAATTTTACAGACATTTTCTATATGTCAGGCTCTGCACTGGGCACAGAGAGCCGGTGGAGACACCATCCCTGCCCTCCCAGAGCTCACAGATGGGGCAGGCAGAAGCCACAGAGGCTGTAGTGGCCATGCTTCGTGAGGAAGGAACCACAAGTCAACAGGGGCACAAAAGAGGGCAACCGACTTGACCTGGGATGCTAGAAAGGGTTCCTAGGGATGGAGATGTCTGAGTGGGAATGGCTCCAATTGGAAGAAGAAAGAGGAAGGAGGGCATAATGAGAAGGGGGAAAGCATGTGGGGAAATTGGCATTGATGCTAAAATAGCACAGTCAAGCAGGACTGGATGGCAGGAGCGTGGATATGCTGCTACTGCGAATATAATAAGACCAAGAAAAATAGGAAGAGTGGGCTTAGGAGTAGTGATAGCAAGTATGTATTGAGCATTTATTGTTCTAGGCATTTTGATGCATTCTGTCATGTAATCCCACAGTAAACCTAGACTCTGTAGAGTATCACTATCCACATGTTTTAGATGAGTGAACAGAGGTGCCAATACATTGCTTATCTGGTAAGTGTGGCAGCCAGGAGAGAAGCAGATTCAGCTGTTACTCTAGTGGTGTTGGAGCAGGCACCTAGCCTCTGTAAACCTCAGCTGCTTCCTCAGTAAAATAAGGTGAGGCTGGGCACAGTGGCTCATGCCTGTAATCCTCATTCTTTGGGAAGCCAAGATAGGTGGATCACTTGAGGCCAGAAATTCTAGTCCAGCCTGGGTAAAAGAGTGAGATCCCATCTTTACAAAAAAAGTTTTTAAAAAAACTATTTGGGTGTGGTGGCATGCACCTGTAGTCCCAGCTACTGGAGAGTCTGAGGCAGGAGAATCACTTGAGCCCAGGAGTTCAAGGCTGCAATGAGCAATCATTGAGCCACTACACTCCAACCTGGGTGACAGAGTGAGACCCTGTCTCTAATAAGAAACAAAAATAAGATAAAAGGTCACTTTGAGAGTGCCAGGGTTGAGAGCAGCATAATGCCATGCCCATGGCAAATGCTAACCAGTAGTGGCTAAAGTTCCATGTGTGTTAAGGAGTAGAGACTGGAAAAGTGGAGGAAATCAGTGAACGAGGCAGACTGGGTGAGATAAGAGGGGCCGGCCTTGTGTGACCAACTAGGTAGTGTGCATTTTATTCTGAAAGCTGTGTTGGACATTGGGAATTCCAGAATAAATAGTGACATACACAGTGTTTGTTTGAGAAATGTCCCTCTGATCACAGAAGGACTTTAGGAAACAGCCAGGTCAGGTGGAGGAGTGTTGTCATCGTTCAGGGTGAAAAATGTGATGACCCAGACTAAGAAGAGACCATCATAAGAGCTGTTAAGGAGAAAGAGATAACACACTTGCTGAATAATGGGACGTGAGGGCTAGGGAGGAAGATGGGGCTAGGGAGGAAGACGAGGCCAGGATGCCGTCCAGATTCCTGGCTTCAGCGCCGGGGAATGGTGCTGTCCATCTGCTGAAGCAGGAAACACAGTAAGAAGAATGTTGTGGGTTGAATTGCATTCCACCTCCACCACTCCAAATTCATCTGTTGAAGCCCTAACCCCCAGCACCTCAGAATGTTGCTTTATTTGAACATTGGGTCTTTACAAAGACAATCAAGTTAAACTGAGGTCATTACAGTGGGTCCTCATCCAATAGGGCTGGTGTTCTCATGAGAAGAGGAAAGTCACACACAGAAAGTCATAGAGGGAAGACGGTGTGGAGAGACACAGGGAGAAGAGGCACATCTACAAGCCAAGGAGAAAGGCCTGGAATAGATCTTTCGCTCATAGCCCTCAGAAGGGACCAACCCTGCCAATACCTTGATTTTTGACTTTGAACCTCTGGAACTGCAAGAAAAGAAACTTCTGATGTTTAAGCCACTGGGACTGTAAGACTTTGTTACAGCAGCCCTAGGAAACTGACTCAGGGAGTAACTCATTCAGAGATGGCCACGAGTTAGGTTTTGGATCAGTTGAGTGTGATGTGTTGCTTTTGGGACAGCCAGGTGGAGACAAATGCCAAAACGATAGAGATGCAAATCTAGGACTTCGTGGGTAGCTTGGGACTGGAGATTAACACACACCAATCATGTTGGACACTCTGGCATCCATAGCACAGTGCAAGCAGTACAGAATAGAAAGTTGAAAAGTAGTTGAATGAATAAATGTCCTATTTGCCTAAGGACAGAGGGCAGAAAGGACTACAGGGATTACTGGAATGAATTCTAATTTCCCATCCCAGTACTAAGAAGGCTAGCTCAAGCCCCGTCCATATGGAGCTGTAAGTATGACATATCTGAAACCAGCAAATTTTAGAGAATTGCTGCATTGGTTGCTGATATTTACACTCACTAGAAAAGAGAGTCCTCTCTTTGTTTTATAAAACGTGGGAGGCAGGAGAATTAAACAAATGTCAAAGCTATTCTTAGGACAGAGAACTATAGCCTGTCCGGAGTCTCAGGTTCACGCCCATATTCTGAAATGTTGACCTCCCAGGGAGTGTGCCAGCAACACGTCTATTTTAGGTAGGAACCTTAAAGCCTGCTTAGCTTAAAATGTCAAAATAAGTAGACAGCATAACACAATAGAAAATGAAATAACTGGCTGGGCGCAGTGGCTCACGCCTGTAATCCCAGCACTTTGGGAGGCCGAGGCGGGTGGATCACGAGGTCAACAGATCGAGACCATCCTGGTCAACCTGGTGAAACCCCGTCTCTACGAAAAACTACAAAAAATGAGCTGGGCATGGTGGCGCGTGCCTGTAATCCCAGCTACTCAGGAGGCTGAGGCAGGAGAATTGCCTGAACCCAGGAGGCGGAGGTTGCGGTGAGCCGAGATCGCGCCATTGCACTCCAGCCTGGGTAACAAGAGCGAAACTGTCTCAAAAAAAAAAAAAGAAAATGAAATAACTGGAAACCAGGAGACCTTACTTTGAATCCCAGATTTGCCTCTGAAAAAGTGGGTAACCTTAACCTTTCTGAATGTCTTCTTCAACTACTGAGCAGTTATGGGGAGGGGGTAATTGGATGATCTTCCAACCCTGACATTCTAGGATTCTCTCAATGTTGCCTTTAATTGCAACTGGTGATAAGATAACATTTCCATAAATTGACCTGCCAAGCTGATTTAGTCCGCTAGCATGAAGACATGAAAATAAGATGATAAGCAGAAATTAACATCACAGATGACTCTGGTAGAATATTTTCCCTCCTTAAAATGGCAGATGGAACACCAGAAAGAGACAACGCTTGGTTTTAGAATGCATCTTCATTACCAGAAAATTAGGTTTTACTGGAAAATGTCTGAATACACGTGACCACAATATTTTGTCCAATGACTTCAATTTTGACCATATTGAAAAAGGATACGGAAAAATAAACCTACTCCTAACTGCATTTGTGATTTCCCCCGGACCATTTAATATTTAAAACTTGCATTGACCTTTTCTTTATATGACGGGGCATCTCAGCAATGGATACGATAAGCCCCTAAAGGGAAAAGGTAATTAGGATGGATTGAGTATCTAAGTCACATTTTGTGCCAGGTCCTTGACCTGTGTTACATAATACCTTATTTAACACCTCTCTGTAGAAGATGCTGTCAGCCACACCCTATCTTTTCTGCATTTAACATGCCGAAGGTTGCTAAGTGGGAGACGCTTGACCAGAGCAAGCCAGACAGGCACAAGAATTACCATTGCAGAAGCAGCCCTCAACAAGTATCAGATGGAAATGTGCTAGATAAATACTCCAGCTTCCTTAACCATGGTTGGGATAACTCAGAGGCGTATTCTGCACACACTCACAGGATTCCTTAGGGGAATTGAGCTCCAGTTATGCATGGTAGATATGGCCTTGATAACACATCTTTTATACTGTCTTAATACCATGTTATTTCCTGAGATCACTGTCCAGACAAAACACCTACATTCAAATCCTTATCTCAGGTTTGGCTTCTGGGGGACCCAAACTAAGACATCTGCCAGAGCCCTGTGGAGTAGGTGGCATTGCTGCCATGGGCAGCTCAGTGTGGTTAGATAACAGTTGTTAAGTCTTGGTGCTTGCATTCGTCTGATTGCCATTGCCTTTCCCCTATGCCAGTGATTCTCAACCACAGGAGATTTTGTCCTCCCGCCCAGGGGACATTCTGCAATGTCTGGACATGTCTGTGGTTGTCACAACTGGGAAGATGCTACTGGCATGTAGTAGGTAGAGGTCAGGAGTGCTAAACGTCTGACAATGCATAGTACAGTCTCCTGCAACAAAGATTAATCCAACCTTAAAAATGCTGGCCAGTCACGGTGGCTCACACCTGTAATCCAAGCACTTTGGGAGGCCGAGGTGGGTGGACTGCCTGAGCTCAGGAGTTTGAGAACAGCCGGCGCTGCACGGCAAAACCCATCTCTACTAAAAATATAAAAAAGGAGCTGGGCATGGCAGCATGCGCACGTAGTCCCAGCTACTCTGGAGGCTGAGGTGAGAGGATCGCTAGAACCCAGGAGGCGGAGGTTGCAGTGAGCCAAGATCACACCCTTGCACTCCAGCCTGGGCAACAGAGCGAGACTCCGTCTCAAAAAAAAAAAAAAAAAAAAAAATGGCAATCGTGCCAATGAGGAATGCCGCTCTACACCCAGAAAGACTGGCTGTGATATGTTGGCTCCTATGTGTGACATATCTATTGTCTTTTCCTTCCAGGGCCAAGCTGTGGCTCAGCTGTGTTCCACTGTCCCCAATGTGACTGTTTTTGGAACAGCCTCTACTTTCAAGCATGAAGCAATCAAAGACTCTGTGACCCACCTCTTTGACAGAAATGCAGACTATGTGCAAGAAGTTAAAAGGTAAGATGTTTGCTTTTGAAACAGCACCAGGCTGGTCCTTGCTCTGCTCTCACAGAGCAGTAGCACTTATATAAAGGAGGGATCATCATCATCATCATATATAGCAAAAGTATATTGGGGGCTTAGTATTACTAGCTTTGTGCCAAATACTTCACATGTATTAGTTCATTTAATCCTCTTAGCAACCCCACCATTATCACCGAGGAATAAATCGGCTAAGTAACTTACAAAGCTAATTATTTAAAGCTATTAAAGTTACGCTAGCTCCTATTCAACCATCTTAACAAGTAGAAGTTTATTTCTCATTCATTCACATGACAGCTTAAGGTGGATATTTGGTGGATGATCTGCTGTAAGAACATTCAGAGACTCAGGCTCTTTTCATCTTATAGTTCCACTATTGTCTTGGGTCTTAAGGTCCTTTGCTTCTAGCCAGCAAATGGGGAGAGAGCTCCAAAGGGTTATGAATCGGAGGTTTTATGAGTCAGTCCCAGAAAGAACACACACCCTGCTCATATTCTAGCACTACGGCTCAGGTCATTGGCTACCCCTTACTGAAAGCAAACTGAGAAACCTTATCAGTGCATGCACCCAGACCACCTGGCACTGACAGTAAAGGGTGGAGCCTGTAGTCCAGCCAGGCATTTCAAGTTTGGAGCCCATGATTTTCCTGTACAGACAGCACCTCTCCGAGGAATGAAGCATGAGCCAAAATTACCCATAGGAAGAAAGGGGCAAGGAGGGGGCTGCTCTGGGAAGGGAAAGCCATGTGCGTGCATACTGAGAAATGGAAGTGACTCTGAGTCTGGGAGAAATACAACAAGGTTTACTGGGGTGCAAGTCCAGTGATGTCTTGTTATCTCATCTAATTATATATATTGGCAAAGGGACACCTGGGGGAAAAGGGAAGGAGGGGCATGAGATGAGGCTAGGCAAGGAGACAGGTGTCCAAGGCACATAAAGACCACATACACCAATCTAGGAAATGTGGACTGGACTCCAACCTGGGTGAGACCAAGAGCCACTGCAGGACCAAAGTGGTGCTATGATTGATTTCAGTTTTGAACAGTCGCTGGTGGTGTGGAGAGGATGGATAGGAGGAGGGAGGCTGGGGCGGCAAGATCATCTGCTGGCTGTTGTCATCACCTGGGAGCATGATGGTTTATAACCTGTGATTCTGAAGTTATTGATCATGGCCGTGTGTGTCAACACACGGAGTCAGTTGGAAACCCAGCTGTCGCCATTCTTTCAGATGATTTGTGTCTCACTCTGGCTATTGCTCTGGGCTCCACGCTTGTTCTGAGGGTCTATGCCACTCACGGCTCCTGAGGATTCAGATTAAGGCCGGAGCCATTGTTTTGGCATTCTCATTTTCCAACACAAAATTGTTATATACAAAAGTATTAGGTTGTCCAGATAGTATCATAATAAAGAAACAAGGCTGGGCACAGTGGCTCATGCCTGTAATCTCAGCACTTTGGAAGGCTAAGGAGGGCATATCACTTGAGCCCAGGAGTTTGAGACCAGCCTGGCCAACATGGTGATGCCCCGTCTTTACCTATGCCCCCCTAAGAATACAAAACTTAGCTGAGCATGGTGATGCATGCCTGTAATCTCAGCTACTCAGGGGGCTGAGGTGGCTGGATAACTCGAGCCTGGGAGGCAGAGGTTAGAATGAGCTCAGATCATGCCACTGCACTCCAGTATGGGTGACAGCAAGAGCCTCTCTCCAAAAGGAAATAATTTTCTTCAAATCACGGATGAAGGTGGGAAAACTGAAGGACAAGTCAATGGGAGAGCTGGTTACTTGAGATGACAGTTCTAGAACTGATTTGGTGAAACTTGGGAAGTTTCTTTAAAAAGAGGGGGTTCTGATGGTCTGGGTTTTCAGATTCGTTTTTAAATTTTAAATGCAGGGCATTGTATATAATTTAAGGTTGTCCCCATAGTTCCATCAGGATGTGAAAGGAAAGCTTAAAGCTAGATGTTAGAAGCTGACCCTCTGTTTCTCAGATGTCTACAGGCTGCAGGCCAACTTTGAAGACATCCAGTTGCCAGTTCCATAGCCCTCAGGTCCTCTTTAACTCGAGTGTCTTAAGCTGTGGTCTGGAAAATGAGCTATCTTGTCTCTTCAGTAATTTTTTCTTTGACTCCCTTATGTAGTATTTTTGCAAGCATTCTTTCACGTATTCACATATATGATTGCTTAATACATCTGTGCTTTGTGTCTGTGATGGCTTGGAGACTGTGCCAGGGCAAGAGATCCAGCAATGCCACCTTGAGCGTCACTGTCCTCGTGAATCATAGAGTCTTAATGGGGGAGAGAGAGGACAAAAAATAAAACTATAAAGAGAAGTAACTGATTCACATTTTTGACATGTGCTCTGGTACCGAAATGCAAGGTGCTAGTGAATACTTACAGATGGAGAAATCAGAAACCTTGTCAATCACAGAGTGGGATTTTGGCAGAGAGTTGAGGGGTGAGAAGCTGGTCAAAGGAAGGGCATTTCTGACTAGCAGGGGATGCCATGGGCTAGGGTCCTGGGTCAGGAAAAGTTTGAACTTAACCTGAAAGGAGGCCAGTCCAGCTGGCAGAATGTAGGGAGTGGGAGGGAGACAGTATCTCTTCTGAAAAAGTAATAGCCCATAACCAGGGAACTCCTGCCTGCCCCATTTCCTCAGCATCCGCCCCATCCTGTCATCTTCCCACTGCCCTGCGTCTACTCTCTTAGCCCCCGAATCACCGATTTCTGCTGATGTCAGAGGAGCAAAAGGTATTTGAGACCCCCCTCACCCTCACCTTCCTACAAATGTGACTTCCCGCAGTTCATTGTTTTTTTTTGTTGTTGTTGTTTGGTTGGTTTTTTCTTTTTTTGAGACAGAGTTTCGCTCGTCACCCAGGCTGATGTGCAGTGGTGCAATCTTGGCTCACTGCAATCTTCCCCTCCCGGGTTCAAGCGATTCTTCTGCCTCAGCCTCCCAAGCAGCTGGGATTACAGGCAACTGCCACCACGCCCAGCTAATTTTTGTATTTTTGGTAAAGACAGAGTTTCAACATGTTGGCCAGGCTGGTCTCAAACTCCTGACCTCAGATGATCCACCTACCTCGACCTCCCAAACTACTGGGATTACAGCATGAACCACCACACCCAGCCTCAGTGTGTTTTTCAGTAGAGACCTTGGGATTACACTCAAAATGCCCAGCAAGTTAGAAATATGTTGACATGACCTCTCATCCCAGCAGACCTACTCTTAGGAAATAAGAAGAGCAAAGCTCTAGGTACGAGGCTGCCTGCTGCAGAGCCAAGCCCTGCTTCTGCTTCATTCTAAGTGCTCAGCACATATTGACAGAATGAATTATAGCATTGTCTGCAATAGTGAAAATTCAGAACGAGCCTCCACAATCAACAGAAGGGAAACAGTTCAGTAGATTATGCTACACCCACATATTGAGTATTGTGCAGTCCCTTAAAAAATGATAATTATGAAGATGGCCACAAAATGAAAAAAATGCCCATGGTAGCACAATGAGTGAAAAAAGCAGAATGCCAAATTCCATCTACTCTGTGATCACAGCTTTGTACAAATTCTCAGTGCATGTAGACATAAAATGAAAGGAAAGGCAAAAAATCCAACCACTAACATGGAATAGGAGTGGCATGCAGCGTGATTTCTCTTTATTTTTTGATCACAGATATTGTCACACTATTATGTGTATGATGAACCAGAAAAAAAAAAAGATAAAATTTTCTTGAGATGAAAACTCTTTTATAAGCCAGTCAATCGGGAAGCCTCCTTTGAACACATTCTCAGCCTTGAGGCAGGTATTGTAAAAGGAATAGAAAAAAATATATATTTATGATACAGACCTAACCTTTACGTCAGTTTCTTTGTCTCTCTGTATGAGGAGAGAGATGATTATGACTGAAACCAAGCCAAAGCGTTAGAAACGTTGAGTTGTGTGTACCTGACTGCAAGGGCTTTAGAAATAAGGGAAAGAGAAAGATCAGAGAGAGCACGTCAAGATGGACAGTCCCTCAGGTGCACTTGAAGGGTGCGATCGATTTCAGTAGGTGGAGGGAAGTGTGAGAGAATCCACACAAGGGAATCTTGGACAGAACAGGCAGATAATAAGAGCTACGCTTTGTTGATCTCCTACTACCCTGCTACGAGTTCAGTCAGACCATTTTTTGTGCACCTGAGACAATCCTATAAGGTGAACATTCCTCATTTTACAGATAAGGAGACTGAAAGGTAGGAGCAGATTTGGCCTCAGAGGTGTTCGATTCTATGAGCTTTCTATTCTGCAAAACTCCTCTTGGTTTACAAGAGGACTCGAGGAAACTTTCAGACGTGAAGGATATGTTCATTACGTGGATGGTGGTGAGGGTTTCACAGGAGTGAACATATTTCATCTCTCACCAAATTGTAACACTTTCAATATGTACAGTTTACTGTATGTCAATTGTATCTCAATAAAGCTATAAAAAACCTGCCTTAAAAACAAATCAAATAACATTTTAAAACTTCACTGGGTGGGAAATGGGTATACAATATTATTTCAGACCTTTTGTTCATTCATTCATTCATATAGAGATGCTTCATCACTTAGAGTGGAGTTATATCTCTGTAAACCCATCAGAATTTTAAAATATCATGAGTCAAAAATGTATATAAGGCCAGCCAGGGTGGCTCACACCTACAAATCCAGAACTTTGGGGAGGCTGAAGTGGGAGGATTACTGGAAGTCAAGAGTTAAAGATCAGCCTGGCCAATATGGTAAAACCCCATCTTTACTAAAAATACAAAAATTAGCTGGGCGCTGTGGTACACACCTGTAATCCCAGCTACTCGGGTGGCTGAGGCAGGAGAATGGCTTGAACTCAGGAGGTGGAGGCTACAGTGTGCTGACATTATGGCACTGCACTCAAGCCTGGGTGGAAGAGCAAGACTGTCTCAAAACAACAACAACAACAAAAAAAAAACACCCACAAAACACAACATTTTAATATTTCATTGGGTGGGAAATGGGTATACAAATTATTTCAGACCTTTTGTTTTTTTCCATTTATTCATGTACAGATGCCTCTCAACTTACAATGGCGTTACATCCTTGTAAACTCATAAGTTTAAAATATCATGAGTCAAAAATGTATTTAATACACCTTACCTACCGAATATCATGGCTTAGCTTAGCCTACCCTAAATTTACCTTAGTCTACAGTTTGGCAAAACGATCTAACACAAAGCCTATTTTACAATAAAATATTGAAAATTTCAACAACTCAGGGTTTTTCGTGCTTACTACATACTGTGCTAAGAGTGAGAAGCTGAACAGTTGTATGGGTACATCACACAGATGAAAAATTATTAAGTGAGAACATTGTACACGGAGGACCATCTATATTGTTGATGTCTGCAAACAGACTATGAAGATACAATGGTTAGCAAAACAAGTATATCCCCATGCAAGACAATGGGGTTGGCCGCCGATGGGGAAGTACAGGGCACTGCAGAGGCACAGGGGAGCAATGCCTAAATGGAAGCCTGAAGAACACATAGGAGCTCTCTTTTAGGTCTTACACATTTTATGAAGTAAATACTGTCCTCGTTTTTCAAAGGGAGGCAAAGCAAGCCTGGTTAAGTAAATGCCATGCAAATAAATGGGACGGGACTCAGTCTCCATTGGCTGTGGTTCCAGAGCTTGTGACCTTTCTAGCACCCACACACACTCTTAGGCAGTGAGGGCGGCTTGCTCCTCCAACATGGAGGAAGCCAGGTTGCCTGTATTAAAGCATGTAGCTTTGAGAGGTGCTTGGATGGTAGGAAGGGGTTAGATCAGAGCTTCCAAACTTAGCACTGTGGACATCTGGGGCAGGGCCATTCTGTTGTCAGGGGGGGCTACCTTGTACATTGCAGATGTTGAGCAGCATCCCCTGTCTCTACCCATTAGATGCCAGTAGCACCCCCCTGCCCTTCAAGTCATGAAAGTATAAAACATCTCCAGACCCTGGTGAAGAACTGGACTAGATTGATGTGGCTCTTGAAAGCCCTTAAATGGAGTAAACAGTGGATTATGTTAGAAATGTAGACTTCTTTGCAGATTTGAAGCAGTTAAGCACTGTTTTGAAAGGCGGATCTAAAGAAAACTGATCTGGCTGCCGTGCACAGGATGAGTGGGAGAAGAGACCTCCAAAATCAGTAGCAGGAGGGGCAAGGGAGAGGCGGTGCCTATAGAGATTTTGAAGGAGAATAAGACAGAATGACCGATGACTAGGGAAAATACTGCAAGATGAGACCAAGACTTCTTTTCCTTTTTGTTACTGTTAGACAATGAGCATTGGAAGCTGTAATGACTTCCTTTAGATAAGATAAAAACAGTGCGAGAGTGGGGGCCTGCCTAACAGGCCAGGGAAAATGGGACTGGAGCCCCAGTGAGTACAAAGCCACTCCCTTAGGCTGGGTGTGGTTGTTCACGCCTATAATCCCAGCACTTTAGGAGGCCAAGGCAGGAGGATCGCTTGAGACCACCGTGGGCAACATAGTGAGGCCCCCATCTCTAAAAAACAATTTGTTGTGTGCAATGGTTGTATACCTGTAGTCCCAGCTACTTGGGAGGCTGAGGCAGGAGGATCTCTTGAGCCTAGGAGTTTGAGGCTGCAGTGAGCTAGGATCATGCCACTGCACTGCGCCTGGGCAGCAGAACAAGACCCAGTCTTAATGATTTAAAAAAGCACCCCTTTTGAGCATTTTCCAACTGATAGACATGAGCTGGCTCTGGAAGTTAGGGACCTGGGATAAAGCACAGTCTCTAGCCAAAGGACCACAAAGCCGGCGGAGAAAGGAATCCAACTCCCGATCGAGAGGGAGCAGCTGCTTGTTCAAATGACTTGAATCTTGCAGATTCCGCTGATAGGTGACACTAAGGGGTATACACTCAGAAAAGGCAGAGATCAGACTGACCTCCTGCACTTCTAGCACAGGGCCTGGCACATAATGGGAGCTTATTTTAAAACTGGTGGAAATTAATGAGAGTTCAATCACCTGGAGGGAATAGGGACAAAGGGATTCCTGGAGGTAGTACTGCTAAGTACAGATGGGAGCTACTAAGAGTAAACACCAAGAATCCTACCACATCAGCACTGTGCTTGGCCCCCTGTGAGAAACCTATCATGTGCTGGGTGCTGTACTTGGCATTCTGCTGAAACCTACCAAAAATCAGCACTGTGCTTGGTCCCCTGTGAGAAACCTATCATGTGCTGGGTGCTGTACTTGGTACTCTGTTGAAAACTACCACACATCAGCACTATGCTTCGTCCCCTGGAAGAAACCTGTCATGTGCTGGGTGCTGTGCTTGGCACTCTGTGAGAAGCCTATGGTAGAGTAGGCACTGTGTCCCATCCTCTGTAAGAAGCCTATTGTGTGCCAAGCATGGTGCTTGGCACCCTGTGAAAAGCCTACTAAGTGCCAGACACTTGGAAATTGTCTCATGCTGTGATGGTTAAAGCCATGGCACAGATGAATTCTCAGAAAAAGGGATTCAGAAAGAGAAAACGGAGTGGAGAGCCAAAGACCCAGCTGGACAGCAAAGTCACGATAAAGGGGAATTCATTTCTTGGCAAGTCCGAAGGGTTTCTCTCCCAGTACTGGCTCTGTGGGAACCTACCACCACTCAAAAGAAATTCTTCCCTGATCTGTGTGGGCAAGAAGGAAAGAAGCAGCATTCACCACCCAGGGGCCAGGGATGAGGACACAGGAAGGACAGACATGAAGGTCTTGGATCAGCAACTCCAAAGTGTCTTGCTGCTGAATTTGGCTCATATAATCCCCAAGCTGGGGCTATTTGTGTTTGCTTTTTAAATCCGCAGAGATTTATGGCAGCAGGAAAAAGCACACAAAGGAACTGCTGCATTTGGCCTTCTGCCACACCCTCTTTGCTTTCATGTCATAATTACATATATATATACGCAGGCAGTGGCGAACACCCCCGGAAACCAGAGTCTGCGGTGTGGTGGGGAGGCACAGAAATGAGGATAGCCCTTGTTTCTCTGATGAGCCTTCCAGCTCCGAGCACTTGTGATTTTCATGATTATTTCATTAAAAGGGCTACTGCAGCGCTTTTCAATGTGGGTGTCACTGAGACAGGGTGCTTATGGGACCGGGAACATTCTAAATAGACCCAACCAAGTCCAGTTCAGTAGGATCCTTTTATGGGGTTTGTCATGACTGAAGAGGGTTCAAAGTGAAAAGAGCACTTTTCGATTTTGAAATTCGTACCCGAGGAAACATTTCTTGCCTCGAAAGGTGCAATAGCTGCTGGAGTGGTTTAACAGAAAGGGCAAAAGCCTCCTCCTCACCCTCAGGTCCTGAGAATGATATCTGCCTCTGCCCAACTTCTCCCCCTCAGAAGCCACCTCCCCTCCCCTCTCGCAACCTCCACCTGACCACTGACCTTCAAAAAGATGCAAAGACGGCAGGAAGGAGAGGATCTGCGGTTCTCCTGACCCCCGGATACGCATGTGATTCAACCGTAGAAATGCCAAGAGAGAGGCGGCGGAGGGGAGGGGCGGAGAAAAGGGGCTGGTGGCCTGAATATGAAGGAGACCCACAAGTGTCTCCTTCTAGTGTTAAGCCCAAGGGAGCAGCCCCCAGCTTTGCTCATCCCTGCTGCGGACCTTCATGGCATAGAAGTGATATTGGTGGTCACCTCGGGCTTGGCCACTACTTACCCTGTGAAACCCTACTTCAACTCTGATGCCATTGCCTGGTTTCTAGATGTGATGGAACAAATTAAGATCTTCCCACTCTATGCAGTAGGCCTTGGGGTGAGTCACCTGACCTCACTGAGCCTCAGTTTCCTCATCTATCAAATGGGGATAATGACGGCCCCAGAGTCAGAGGATTGGCATGACACATGAATGTAGCCTGGTCAGCAGAGCAAGACCCAGTCTCAAGGATTAAACACTTAGGAAGCTCTCGGCACTCCATCTGGGACAGAGTAAGTGCTCAAGAGTGTGACACACTCTCCTTGGAAGGTCAAGAGCAGCAAGCCCCAGCTCCAGTGGTTTCTGGGCTGGTGTCTCCACCCACCCTGAGGTTGCTTAGACTGATGGTTGAGTTGGAGAGGTTTTTCATACTTTATTTTCATGCCCTCTTCCCAACCAAAAGACTGGAAGTTGAGCCGTTTTGAAAAATGGAAATCAATCAAAGCTACCATGGACCCAGAACTTACCATGAGCTGGTTCTGTGTTCCATTTGCATCAATTCATTCAAGCTTCATAAAGAAAATGTAGGTGTTATCACCATCATCCCCTTCCACAGTTGAGGAAAGGAGGCACAGAGAGGCTAAGTAACTCACCTAAGGTCACACAGCATATAAGTAGCAGGACTAGATGCTTAACACTGAAATAAAATTTATATTCCTAAGCCCAGCACTGTTTCCCTTGCCTCCCCACTGCCTACCCACCTCCATGTTAGCTGTGAGTTGTGACAACCACTCTTAGGGTCCTTCCAGAAGGAATCAGTGGCCAGGCCTCCTCATTGCCACGATTAGTGTCCCAAAACCTTCTCATTGTCCTAGGTCAAGCTGTTACACTATTCTCTGAGAAATGCCTTCCCTTTGTCGCCTGGTCATTTGCCAATCCTCAACAAAGGGTCATCTTCCAACACCCCTAAGTTGCTCTACTGGAGCAGCGATCACTGTGTGTTTGGTCCATTTATAGATGTCTCCACTTGTAGCCCATGAGCTCCTGGATGGTCAGGGCAAACTTTATTTTAGCCTTCTCTGTATATTCCCAACGCAGCATGCACAGTGCCTAACGTGAAGTAAACACTTAGCAAATGGTTATCCAGTGGCTGGAAATTAAGGGTTAATTTGTGGGACTCTGAACTTGGGTCTCTCCTATAAACTCTGGGGGGAAACCAGCTTAAAAAGAGAAATCTTTTGGTCTAGATGTTTGATCCCGGTCAAACTTCGATCAACCATAAGACTCTCAATGTACGTGTATTTATTTCAAGACGAAATTTAAGCCTGATTTCTCCAAAGACTACATTAAATTGGCTGCTTCTGAGAGCTGCTTGCTAAAGTGATGCTTCCACACTTAACACTGGCTTGAACATTTATTAAGTCTTAAATTCTGAGTGGTGAAAAGGCCATCATCTTTGGAGTTAAACTAAACCTAGAATTGAATTCCAGCTGTGCTAGTTGGTAAGCTTGGGCAAGATGGCTGCATCTGTAAGCCTTGATTTCATTTTTTTTTTAAGTGGAGTTAAAATGCCTGCCTTACAGACTTTTTTGAGGGTTAATTATGGAATAGCTGTTATATAGGAGAGCTCTGAAATATGAGTTTCCTTTCCAAGGAAGCACACATATAGAGACACAGAATACCAGTCTTAAACTGTTTTCTTCATTGTCTTTCATTCATTCAGTTACCCATTCATTGAAGCACTTGCGAACTCCTCTGGTCAATCACTATTTCTTGAGAAGCAACAGTATATCCAGCAGGAAGAGAAGGGCTGTAGATATCATCATAAGTAGCACAAACATGGCCTCTGACTCATGGGGCTTAAATTTTGGTGAGAGAGAAAATCAATCAATAAATAAATAATTGTAACCTCTGATAGGTACTAAAAGGTATCTCCAGTGTAGACACTGAAGCATAAAGGAAACTAAAATGGAGATTTGTTTCAGGTGGAGTGATTAGTTATAGCTCTTCTGGGAATGTCCTTTGTGAGTGAGATCTGAAAAGGATGAGTAGGCACCAGTTCTAAGGAGAGCAGGGGAAAGGCTGTCCAGACAGAGATGACAGCACATGCAAAGGCCCTGAGGTCAGAAAGCTCTAGGGACAATCAAAAGGCCAAATGCCTTGAGCTGTCGGTGAGAGGTGAAGATGGGGACATGCACAGGAGTTTATGGGCCACTGCTGGCTCTGGGCATGCCCTGCATTTCTGCAGAAGCCGAGTCCAGTGGACGGAGCAACAGGTCAAAGTGGGACTAATACAAGGAGTTATGACTGGCAGTTTGTGGGAGAGAATGTGGCTCGCCAGGTGGAATGCAGATGTGAGGAGCATCAGAGGATGAAAATCCAAGGCTTGGCAGACCCTTCAGGGGTACAGCAGGAGGTATGCGTGGCCTAATATTGGTGAGGCTGCTTCTGACCACAGGTGGGCATCCTGCAGGCAAGGGGAGAGGTCTTGGGGAAATGCAGTTCACTAGGAGGACTTGATGGCTCAGGAGGCCTGGCTGGCAAAAGCAGAGCAGGACCTCACTCCCACAGGAGTGAGCAAACTGGGCAGAAAACAGACCTGGGCAGGAGTGACGGTAACAGGAGCACAATTACCCAGTCCATAACGCAAAGTAAAGACCTCACCACCAACCTGAAGCCCACCAACCAAGAGTCCGTGTGCTCCAACGCCTGGCTGGCTCTCCAGTTCAACCTCGAAGCAAGTGCCCCTTTGTTTTTTTACTTGAGCCACACTGGCTGCTTCCCAGGCTGCCTCCCACCACAGGGCCTTTGCACATGCTCTTCTCTCTGCCTAGGACACCATTCCCTTTACTCTTTACCTACTCTACTCCTTCCCTCCCTAGGGATGCCTCTCTGATAGCCCTGATTGGGAAAATTCTCAATTTACACAAGTTTAGAGTCCCTTAGTGGCATGAGACCACATTTCAACTTAACATTTATTTGTGTAATTATTGGTAAATATCTGCCTCTTACACGCTCCAAAAAGAGGAGAAAGTACATCTATTTGGGCTCACCACTTCATTCCCCAGTGCCTAGTGCAGCGCCCAGTCCTGGATAGCTAATGAACAAATTAGTTAATTTGTTGAAAAAAAAAAATGCCAGTTTGGCTCCTGAGTAACTGGCTTAGATCAGCAATTCTCGGAGTGCAGAGCTGGAATGATCAGCAGCATCACCTGGAATCGTTAGAAATGCAAATCCCCATCATAGACCTACAGAATCAGAGAAGAAGGGGAAGATTGCAATCTGTGTTTTAACCAACCGTGCGGGTTATTACAGTACACACTTAGCTTTCAGATCCACTGTCCTAATTCCCTTGTTTTGAACTCTCAGGGGACACCCCTGTGCAGATAAGAGCTCTATTAGGCAGGAAGCTAAGCTGATCATGTGGGACGTGCCTTGGTAGTGGGCTGCATTTTAGGCGTGACATGAGGGCTTTTGAAGGGCACAGTCACATAAAGCCTCAGCTGCATGGGGAAGCTGACTTAGTCTCTGCACTCAGGAGATGTACGTGCAGTTTCCTAGTTAGTGACACTATAGACACAGGACCCAGCTGTGTTGACATATGCTGCAATGCCTAAATTTTGCTAGGGTGAACTTGGAGGTAGAAACATTGAGGTATTTGCTAAGACAAGATAATCTTGCAAACTTGCAAACACAAAGAAATGCCATTCTTGTCTGAACAGAGCAGGGATCTGCCACAATAGGGATCTCCGTGGGCATGGCATGAATATCTTCCGCACAATCTCCAGAGCCTTCCTGTTCTACAGGCCCCTCCTGTATGGACTTCTCACGATAGGAGCCCAGTAAAAGTTGCTTACATGCGTTAATGAGTGAGTGAGTGAATCAATGAATGTATAAATAAATGAATAGAAGAAGAAGAGATCAAGACTGTTTTGTCTAATGCAATACAAATGTGGCTTCTTTCTACTCCACAGCCTCCCATTGCTGGAGGAAGCTCATCTCTATTTAACCCTCTTCCTCTTGGAGTCAGTTTTAGTTTGGACCTGGACATTGGAGGAACAGAAGCTTACAAGTTAGATTAACATGCTTTATGTCTTCACTGTAAAGGGAGGTTGGGAGGGGGAAGGTCAGCCCCTGCTAGAGCCGCAGCCCCACGAAAACAGGGAGCATACTAGTTTGTTTCATTCCATCTCCAGCACCTTGAACAGAGCCAGGCAACTAACTCTTGCTCTACAAATAGGAATTGCTAACTGAGAAACTGAATGACTGTTCTGTGAGAAGCCTGAGCCTCCATTCTTACACACACACACACACACACACACACACACACACACACACACACACAAACATACTAGCTCCACTTTACAAGGGAGAAAGCCGAAACTAGAGAATTTGAGTGAAGGAGCTAGATGCAAACTCAGACCCGCTGACCCCATGTTCATTCCTCCAGCGCAGGCTGGTTCCCAGTGCCAGCTACCAACCAGACTCTTAGCTGCCTCCGGCTGTGTGAAATTTTATCACTGGATCCAGGAAGATAAATCTACCTCCTGGGCAACTGCCCCGTTTACAGCTACTCCTGGCATTCTCAGGGTTCCTTATGGTGGGAATCAAACAATATGACGCAGGAAAGGAAAGGGATTGGTGGTGTGGCCCCTGACAGGTCACAGGATTTTGCTTTGCCTTCTCACCATTTAGAATCTCGGCTGAAGGCGTGGACATCGTTTTGGATTGCCTCTGTGGAGACAACACTGGAAAAGGTCTCAGTCTTCTCAAGCCCTTGGGAACCTACATTTTATACGGTGAGTGCTGAACAGCAGCAGGGATGCGGCCAGCAAAAAAGCGAATTATGAAAAGTGCAGTATGCTGTTATGTTGGGTTAGTAGGATTGGGGAGTTTCACTTTTTAATGTTTCCTATGTTTCTATTGCTGTGATTTCTTTTCAATTATAAAATAACGTGTGTAGCGTCGTATATCCTATTATTTCAAGTGGGATAAAGTAAGACCACGCCAATGTGGTCACTGATGTGAGTAGAACCATTAAGGGATATCACCCATGAGGGTAGCAAAGCTGGAAAATATTAACGACTTCAAAGAACATTCAAAAATACAGAAGGCATGAAGGATCCACAGTAGGATGGGGAAGCGTAGCTCGGATGTGGGGGCTTTAAGGGAGGATCTTCACTATTGGAGAAGTTGAGAAGTACACACTCTTTGTCCCCTCAACTATTCCTGAGTGTCCCACTCAGGATGGAGCCTGGGATAGATGGAGCACATATCCATTTTCATCTATTTCTACATCCACTTCTGAGCTCCTAGGAGTGGAAGAGATGTATAAAAAACAACTGGGGGCCGGGCACGGTGGCTCATGCCTGTAATTTCAGCACTTTGGGAGGCCGAGGCAGGGGGATCACCTGATGTCAGGAGTTCGAGACCAGCCTCAACAACATGGAGAAACCCCATCTCTACTAAAAATACAAAATTAGCTGGTCATGGTGGCGCACGAGTGTAATCCCAGCTACTTGGGAGGCTGAGGCAGGAAAATTGCTTGAACCCAGGAGGCAGAGGCTGAGGTGAGCTGAGATCATGCCATTGCACTCCAGCCTGGGCAACAAGAGTAAAACTCTGTCTCAAAAAAAAAAAAAAAACTGGAAAGATTTTCTTCAGCAAAACAAGGCTCCAGGGCCTCCTTTCTGTTGTTTTCTTTTCTGTCATAGATGTACAAACTAATTTAAACATTAGTCTCCGTAAACTAAAATAGGAGTATTTGAAACTAGATAGCATATTCTGAAGCTAAATAATATTGGGTTTATCCAGTGTTTGAGATTCTTTGTACCTTTGTCCCCTGTAGGTACAATAGAAAACTGAGTGTTAAGTCTGGGTAACTCACAGAAAAACACTCATTTACCTGCTATTGCCTGAAGAGCTTATAAAATAAATATTTGAGGGGTACAGATATGCAAGCTTCTTTTTGTCACCTTCAGATCATTGTAATAGAAAGAAGGCTGAGCTCACCAGAGGTAGGTAAACATTCCATTGCTGGAGTGTGCCAGTAATTTCAATGATGGCTGTGTATTTCCTTTGAAGTGGATGTGTAATTTATTATTATCAATGAGAGCCCACACACATTGCAAGGACATCGGATATGACTAACATGCGGGTCAAATGCAGATGAATGATGTAGTCATCCTTACCATTTACCTATAATTCAATTTTTGCCCCGTTTCATGACGTCATTCCGGTGAAATTCAACTTGATTATTCAGCTTGAGTATTTCACGATTATCTAATTCATTACAGTGATCACTTGGTCACTAATTAAAGTCTAGTACTGTGATGACCAGAAGTACTCACCCCATACAAACAGAAGCGATAGTTAATTATTAGGTTGGTGAAAGGGTAATTGCAGTTTTTGCCATTAAAAATATTGACAGGCCAGGCACGGTGGCTCGTGCCTGTAATCCTGGCACTTTGGGAGGCCAAGGCGGGAGGATCATGAGGTGTGGAGCTCGAGACCAGGCTGGCCGACATAGTGAAACCCCGTGTCTACTAAAAATACAAAAATGAGCCAGGTGTGGTGGCATGCACCTGTAATCCCAGCTACTTGGGAGGCTGAGGCAGAAGAATTGTTTGAACCTGGGAGGCAGAGGTTGCCATGAGTCAAGACTGTGCCACTGCACTCCAGCCTGGGCAACAGAGTGAGACTCTATCCCCCACCCCCAAAAAAAGTAATGACAAAAACCACAATTACTTTTGCACCAACCTGAAACTGGCTACTAGTTCACCCAGGCTAAATAATTAGTTTAAAATACACATGATTATTTTATTAAATAACTCCTCTTTGAGAAGAACTTAATCCCACATCTTTAGAGAAAGGGCAGGAAAGTCATTGAAAAAGCACCTGTATGGTATCTGTATGTTCCCCATACTGTTAAGAGCTCTCTCATTCCCCCTCCCTTGCCCCTAAACCCTGTAAAGGGCCTTTTCTCTCCTTATGAGAATCTCAGGGAATCTTTCCTAACTCTATCTCCTATCTGCCCTCTGAATATTGCTTGTCCAACTGGCAAAGCTCAGTTTCTTGTGACACTTGTCTCAGTCCTCTTTGGAGCTGACACATCGGTCACACCATTTCTTTAGGTCCCTGAACCTCTTTTCATTCTCACCTGTGAGCTTCTATGCCCGTTTTTTCCAATCTATCTGTATTTTAACTCTGTTCCACCTCTCCCACCAGTTAAGCACCCAGCCCAGGTCAGAGCCCCAAGCCCCTTACTTGCTGGGGAATCAAATTCAGTACCAAAAAGTAGTTTCACTAAGGAACTCCCTTCTCAGTCTCAAAGAACAGACCCAAAAAAGACATTTCAGCAACTCATCATTTTGTTCAAATGTTGACCTATATCATATTTTTGCTACATAAGCAATTTTTCAAAGTAATGAAACGGTCACCATGAGAAATGTCAATTTCTCTTGGATCAGAGACATACAGCTAAAATAGCCAACCTGATGACTCATTCTCATCCCCCTCACTTTGCCAAGGCTTAATTAAATTTGTTTTCAAGATTTTGCCAGTTCTGGACCAAACAATTGCCATTTTTTATTTCATGCATAACAAGATGTCAATTTTCATTAACAATTGCTTGATGTGGGCATCTTGCATTTGCAGGCTCATCTAACATGGTAACTGGAGAGACCAAGAGCTTCTTCAGCTTTGCAAAATCAGTAAGTATCCAGACACATCTGATGGACTGCGGTGGCACGTTGATTCTCAAGTTGTGAGCTCTTCCATCATAAGGCATTGATCTAATCTTGTCTTTCATTTTCATCATTCATTTCCAATAAAGCCTGCACTCCTGCCCTGCTCACTGAAAATGACCAGGACCAGGATTTAGACTACTTTTGTCAAAATGAAACAGAGAGGTGGGAGTGTCAGTGAAACTCAAGAAAGCTTCATTTTCATTTCAGTCAAAATTGCTTAAGTTTTTGGTGTCTTTAATCATTGGTCAAAAATGAATTTAGCATTAGTGCATTTTATTTGCTCTGTAGAGAAGCCAGCCTTTCAGTTTGCCACTTTCTGACCAGGTCTTTGGGGGTACTTGAGATTTCTTTGTGTCCCCAGACTCTTGAATTGGAGATGGAAACGGGGATCCTACCATGTTAACAAGATCCTGGGGTGACTTGTAGACTCGGACAAGTTCATGAACCACTGTCCTGGGTGATCACGCTTTGAATGTGGTGGTTAGTTTTTTAGCCATAGCGAAGCGACATCCCTGGGCATTCATGTCACTATCATTACAAACTGACTCTGATCTATATTCCTATCTGGAGCTGTACTTGCTAGAATTATACTAATGTGGGCTTGAACTTTTCTGAGACAAAGTCTAGCTCTGTCACCCAGGCTGCAATACAGTGGCGTGATCTTGGCTCACTGCAACCTCCTCCTCCTGTGCTCAAGCAATCCTCCTGCCTCAGCCTCCCAAGTGGCTGGGATTACAGGTGCATGCCACTACACCCAACTTATGTATGTATGTATGTACATATGTAGAGATAAGGTTTCACCATGTCACCCAGGCTGGTCTCAAATTCCTGAGCTCAAGGAATCTGCTTGCCTTGTCCTGCCAAAGTGCTGGAATTACAGGCGCAAACCATTGCACCTGGCCAAACTTAATTTTTAAAATATAATTTCAACACCTCTTCTTCCCCAGCCCAAATTCCTTCTCTTCCTTGAACTACCAGCACCCCAGCACCAGCCCACATTCCTTATCATTCTTTTTTTATTTTTATTTTTGTGCACGTTCCAGGGCCTTTATTTTTTTTTTAATAATTTCAACTTTTTAGATTCAGGAGGTACATATGCAGGTTTTTTGCCTGGGTATATTTTATGATGCTGAGGTCTGAGATACAAATGATCCTGTCATTCAGATAGTGAGCACAGTACCCAGTAGTCAGTATTTCAACCCTTGTCTCCCTCCCAGCCCCCTTTAGTGGTCCCCAGTGTTAACTGTTGCCATCTTTATGTCCATGAATACCCAATGTTTAGCTCCCACTTAGAAGTGAGAACATGCAGTATTTGCTTTTATGTTTCTGCATTAATTTGCTTAGGAAGATGGGCTCCAGCTGAATCCATGTTGCTGTAAAGGAGATTCCATTCTTTTTTATGGCTGCATAGTATTCCATGGTGTATATGTCTCAAATTTTCTTTATTCAGTCCACCATTGATGGGCACCTAGGTTGATTCCGTGTGTTTGCTATTGTCAATAGAATGGCATTAATCATAGAAGTGCTTGTGTCTTTTTGATAGAACTATTTACTTTCTTTTGGCTGTATACCCAGTAATGGGATTGTTGGGTCAAATGGCAGGAACTTTTATTTTTGCCCTACACCAACAGCTGCTTTTCACAAGTGTTTCTTTTTGCCCCCTCTACTTTTGGGCTTCTAATTGCCAGTGTAGCATCAATTAATCCACCCACTTGAAAAACATTTTTTGAGCACCTGCTATTTGTGGTATTGTGCCAAGCACTGGGCTATCACAGTAAATAAGATAGTACACTTTGGGCCTTTTTGGCTCTTATATACTAATGAGGGAAACAAACCCAAAATAAGATGTGTTAATAACATGATTATAAATGACTATTAAACCTTTGAAGGAGATAAAAACAGAGTGCTAAAATAGAAATTACCAGGATGGGTGGAGGCAATTTAAAATACTGCATGTTCTCACTTCTAAGTGGGAGCTAAACATTGGGTGGCCAGGGAAAACTAGGGCAAGGAGTTTGGATTTCATTCTAAGTATGGCACTATGGGGTATTCATATGCCCTCCAAGTGCCAACATCGGCTGCCAGAAACTTCAGCCCCAAACATTCTGGAATAGATAATACTTCCTGCACTTGTCAAGTTTGAATCAAAAGTCCTCTCTTTGCATTTGGGCTTTAAAATACGGGTCAAGGACCCTCCTGACTACAGAACCTACAGGAGGTGCAAGAATGGAGTCTAATGAAGGACGCTGTCTGGAGTGTATCCCCTGAAGACAGGCTTTGTGCCATACACGGCTGCTATTTGCTGTGGCTGTAATTAACATGATGCTGACAGACTGCTGTGGGTAACCACACTGGTCCCAAATTGCATACACCTGTAAGAAGTGTTCTCCCTTTCTCCCCTAAATGCACAATCCCAACACACAGTGTTAATGAAATAATTGCAGTGTACCCATGCTCAATGAAGGCATTCGTAAAAGCACAGCCAGGACGGAGATGGAGATTCCTCTCCCCAGAGCAGGGATTCCCACTACCAGAATGCTTTGTAGCTGGAGGTCCAGAATGATTTTGTTGTTGTTGTTGAGACGGAGTCTTGCTCTGTCGCCCAGGCTGGAGTGCAGTGGCACAATCTCGGCTTACGGCAACCACCGCCTCCTGGGTTCAAGTGATTCTTCAGCCGCAGCCTCCTGAGTAGCTGGGACTACAAGTGAACGCCACCACGTCCAGCTAATTTTTGCATTTAGTAGAGACGGGGTTTCACCATATTGGTCAGGCTGGTCTTGAACTCCTGACCTTGTGATCCGCCTGCCTCAGCCTCCCAAAGTGCTGGGATTACAGGCATGAGTCACTGCGCCTGGCTGAGGATGTTTTCTTTTGGAGGCCTGCTCAAACACTAAGGGTCATTTGGAAGAGAAATGAAAACCAAGAGGTGGAATTTTTCTCTGAAAAGTTCTAGAAAAAATTTTTTCAATGTATTCAGGAGAGGCTTAGAAATGAAAGGTTGATTAGAATTATATAGAAATCTCCCGCTGGGCTATCTTAGTGATGTTGCATCTTCAAATTGCTGCTGAGCTTGTGCCTCACTGTTTGTTAAACATGCCATTTTCTTTCACACCATCACGATGTTGATACTAATAGAGGAAGTTAACATTTACAGAGCAATCTGACTCCAGATTTGGAGCTCTTATTCACTAAACCGAAAACATCCTGTTCAAATTAAGATAATGACAATGTGTATGTTTCTAGAGCACCTCGTACATGACAGACACTGTGCTAATTACTTTATATGCATTAATACATTTACTCCTCACAACCACCGCATGAAGAACAGTAAGGAAACTGAGCGCAGAGAGGTTAAGTGATTTGCCTAAAGTCACACAGCTAGTAAGTGACAAAGCCGGGATTCTAAACTAGGCGTTCGGCTCTATAATCCTCTAAACCACAGGAATTGTGGTTAATCTTAACTGTGCGGGAATTGTACATTTGCAGCAGGGATTCATTCCACAAACATTCACTAAGGCATTGCAGATACACTGTGAATCAAGTTGTTGTTTTTCTGTATTTGCTATATTTCCCAAGTTGGTTTTTTGTTTTTGGTTTTGTTTTTGTTTTTGTTTGAGAGGGAATCTCACTCTGTCACCCGGGTTGAAAGGCAGTGGCAAGATCTTGGCTCACTACAGTCTCCGCCTCCCAGGTTCAAGTGATTCCCCTGCCTCCGCCTCCCACATAGCTGGGACTACAGGCATGCACCACCACATCTGGCTAATTTTTTGTATTTGGTAGAGACGGGTTTTCACCATGTTGGCCGGGATGGTCTCGATCTCCTGACCTCGTGATCCACCCACCTCGGCCTCCCAAAGTGCTGGGATTACAGGTGTGAGCCACTGCACTCGGCCTCAAGTTGATTTGTTTTAAACAAGGGGCTTAAAAAATCATTGTCCCATAGAATAGTATTTTGGATGTAAGGAATATTTTAGATTCTTTGGTGGTTTTCAAACTGCCTGCCTTACCACTCCGTGTGTGCCACGAACCCTTGCCAGGTAAGACCATCGAAATTTGAAGCCAAGAAGCCCACGGTCAAATGTATGGCTCTTCTTGGCCCCCGGGTCCTCTCTGAATGTGTTTTTGTATAGAATTTTGTTTATGAATCGCATCACTGTTTTCAGCCTGTCTTTTCCACATTTATTTTCCTAATGACATGAATTTCCCAATTTAAAAAAATCAAAAATTTTCACTTTAGTGAGTCTCCTTAATTCTTTTTGGAAAGAGACAGAATATAAATAAGCTCATTGATGGCATAAATACTATCAGTGTTTCTAAGCACCCATCACATCTTCTTTGCACCCTATATTGAGGTGACATTAAACATCTTACCTCCTAGAATCCCCCAGAAACTGGGCATTTGGGTTTCTAACCTACAGCCAACCAATGAAATCACAACAAAGCATATGGATACCCATTTCTCTAGGTTTCTAGTGGGTTATTTACTTATTTTGATATTTGAAGGGGGAAGATGACAGACTAGAAAAGAGATGGCCACATTTAACAGTTTGTAGGTTTCCACCCGGAACTTTAGTCTAGGGCGTCTCGGCTTTAGTGCTGTGGATATTTGGGGCTGGGTAATTCTTTGTTGTGGATTATTCTTTGCTGTGAGTATTCTTTGTTCTTAGCATTGTGGGATGTTTAGCAGCATCCCTGGCTTCCACCCACTAGATGCCAGTAGCACCTCCCCCTTCCTCATTCATCACAAACAAACACAAATCGCCCAACACTATCAAATGCCCTCTGGGGGACCCAAGTACCCCTAGTTTAGAACCACTGATTCAGTCCCAACACTTTGGCTTCATCGCTTCTTCCTAAATCACCCCTCCTCCCTCTTCTGTATCCAACGGATCCCTACCCACCTCCCCAGATTCACGCTTAGCATAACCACTCACCCAGGAAAGCTGCTCCTGCAGTCAGAGTGGCCACCTCCATCGTGTCCCCCACAACACTATGTAAACCTCTCTGCCATCCTACCTGCTTCACCAACCCCGTCATCACCACCACGTTTCACTGAGCCAAGTGCTTTACACTTCACAACAGAGTACATTGTAGAGCCACGATTCGACTCCGGAGCCGATGATCCTGACCGTGTACTTAATGTTTCGACTATGTGTGGCCTTGCAGTTAGTTTTGGTCTCTCTCCCACTTAGACCTGAGTGTCTCATACGCATCACTTTGCATTGCTTCCCATGCACTTGCAACAGTGCCTAGCAAAATAGATGCTTTAAAAAAAATACACCCCCAGCCAAGGCGGGTAGATCACGAGGTCAGGACTTCAAGACCAGCCTGGCCAAGATGGTGAAACTCTGTCTCTATTAAAAATACAAAAATTAGTGAGGCGTGGTGGTGGGCACCTGGAATCCCGGCTACTTGGGAGGCTCAGGCAGAGAATTGCTTGATCCTGGGAGACAGAAATTGCAGTGATCCAAGCTATCCCCACTGCACAACAGAGCGAGACTCTGTCTCAAAAACAAAAAACAAACAAACAAAAAAACACCACCAAAAGCAACTCCTTGGCCAGCTGGAGTCTGCTTAGCTGCAGCCCCGTGCTCCCCGTGTAGTAGCTGATAGCATTAGTAATGCTGCAAATGCAGCCTTAACCCTGGTATTGACTTCCTGTAACCTGACACCACCTCTCTTTGCAGTGGTGGCAGGTGGAGAAAGTGAACCCCATCAAGCTGTACGAGGAGAACAAAGTCATCGCTGGGTTTTCCCTTTTAAATCTGCTCTTCAAACAAGGCCGGGCGGGCCTCATTCGGGCAGTGGTGGAAAAACTCATAGGGCTGTACAACCAGAAGAAGATAAAGCCTGTGGTGGACTCCTTGTGGGCCCTGGAGGAGGTAAGACTGGTGCTTTTCCTCTGCAAATAAACTCCTCTTTTTAACTCAGGGAGGTTTGGGCAGCCAAATACAATCTTCTACTCAATGATTCTTTTCTCAGATGGATTTGTTCTAAATGAGGGTCCTGAAAGTCACTGTACCATAGAGTAGTACTTCGGATGTAAGAAATACTTTAAGTTCTTTGGTGAATTGCAAACCACGTGCCTTATCACACCAGTTTGTGCTATGAACCCTTTCCAGAATCAGGTCACCAGATTTTGATGGATGTCTACAATGTAGTGTGGTTACATGACCATGTGTACATTGTTGCAGCATCATATATGTTGTCACCTTGTGAGTAAATAAGAGATCACTGTCAGAGCAGACAGTGGCCCTGAGCTAAAATGATTTGTGTGCTCAGCTGGATGCTTTGAGCCCCAGGGAGATTTTAGCTGTCACTATGGACTTTAGAATTACTGCTGAATTGTCGGGTCTCATGTTGAATTGAGTCTTATTGTTAGTTGATCTTCCAAAAGTTAAAGGATTTGAAAGCACTCCTTGATCACAAGAACATTAAGAAGCCCTACTGTAGCCCTGAAGGACACTGAAGCGTGAACTGGTTGTATTGGTTCATATGCCCCTTGCTAGGAGGACACAGGGTCTAGAAAATTCTTCAAGTAAGGGCAAGGTTTGGGCACTTAGGAAGTCAGTTAATGGCAGCTGCTTGTAGAAGAAATGATTTTAAGACGCATTTCACTAAGAAACCTAAGTCAAGATTTTGTAACCTTGGCTTCAAGGAGACATGAAGCCCCTGAAAAATATCTTTAAATATGCGGGATTTTTTGTTTGTATGTTTTGCATTTTGTGTGAGGGAAGTGCCTTATAGTACAACTACTTTATTGTACTTTTGCAAGTCACAAATAACTTTTAAAAATATAACAAGGGCCAGACACAGTGGCTCATATGACTATAATCCCAGCACTTTGGGAGGCTGAGGCTGGCGGATCACCTCAGGTTGGGAGTTGAAGACTAGCCTGACCAACATGGAGAAACCCTGTCTGTATTAAAAATACAAAATTAGCTGAGCATGGTGGTGCATTCCTGTAATCCCAGCTTACACAGGAGGTTGAGACAGAATTGCTTGAACCCAGGAGGTAGAGGTTGCGGTGAGCTGAGATGGTGCCACTGCACTCCAGCCTGGACAACAAGAGCAAAACTCTCTCTCTATATATAAAACAAGTACTGAAGTTTTACTGGGTGTGCTTCTGGCAAGATGTCTGTTTGCCTGAAAGTGGCTGTTTGCCTGAAAGATTACATTGGCCCAAATGCGATGACTTTTCTAAGCACAGAAAAACCACTAGAAAGGCACTTTGGGGGTCACTGTATATTTCAATACGGCTAGTCCTAGATCAATGGACCAGGAATGTGCCTATATCTCTCTAATACTGCAATGTCATATATGAGCTTAAAACCTCAAGCCACCACAAACCTTGTTTCTTGTGACAAAATAAACACATCCTCACTGCAGAAATTCCTAAATTAACCAAAAACATAAGGAGAAAATAAACTGCAAGTCCACATTCCAGAGAAGGATAACATTGTTAACATTTTGGTTTACTTCCTTCCAGTCTTTTCTCTATTGCAGATGCTCGCCATGATTCAATTTAGTGCTAAATCAAATCAGATAGTTGTGCATGCCTTCTGCTGTGTCACTGCCAATACAGCTAGCTTATTGCTATACTTTTCTTTAAATGTTTGTAATGAGTCAGACACCCGTATAGTATTCACTCACTATCCTGTCTCACTGGAACAGGAAAAGGGCTGGGCTACCTCATTACTCAGTTCTCAATGGTCAGGAAGGAGAGAACACAGAATCATCAGGAAAAAAGCTAAGAGATTAACTCATCCATGGGGCAGAAAAGGTGACTTGTACTTGAACTCAGTGTCCAAAAGGGCCCAACAGATCTGGTAGCATTTGAGTGAGGATTGAAATACAAGAGGGGTCCACTTGGCCTGTTCTAGTATTTGAAATCACCCCTTGGTTACAATGGTAATTGAATCACCAAATACTGTGAACAACTACTGTGTGCCCAGTACTGGGCTAATGCTGGAGATAGAGTGGTGAACAAATAGCCAAGATCCCAAGACTTCATGGAGCTTACATTCAGAGGAGTAGGAGGAGATAGGAAATACTGAAATAATAACAAGCAAGGCAGTTGCCTGTTGTAATAAATTATTGGAAGGAGATAAATTAGGATGTAAGTTGGTGAGTGGAGTGGGGAGACTTAGTTTCCACAGAGCAATGTTGCTTAACCTCTTTTTCATTGTTGCTCCTCTAAAGAGATTTTTTAGATATTATTTTGCCTTGTCAATAAACCTATGAAGTTTTACTACCATATATACATGTGTGTATAGGTACATGTATGTGTGTGTTTATGTCCTGTATGTACATCTGTATTTTCCATATTAAAAGAGCAATTTTTTTTATCTTCCGAGAGCCAGTGTTCACCCCTCAGGGATGATATCATGTTTATTGAGAAGGCATGCTATAGAGAAACTTTAAAGAAGGAAGGTTTCTCTGGGCAGGTGTCATTTTGAGCTGGAACATGAAGGAGGCAAGAAACTAAAGGGAGAGAATTCAACACAGGGAGGGACCTCCAAAAACAAAGGGGCAAGGATCAAAAGATCCTGGCGAATGCCAAAGGTCAAGGAGAAAACGGTACAAGGAGAGTCTGAGTGGGTCAGCAAGGGCTGCATAGAAATTTGGGTTTTACTCTAAGCGGCATGGGGGCTGCTGTAGGGTCAGTCAGGAGGTACCACATCCTGGTCCCAAGGGTGTTATCCATCAGGACAGAAGCTGAAATTGCCAGGCAGGATCCTGGACAACGAGGCAACTACAGAAGTCTGATATTCAAGGAAGATCTCAGTCCAGCTAAGGAATAGGAAAGGCACACTAACCGTAGAGCAGGAAGCCTCACAATGGGGAAGCTCGGCTAGCATTAAGGAAGGTCTGACCAGGCACAGATGGTGCGTGTGAGGCAGCAAGACTCATCCCCAACCCGCAGTGCTGGGAGAAACGGAGCTCCATGCATGCTGGGGTTGTCAGCACCGGCTCAAAAACTGAGTCCACTAAGGATGCAGAGCAAAGGTACTCAGAACCAGCACTAATGAGAGATGAGAAATCTCAGGCTGGCAGCTTGCTTGACTGAGTCATGGATCACATGCAAGCCACTCTGGGACTTTACCTTGAACATACTTCCTTCCCTGTCTATGCTTAGTGCTGTTGTCTAAGCTGGGTGGACTCAAGAAATACCTAAACCAGATCATGCCCACCTTGTTTAAAATCTTCCCACAGCTTCCTGTTCTACCTGAAATGCAGTCTGAATTCCTCGTTGTGGTCTCTAAAACCCTGTACTGTCTGACTCCTGCCCATCCATTACCCTCACCTCGTCCACCAACCTCACCTCCTCCACACAAGCCTCAGTAGCATGTACGTTTCTGATCCTTGAGCCCACCCAGGCCTTCCCTGTCTGGAACCTTTGAACGTGTTGCTGCTTCTATTTTGAATACTCCTCTTCCCAGTTTTAGAACACTCTTCTTCCCAGAGGTTTTACTACTTGCAAACCTCTGAAAGACTATAATGATTTTTCCCCTCCCCCTTGATAAATGATTCTACAAAATTGCTTCTCAAGCCAGCTCTCTAACTTCATCTACGGAATATAAAGCCCATAGGGATTCAAAGAAAATTTTCTTGGGCTCTCTGAGCCTCAAACTAGAAGATTTAATAATATCAGAGACGATTAAAGTTCCTTCTTAGCCATCTGTCTTGGACTTTAGGTCTCAGCCTCAATATGGCCTGTACAGAGAAGTCTTCCCAATCCCACTCTTGAAAGTAGCATCCTGCAAGCCACTGCAGCCCAGACCGTTCTCTCTCCCTTTGCCCCATTTGATACTCTCCGTTGGCCTTACTGCCAGTTGAAATGATCTTGTTCTTTCCTTTGTTAACTTGTTTAGACTCTCACCTCCCTTCCACTAGAATTGAAACCCTACATGGAGGAAAACCTACATTATATTCTTCCAGATTCCAGGGCCTGGCATGGAGTAGATGCTCAATACATACTTATTATGTGAATGAAACAATCAATCAATCCACCAACACAGAGAAAGATGACTAGTTACATATTTTCTGTGTTTCACAATATATATTTGTTGAATGAATGAATGAACGAATGAATGAACAAGCTATATAATTTTAAAAGATTACGTTAAGACAAGGTTTCTCAAAATAAGTAAGTAAATAAATAAAAGGGTTTCTCAGCCTGGGCATGACTGAGATTTTGAACTGAATAATTTTTTGCCAGGTAGGGAGGGACTTCCCTGTGCACTGTAGAATGTTGAGCAGCCTCCCTGGCCTCTACTCCCATACAGCCAGGGGTGGCAATAGAAAAGATGTCCCCAGACATTGTCAGATGTCGTCTGGGTGGGAAAAGAGTGGGGGCAAAACCACTTCTACTTGAGAACCACTACTTTAAAAGAAGCCATGGGCCAAGCACAGTGGCTCACGCCTGTAATCCCAACACTTTGGAAGGCCAAGGTAGGCAGATCACAAGGTCAGGCGTTTGAGACCAGCCTGACCAATATAGTGAAACCCCGTCTCCACTAATAATACAAAAACTAGCCGGTCGTGGTGGCATGTGCCTGTAGTCCCAGTTACTCGGGAGGCCGAGGCAGGAGAATCAATTGAATCCGAGAGGCAGAGGTTGCAGTGAACCGAGGTCATGCCACTGTACTCCAGGCTGGGTGATACAATGAGACTCCATTAAAAAAAAAAAATAGCCGGGTGTGCTGACGCATGCCTGTAGTCCCAGCTACTTGGGAGGCTGAGGCAGGAGAATCTCTTTAACCCAGGAGGCAGAGGTTGCAGTGAGCCAAAATCATGCCACTGCACTCCAGGCTGGGTAACAGAGCAAGACTCGGTATCAAAAAAAAAGAAGCAGCAGCTATGATGGCAAAGACAGTCACAGTTACTAGCAAGACAAAGCAATTCAAGGTTCCTGCTGCAGAATAGTCCTCCACAGAAAGGAGACAGATAGCTGTAACCTGTTTGCCAACAACAGCACCCACAGCCACTCATCAAGAACACCCACCAACGTTCTGCCGGCTTTCTGCAATATTTACAGACATCCGTGTAGAGCTGCAGTTGGACCAAATGTGGCTATTTATCAAGCCCACGCAGCTCTTCTGGGCTTAGGGAGAGTATAACATGCTTATTACTTGCAAACCTCTGAAGGGCTATAATGATTTTCCCCTCCCCTTTGGTAAATGATTCTACAAAATTGCTTCTCAAGCCAGCTCTCTAACTTCATCTACGGAATATAAAGCCCATAGGGATTCAAAGAAAATTTTCTTGGGCTCTCTGAGCCTCAAACTGGAAGATTTAATAATATCAGAGACGATTAAGGTTCCTTCTTAGCCATCTGTCTTGGACTTTATCGTAAATTTAATTCACAAAGCAAAGTGGGTCTACTGCAGCCTTGGGTTTGCTTCCAGATACTAAATGTGCAGCTGTACATTAGGTTGGAAGAAAGTTAATCTCACCAAACAGTTTAAGAGATGGAAAAAAATTTTTAAATACTTGCATTTTTCCACCAAGCAGCAGTAGCAGTGTTTGAGCGCCTACTGTGTGCTGCGTACTAATCCCCTTTTAGGATGTCAAGTCTACAGAAGTCATAGACAACATGTTAATATTTGCATTTGTCAATGAATCAGCAGTAACATTGCTAAGCACCTACTATGTGTGTGCTACAAAATAATCCTATTTTAGAATGTAAAATCTACAAAAGTCATAGACAATGTGTTTCTTGCCCTTGAGTTTATAATTTAATTTCTGAGACAAAAATAAAATCTATGAAGCAATTAGATAATAACTAAGTTAAATTATCACAGAGTATTAATTTCAACTGCAACTGGGCTTGAAAACAAGAGAGAACAATGTTAAGAGTGAATGTCGGCCAGGCGTGATGGTTCATGCCTGTAATCCCAGCACTTTGGGAGGCTGAAGCAGGCAGATTGCTTGAGGTCAGGAGTTCAAGACCAGCCTGGCCAACAGGGTAAAACCCCATCTCGACTAAAAGTACAAAAAATTAGCTGGGCATGGTGGCAGTGCCTACAGTCCCAGCTACTCCGGAGGCTGAGGCAGGAGAATCACTTGAACCCGAGAGGTGGAGGTGGTTGTATGCCAAGATCGTGCCACTGCAGCCTGCGCAACAGAGCAAGACTCCGTTTAAAAAAAAAAAAAAAAAAAAAAAAAAAAGAGAATGTTGAGAGATGGTATTATGGATGAGTCGGGGCTTGCTTGGGATGGGAAGGATAGGAAATATTTGAATGATACTGGAGTTACCAAAAATAGATATTGCAAACAGGAGGGACAATATGAACATCACAGAAGTGAGAGTGCATATGGAGTAGGTGGGGCAGAGAGAAAAGTCTGAGCTAAAAAAAGCAGAGGTTTGCCAGCTGCGGAGGAGAGGAAGCAAGGTTGATTTGGTCAATGAAGTCAAATCATGGACCCCTTTGCTGCCAGGCAGAGGATTTTAGCCGACATCCTGGGTTGGGGATTGCTGTTAGACAGTATGGGGTCTAAGAAGCATCACACCACTTCATCTTCTCCTTTCCCTGAGGTCCACCCTGGCCCCAAGTGTGACCACTGTAAAGATTCACACTAAGATATAGCTGTGGCCTCTGATTAAAATTGCCTTCCCCCATCTGCTACTTCATAGTACACAGAGGGCTGCATAGAGATCTCAACAGGTTTTAAAACCTTTTATTAAAGACATGATCTGGGCCAGGCACGGTGACTAACACCTGTAATCCCAGCGCTTTGGGAGGCCAAGGTGGGCAGATTGTTTGAGCCTAGAAGCTCGAGATCGGCCTGGGCAGCATGGTGAGACCTCATCTCTACTACGAATACAAAGTATTAGCCAGGTATGGCAGCACACACCTGTGGTCCCAGCTACTCAGGAGGCTGAGGTGGGAGGATTACTTGAGTCCGGTGGGTGGAGGTTGCAGTGAGCTGAGATCACACCACTGCACCACCAGCCCAGGTGACAGAGCAAGACCCTGTCTCAAAAAAAAAGACATTTTCTTTACTATTTTACATTATTTATATAAAAGTCGATGGCTACACTCTCCAGTACGAGACCACAGGTCACATACGGCTATTTAAATTTAAGCTAATTTAAATTAGGTCAAATTAAAAATTCAGTTCCTCAGTTCACGGAACCACATTTCAAGTGCCCAGTACAGCACTGCCATAGAAGAACCATTCCATCATTGCACGAAGTTCTGCTGAAGCTGGTCTATGAGATGATATCATCCTTTGGAAGGTAGGAGAAACCGTGTGTCTCCTTCACCTTGGCTGTAGGGAAGCTCATTGCCCAAATGTAGTCACTTAATGGATGGAAATGTCATCAGTCTCTCTGAGTCTCCTGCATTTTTACCTCCATGTTAATCACATAGTTTAATTAGGTTTGTGTTTTTCATTCTAAGTCACCACTAAACCTGGACAGAGTTAGATTGGTCTGAAAGAATAAATGAAGGAAGAAAATGTGATGCTGAGCTTGATAGGGATCTTTATCTGTCCCAGGACAATAGGGTAACTTGATTAAAAAAAAAAAAATTAACGTGGGACACCAAGGACAGAGAGGGTGGAATGACCCGAGTCAAGGCTGTGTAGGGATGTAATTGTCAGTTCTGAAGAAACTTCCACTCCAGCACCAGATTGGGAAGGGGACAGAGAGGATGAATGAGGCCAAGCATGCAAAACAGATACCCCACCCCAAACTAGAGGCAAAGACTAAGGAGAAACTGTGGAAAGTCCACCATAACTATGGCAGATTGCAACTAGCTGGCATGGACCCTCTTGAAAGACTTAGAAGCTCCTTCTGAGGCACTGAGCACAGGGTGGGGCGAGTATTTAAAAGCATCTCCCGACTTTGCAGATACCGCCCCCGCACCATGGTCAACCCCACTGTGTTGGGGTTGACAGTGCTGTTGACGGTGAGCCCTTGGGCTGCGTCTCCTTTGAGCTGTTTGCAGACAGGTTTCCAAAGGCAGCAGAAAACTTCCATCCTCTGAGCATTGGAGAGAAAGGATTTGGTTATAAGGGTTCCTGTTTTCACAGAATTATTCCAGGGTTTACGTGTCAGGGTGGTGACTTCACATGCCATAATGGCACTGGTGGCAACTCCACCTATGGGGAGAAATTTGATGATGAGAACTTCATCCTGAAGCATACAGGTCCTCGCAGCTTGTCCGTGGCAAATGCTGGACCCAACACAAACGGGTTTTCAGTTTTTCATCTGCACTGCCAAGACTGAGTGGTTGGATGGCAACCATGTGGTCTCCGGCAAGGTGAAAGAAGGCATGACTATGTGGAGGCTGTGGAGCGCTTTGGGTCCAGGAATGGTAAGACCAGCAAGATCACCAGTGCTGACTGTGGACAAGTCCAGTAAGTTTGACTTGTGTTTTATCTTCACCACCAGACCATTCCTTCCGGAGCTCAGGAGAGCACCCTCCACCCCATTTGCTCTCCGTATCCTATCATCCTTGTGCTCTCACTGCAGTTCCCTTTGGGTTCCATGTTTTTCTTATTCCTTTCCATGCCTATCTGGATTGCAGAGTGAAGTTTATGATTATGAAACAAAAACTAATTAACAACAACAAAAAAAAGCGTCTCCCAGAAGCAGGCTGTGTGTGTTGTGTCGTGCACAGTGGTTTGGAGGGTGGACTGGTAGCGGCTGCTCTGGCTGGGAGGCTGTGGCAGTTTTGGAGGCATGAATGTAGGTTAGCCACCAACCAAAGTGGGGGTGTGGGATGGGAGAGAATAAATCAATCTCAGCCACTGAGAGAAAGGAAATCACAAATAAAGGACAAAGGAGAAGCAAGAGTCAGAAATAACCAAGAGTCTTTTAACCTGGGAGGTCAGGAATAGGGAAGCCAGGAATGCCGTTTTACGTTTTAGTTAGCAGGGATACATATTGGTGTGAAAAAACTGATGAGCTTAGATGTAAGTTTGCTTTAAAGTCATAATGGGACATGCAGGTAGAGGTGTCCACAGACAAGTCAAACCCTCAACCACATTCAGGTGAGAGAAGACTGGATAATTATTACCAATACTGCTACTGCTCCTGTTGCCACAGTACTAACATTTCTAGAGGATTCACTAAGTACTAGGCATTGTTCTAAGTGCTTTTTGTGTTAACTGGTCTAAACTTCCCAACAACACAATAGTATCCAGGTATTAGTATCCCCATCTTTTTTTTTTTTTTTTTTGAGACGGAGTTTCGCTCTTGTTACCCAGGCTGGAGTGCAATGGCGCGATCTCGGCTCACCGCAACCTCCGCCTCCTGGGTTCAGGCAATTCTCCTGCCTCAGCCTCCTGAGTAGCTGGGACTACAGGCACGCGCCACCATGCCCAGCTAATTTTTTGTAGTTTTTAGTAGAGACGGGGTTTCACCATGTTGACCAGGATGGTCTTGATCTCTTGACCTTGTGATCCACCCGCCTCGGCCTCCCAAAGTGCTGGGATTACAGGCTTGAGCCACCGCGCCCGGCCATAGTATCCCCATCTTACAGACGGCAAAAATGAGGCTCTAGAGAGATTATTCTTGCTCGTTGTCCGTGCTTACCATTGAATGTGATAGAAATCTGAACCCCAGGAAAGTCTGATGCATAGAAGTTTTTGGAAAGGGATAATGAATAAACTCATTGAACAAAAAAATGAGTAAAATAATTCTATTGGGAAATGCTACGCATAGCATGTTTATATGTGCAAGTATCTTGCATTTATTAACTCATTAAATCCTCATGATTGCCCCCAGTGGTGATTGTTACTCGCATTGTGATGCAAATGAGGGAATCAAGGCATACAGGGAGGAATAAGTTGCCCAAAGCCACACGGCCAGTGCATGGAAAAGCCAGCATGAGACCTAGGCAGTTTGGCTCTTGAGTCCTTGAGTCCATGCCATGGACATTAGCATCTCCACTATCGTGGGAAAGACCAGAACCCTAAAGCCCCCTCTTTACTGCCGCCTGTCTGTGAATCCTTCGTCCTTGGGCAGAGAATGAGACATCCACAGACAGGCAGCAGTAAAGGGACCACCACGGCCATCTGACAGGTCATTAGTGTTGGCAGCTGCTGGCAAGCCAGGAAGTGCATAAAGAGCCTTAGGGTTTGGCCTGGCCTCATTGTTGACCTTTCAGAAAGTAGTGCCAATAGAATGATGGGGGCGGAAGTCTGAATGCAGAGGTTAGGGAAGGGAAGGTGCAGGGAGAACAGGCCAACAGCCAGCACGAGCCTCCCACCTGGCGCTGAACAGCACAAATGCCCAGAACACAGCCAGGAGGAACAGAGGAGCCACGAGGCCTATCTAGAAAGTCGACTTGTGGTTGCCTAGGTCTGGCGGTCTTGGAGAGAAAATGGAGAGGAACTGCTAACGGGCATGGCATTTCTTTTTGGAGAGATAAAAATGTTCTAAAATTAATAATAGTGATAATTTCACAACTCTATGCGGAAAAAAAACTTTGAATCATACACTTCAAGTGGGTCAATTAAACGGTATGTGACTTATATATGAAGCCAATATACAGATATATATGCTAAGATAGATATGCTAGTATACACATACATTACACATAAGAAAGGGAGAGACTGAAGGGCTATTTAATGCTGGGATCAGGGGAACATGGGAGATGGGGAAAGAGGCACAGCCTTAGAATCTCTTAGATTCACGGCCTTAGACTCGCTGGCCTCAATCCTTATTAATATCCTAGCTGCATAGCCTTGGAAAACCATCCCACCTGGTCCGTGCTCCCAGTTTTCCGATGAGCGAAATGGGGCTCCAGAACCAATTGCTGTGTTTGCTGTAGGTCCCTATCCTTCATTTTTCCTTCCTGTGCGAACTCTTGCCCTCAAATGAAAGTGTAGATTTTTCAGTACAGTGTCATCATCCCACCCACTTACCCTCACGCCCACATTTTTGATTTCCATGCACATTCTCTCAGCTGTCCTTAGTCTCATGTGTTTTCTGCAGCTCAAACTTACCAGCACCATCATGCCCCTAGGCCCTGCCATTTCTTTGCAGCCAGCCCTGCTCCGAGCTGCCCAACAGACAACAGAAATTAAGGCACGGTTCTGCCTCAGTGTATTCATCTGTGAGAGGCTGAATAGTGGCCCCCTGAAGATGTCCATATCCTAATCCCTGGAATCTTTGAACATGTTACCTCATGTGGCAAAAAGGGACTTGCAGGTGTGATTAAATGAAAGATTCTGAGACAAGGACATGACCCGGGATCATGCAGATGGACCCAATACAATCACAAAAGTCTCTGTAAGAGAGAGGCAGGAAGGTTGGAATCAGAGGAGGAGATGTGATGGCAGAAGCAGAGGAAGAAGGGTGATGTGATCCTGGGAATAGGAAGAGCATGTAGAAGCCAGAAATGGCACAGAAATTCAGATTCTCCCCTGGAGCCTCCAGAAGGAACCAGCCCTGCTGACACCATGATGTTAGCCCTAAGGAGACATTTTCAGGCTTCTGACTTGCAGAACTGTGAGAGAATAAAGTTGGCCCTGTGTGGTGACTCACACCTGTAATACCAGCACTTTGGAAGGCCAGGGTGGGTGGATCATGAGATCAGGATATTGAGATCATCCTGGCCAACATAGTGAAACTCCGTCTCTACTGAAAATATATAAATTAGCTGGGCGTGGTGGGGTGCGCTTGTAATTCCAGCTACTTGGGAGGCTGAGGCAGGAGAATCACTTGAACCCGGGAGGCGGAGGTTGTGGTGAGCCAAGATCGCACCACTGCACTCCAACCTGGCGACAGAGCGAGAATCCGTCTCAAAAATAAAATAAATTTTTGTTTTACCTTAATTTGAGGCAATGTGTCATAGCAACAACTAGAAACTAATACATACCGCTAATACCACTCAACAGATCCTTACAGAGTGCCTGCCTGCTACATGCCAAGTACCGCGCTGGGATTTGCAAACACAGTTGCAAGTGAGAAGGCCTAGGCCTCTGCTGAGGGGCAGCCAGGATGATGGAAGTGAACAGTCAGACAATTATATAAGCAGGAAGTAAAGCCTGGAGGAAGAGAGCTGGGCAGGGGTGAGAACCAGGCCTGTGCCATAGCCTGGGCAAAGGCCTGGAAGCTGGAGAGAGAGATGGAGGTTGGCACATTCAAGGACAGGAAAAAAGTTCATCAGGCTGAGCACAGAGCGATGGTGAGGCTGACCTTGAACGGAGGGGAGAAGAGATGGGATAGGAGGAACTCCTGCCAACTGCCAGAATATACCCATCTCTCTGGCCTTTTTGGACCACTGTGGTTTTCAGAAATCTGAGTCTCTGTGCCTCCCTGCTTTTGTTCCAGCTGTTAACTTGACCTGTTGTGGCCAAGTTAGGTAACGATGGGTAAGATTTCTGGGACCACAGGTTCTACTTTCCACCGATGCGGCTGGGGAGGCGGAAGAGCCACCCGCATGAGGACTCGGCCTAGATCCCTCTCCCTTATTGCCTCCATGGAATGAGAGTCTTGATCTGTTGGTGAACTGGAGGGCAAATAACAAAACTTTGGCCGGAGGGCATTTGTGGGCGGGCCCTTCAGTCAGGGAATGTAGGCATCCTTGTCCTCCTGCAAAATTCCTGGTCACCTTTTAAGACTCAGCCCTGGTGTTGACTCTTCTGCAAAACCACTCCCCTCTCTTGCCATTATCGCAACCCCGAGTTAGGAAGTACTGCTTTTACATTCCATGGGCTTGCCTTCCTCATTGACATGTGCATTGGTAATTTCCTGTGAAAAATGGAAAGAATAATGCTACCTTCCTTCGGTTTCTATTTGGAGGGATTAAACGTCCTAATGTACAAAAGGTACTTAGCTTAATGACTGACAGAGAGTAAGTGCTCAGCGTTAGCTGTTATCATTACAGTGCATTGCAAATGCATTTCCCCAGAGAGTTGAGATATTTGAGGTCAGGGACTCTGTGGCAAGGTGCCAAGGGAGGAGAACACAGGATGTACCCCACAAAAGATTTCTGGGGCCTCAGAGCACAAATTTTCATCAGCCTGGTGCAGCATCTCCCATCAAGGTTCTAAGCAAACAATTTCATCTATACCAGAGACCAGCATGTTTCAGGATTAGGTTTATTCACAGCTCAGCACTCCTTGTAAGGACTCTGGGAGCTCAGCTCTGAATATATTCCTGTTACAAAGAAAATGCTCGTCCTTGCCTTTACGCCTGTCATTCAGCTGAAAATACTTTACAAAACTGGATTTCCTTAAGAGCTAGGGACAGAGTCAACTCGCCCTGCTCTTGGCTTTGTTTTAAAAGACACAGACCAGGATTCTGCTGATCTGTTTCCAAAGACTGGAAAGCTTCCATTTGCCTTTGAGGTTGATGGAGAAATTACTTTATATATCTTATTTGCAGAAAGGCAACAGGAGACCAATTTCAAGAATTTTCCAAGATATCTGTACTGATATGTTAATCACAGATTCTTTATTTGCTAGATGAAAGAGATAACTGTGCTGCAGACCAAGATTCATGAATCTTGGGACATACATTTAAATCAGAGAATGCATGAATAAAAGGTCACATATCATCAGATAAACAAGCTGTGGATATTACCACTACTCCCACCTCTGGAATCCACACTCCTGTCAGAGCATCAGTTCCCGCCATTACAAATGGTGATACAGCCATGTTCCCTGTTATTGCATAGAATTTTATGATTATTGTACAGTCAGCTGAGTCTGTATGTGAACTCTTGTATACTGTAAACCACTCTGCTGACATGAGGCATAATGTGCAGAAGCAGCTGTGATTGGATGGAGTAAATAAATACTTGGTCCAACAAACTGGGATTTTTTTTTTGTATTTGAGACTGAGCTTCTCTCTTGTAACCCAGGCTGGAGTACAATGGCGCAATCTCGGCTCACTGCAACCTCCGCCTCCCAGGTTCAAGCAATGATCCTGCCTCAGCCTCCTGAGTAACTGGGATCACAAGCACCAACCACGCGTCCAGCTAATTTTTGTATTTTTAGCAGGCATGGGGTTTCACCATGTTGGCCAGGCTGGTCTTAAACTCCTGCCCTTAAGTGATCCACCCTCTTCGGCCTCCCAAAGTGCTGGGATTCCAGGTGTGAGCCACCGCGATCGGCCCAAACTGGGTTTCTTAATCCTTCCACTTCTAGTTGTTTGGTAGCACAAGTCTTTAGCACTTCATTTTTCTCTTCCTCCTTTTCCTCCCCTACAAAATAGTAACAACTGACTTTATTTCCCAAAACATTTGTGTATGAGTTTGCCAGGGGTGTTTTAACAAAGTACTGCAGGCCAAGTGGCTTACACAACAGCAATGTGTTGTCTCACCGTTCTGAAGGCTGGAAGTGTCAAGATCAATGTGTCTGCAGGGTCCATTCCTTCTGAGGGTTACCAAAGAATCTGTTCTATGCCACTCTCCTAGATCCTGGCAATCTTTGGTGTTCTTTGGCTTTAGACACATCACCCCTATCTGTGCCTCATCTTCACAAGGCATTCTCTCTGAGTGCATCTATCTCCAAAATTCCCCCACTTCATAGGAACACTAGTGTTGGATTAGAGCCCATCCTACTTCAGTGTAATTAATTACATCTTCAAAACCCCCATTTCGAAATAAGGCTGTAGTAGAGTTTCTGGGAGTTAGGATTTCAACATACCAATATTTGGGGAAGAGGGGAGAGACACGGTTTCATCCGTAACAAATTGTGAGTCAGATAAAATAAAAAATGAAAGATGCCTTGCAAATTATAAAGGGCTAAAGAGATACGATTTTGCATAAGGGTTAAAAGGGCAGGCTCCAGATTGAGTTCAAATCCCCCCTCCACCAGTTATAGCTGTGATTTCTTGGAAAAGTGGCTTTGCTTCTTTCCTAAGCCTTGCTTTTGCTATCTTTGAAATGAGGATGATAGCAGGGCCTCCTCTGTGGGGTTGCTGTGAAAACATCATGAGGCTGTGCCTGCAGGGCTTAGGGCATGCCCTGGCCCCCAGTACAAGCCAGCCTCTGTTATCGGCTCAGAAGGGGTGGGGTGTGTGGGGCCCTGCCTTTCCACCACCTTGCAGGCAAACCTCCAAGAGCTGGTTTCCTCCCCGATGTGCCACTGCTGTGGTGGAAACAGGCTTACCAGTGCCCTTTCCTCGTGCCTGTACTCATTTCCAAAGATCTGTGGGAGCTGCTTTATGAAACAGAAGCTCCAAACAGCACAAATGATAAACACATGCTGGTGTTTGCATTCCACCAGTCCTCCAACCATCTAGTCTCTGATTTCGAAACTGTTAGCTTGTTTTGGGAGGCGCTGCCAGGCAAGTACCATGCTCCAGTTAGTCATTTAATAAACTCTAAGTGAGCAGCTGCCTGCGGATCCATGGACAAATGACACAGTGGCGATCATGGCTAAAGTGTGATGGCTGCCCAGAGCCAGGCTCTGTGCTGAGCACTTTACGTGCATTAGCTCATCCAGACTCAAGGCAATCCTATAGGGATAGAACTATTGTTGACGCCGTTTTACAGATGAGAGAACTGAGGCTTAGAGCATTAAGTGACCTGGTCAAGGTCACACAGACAAAAAGCAGTGGAGCCAAAACTCAGCTCTCAGACTAGCTGTCTCTTGAAGCTGTGCTTGTCACTAAGGCCGCAACTCCCTCCAGGATCGGTGATGACTTTATCCTGAGCCCTTCAACCTGGCTGCCGCATCTCCCCCGTTGGAGGCAGCCTGATTTGCAGTGGGGAGATGGGCTTGAACACCCTGGTTCATTAGTTCCTAACCTCTGTGATTAGACAGCTGACATTGCATCTCAAACCTTAGTTTTCTGCATCTGTAACCCTTGATCTTCCTGCCTGTTTCAAAGTCTATTGCAAGCAACTTGTAAACTATAAACCATGTGCTGTGTAGAGAAATACCACAGAGTGAGTGCTTGATACAACTTCAGTTTGCTTCCTCCTTTCCACCTCCCTTCCAAAACGTGTGTCATTTTCATAGCTTCCCTAGCACATTCACACATATTCAGTGAGTTCGCTCAACACCACCAGCTGAGTGAGGATGGGGACGTGGTGATTAAGCTCTGTTCCCATTATCAGCAGCCGAAAACCACATGATGCTCACCCAGCCTTTCCAGGGTTGATAAGAAGACCAAGGTGAGGAGAGCTAATGCCTTCCCCAAGACACTCAGCTCTACTAAGCAGTAGCACAGATCCCCTTCACTTGAAGGCCAGTGCTTGAGCCTCAACACCTCCCTTTCGGCCTCACCCAAATGGCTACAAATTACCAACTAGTCGGGCTCCAATTTCATTGCATTTTTATTGTTTGGCAGTTGGAAAGGCTCCGCATGAGCTTATTTACCTCCCAAGCTACCATGCTCAAGACTGTGATGGGAAGTGCAGAGGTGACAATTCGGAGAAGCTATACCTGCCTCTACAGCTTCTATTTGCATAGCATTTACTTGCCTTTGTGGGGATCATGCCCCAGAGTAAACCCACAGAGATAGGCAGGACAGGTGTTACGTTCATTACACAGATAGGTGTGTGTTATAAACATAGACTGAGTAAGGTAATGTGCACAAGGTAGAACTGGGACTCCAAGCCACATTCCTTATTCTGGAGATCATGGGACTATGTGTTTGCTTATTTATGTGTATTTGTGTGCTTCGCTTATGTGCTTATTTTCCCTTTTCCCCAGCATAATTTTTTCTTGCAATTGAAATATATTACATAAATATTTAACTACAATATACAACATTTAGAAAATTGAAAAAAAGACCGGGCATGGTGGCTCATGCCTGTAATCCCAGCACTTTGGGAGGGTGAGGTGAGCAGATCACTTGAGGTCGGGAGTTTGAGACCAGCCTGGCCACCATGGTGAAACCCTGTCTCTACTAAAAATACAAAAATTAGCCGGGCATGGTGGCACACACCTGTAGTTCCAGCGACCCGGGAGGCTGAGGTGTGAAAATCACTTGAGCCTGGGAGGTGGAGGTTGAAGTAAGCTGAAATTGTGCCACTGCACTCCAGCTTCAGTGGCAGAGTGAGACTCCATCTCAAAAAGAAAATAGAAAAAAGGCAAAAAGATTGCCCATAATTGTGCCACCCTAAACAAAAACATTGTTATTGTCAGAATGTACCCCTTTCCTGGCTTTATTCCCATACATTTTTTCCCTCTCTGACCAACCCCCACAGTCATCATTATAAATGTTCCAAGTCTGCTCATGAGCCTGTATGAGCAAATTAAGGGCATGTTATGATGCTTTTCAAAGCAGGGACATGGGGTCACAGCAAAATGCAAGAGGCTTTTGCTTCGAGCTGGCATTGTTGACAGAACAACAGGGAGGAAGTGCATGGCTGGCAAGCATCAAGTTCAAAGGGTGAACGAGGACTGGAAGGGGAGAGCACACAGCAAGAGATGGCCAGAGGGCCCAGCGGTGGGGCTGTTGTTCAGATATACAAACAAGATGGCGTTAGGTGTGTGTCCAGTAGTTTACCTTTTAGTCAGTATGTAATACATTTTTTGCTGGTTTTCCTCCATAGTCACAGAATCATTTAAAAGAATTGTTACACGAGTCCTATCAAAGGCCTCTTACTTATTCTCTTATCAGAACAAGTGGAATATATTTCTCTTTAGACGCATGGCAAACTCCCAAGTTTGCAGGCCGTCAGCACTTCCTCCTGCACCCCGCGGCAGACATCACTAATCAATCCCACTCGGCGTCAGATCTCTCTCAGCACAACATCCCACTCCACTCTAATCAGAGAAGTTACATTAAATGAACCACTGTTGCTCACCCCTGCCCCTAACCTGAAATAACCTAACCAACGTCCAGCCCAACAAAACTGGGCAGAGCAAGAAGAGCTCCCAATTTCAAGAAGAGCTCTCCATGGTCGTCCTGTTCTTGCTATTTCTCGGGATAATGTTCACCTCATGTATTGTGGTTTGCTGAGGAAGTGGCAGTCTTAACAGGCATCTTAGAGAAGCTGTCCGCCAGTTTTTCAGTCCGAACTCATTCACCCTTTTCTTAACTGATTTGTTCGTGACAGTGTTTTCACATCATATAAACACCAGTTATTTCAGGTCTTTCAATGTGCTGTATTTTAAAAATCCAAACTTTTTGGGTTTATAATTTACTGAAATTCTATTAGAAAACAAAAAAGCATACACAGCCCTAGACATTACTTGTTGATGAGCTCATCTTATTCTTGATTCTAATTAGCCAAAAAGAAGCAGAAGGCCACACGTGGTATAAGAACTGCACAATAATTCTCATTTGAATAATTAACCTCACCTGTGTATGTCAGGGGACAATAGTGAACTGGGTTGTTTATATAATTTATCACATTACCTTAAAAACATGGAGTAGTCATCTTGGTAGATGCCAAGGCGTTTGATGAAATTCAGCAGGTATTTTTTTATTCAATCACTAAGTTTTTTTTCTTAACCCAATAAATGCTTTAAAATAGAAGTAAAACCAAAACCAATTTTAAATAGTTTAAAAGGGAATTTAAATGCCAAACAATATTATATTTAGTAAAACAATGTAAGACCCTCAACAAGCTATACAAGATAAGGATTGCCCCTACCAGAAGAAGTGCTAACAAAGAAAATAAATAAATCAAAGGAATAAAAAGCTCATGTGTGGTGGTTCATTCCTGTAATCCCAGCACTTTGGGAGGCCAGCGGGCTGGATCAACTGAGGTCAGGAGTTCAAGACTCACCTGGCCAACCTGGGAAAACCCTGTCTCCACTAAAAATACCACAAAAACCTAGCTGGGAGTGCTGGTCCACTCCTGTAATCCCAGCTACATGGGAGACTGAAGCAGGAGAATCACTTGAACTGAGGAGAAAGATTATACCTTATACTCTTATTATGGATAATGCTTTTAATGTGTGACATTCCCTTCCTTAAAAATGTCTTTAAGAATAATGCATCTTTGTTTTTAATAGACATTTAAAAACAGAGATCTGGGTTTAGTTTCAGATCTCATTTAATAAATGAGAATTCACCAAGAAACTTAAGCTCACTGGAGTTTTCTCACCTGTACATTTGGGATGAATGACAACAGATGTAAGACAAGCACACAGAAAATAGGATATTCCCCCCTGCTATGTAAGCCCTACCTTTGATTGGCTTTTGGCTATTTTTTCATTTTGAGTCCAAGGCTTAAAAATGCATTTGGCTCCTTAAAATAATTTTGGTAATACACTTTGCAACAGGTAGTTATTATATATAATACAGTCTTGCTGAGCCTGAGTTTCTGAGGGTGAAAATTAACATACATAACACCTATAATAGATTCTAAAAATAATGATAGCACGACTAGTTACGGAAGACCTATTCTAAAGCCAAGCATTGGACTGGATTAGGGTGTACAAAAATGGAGAAAACACAGTCTGGAATATCTTAAAGAGAAACTGGGTACAACCACCCTGTCTAGACTTGGAGATTCTGATTCTTTGGAGACCACCTTGGGTGTTTTTCTATTTTTAGAAAAGATCATTCAGTGCCACCTGATATTTACAATTATTAGGTTGGTGCCAAAGTCATTGCAGTTTCTGCCATTAAAAGTAATGACAGAAAGTGCAGTTACTTTTGCACCAATTTAACACATAAAAGATTAATGCTTCTGTATGTATTATTTTACACTCTTCTATTTTATTCCTGGTGTTATTGATTTGCTTTTTTTTTTTTTTCCCATTAAAGGCACCAAGGGTGTATCCATGTGGTTTGTCTGTTCTGAGGTTTCATTTACATCCTGTTTCTTTTTTAATGGTTTTTACTGTTGGCGTGATTTTTAGCTTATTGCTTTATTTCCTTCCTGTTTTAGTCTTCCCGGGCTGTCATAACAAAGTATCATAGACTGAATGGCATAAACAATAGAAATTTGCTTCTCACAGTTTTGGAGATGGGGAATTTCAAAATCAAAGTGTCAGCTGATTTGGTTCCTCCTAAGGGCTCTTTCTGGCTTGTAGACTGTCCTCTCATTCTGTGGAGTTTCTTTTTCTGTCCTCTCATTCTGGGGAGTCTCTTCTTAAAGGGCACTAATCCCATCATGGGGACCCTGCCATTATGACCTCATCTAACCCTAAGTGCTTCCCATGCCTCCCAAAGCCTCCATCTCTAACTATTGCATTGGGGTTTAAGGCTTCAACATATGAATTTGGAGGAAAAAATCGGTCAATCCATAACACTTCCTAAACTCCCCAGGCAGAGATTTACAGCATTCTTTTCTTTCTGATATAAGAACTTTGGGCCAAGAAATATGGTTTAAATATTGTTTGGGCAGCATATGGATTCCTTCCTTGGCCCCTATTTTTATATAAGAAAAATTTTTTTTCAATTTATACATGGTTGCACTTCATTTTTTTCATTCATCTATAAGCGTATTTGTCTTCATTGAGCACCTACTACTTATACCAAGCCTGGGACAAGACCCTGAAGAGTTAGAAAATCGAAAGAAATGCATATGCAGCCTGGGTGGAGTGGCTTTGGTCTGTGATCCCAGCACTTTGGGAGGCCAAGTTGGGTGCCTGACTTGAGTCCAGGAGTTTGAGACCAATCTGGGCAACATACGGAGATGTTGCCACTGCCCACTGTCTCTACAAAAAATAATACTAAAATACTAGCCTGGCATGGTGGCATACACCTCTGTAGTCCCAGCTGCAGGGGAGGCTGAGGTGGGAGAATCGCTTGAGCCTGGAAGGTTGAGGCTGCAGTGAGCCATGATCTCCCCACTGAACCTTGTCTCAAAAAAAAAAAAAAAAAAAAATGAAAAAAAAAAAAAAAAAGAGTTAGAAAATCAAAATACCTCAAGGAAAAAAACAACTGGTGGTAAACTAGAAATATAAACCAATGATTAAAATATGGTGTTGCAATCAGTAAGGAGAGAAGTTCATAAGAAATAACAGTATCAAATAAGAGGAACTCAGCTCTGCCTAAGGTGGTTAGGAAAGACCCTTATAAGCCATCCCCTATCTATCAATATATTGGGCATTATTTGTATGCCACTTGTTGGCAACCTGTAAAGAAACTGAATGTTTTAGATACACCAAACCTTGCAGTAATTTTCCTATAGCTAAAAGAAAAATAAGGAGAAAATTACGTTTGTTGACATGCCTTGATTGTCTTCAAAGAAGAAAAGAATTTGAAGTGCATTAAATTTGTTGGCATCACTTGATTGTCTTCAAAGAAGAAAAGAAATTGAAGCAAAATCAAGAAAGAAAAAGCAATAGCTGAGAGGAGATGCCTGAAGTGATTCTCGCTGACCTTTTCTTTTTGCCAAGATTCTAACCTTATTTTTCACCCTCAAAAATTGGACAAGGAGGTTTTTTCAGAAGTTCCCTGAAGGAAGCTTCTGAGTGCAAAAATGGAGTAGCCTTGCCACCCCTGCTGAGGTCATTTTTCTGTTCAGATCAATTTTTAGGTGATTGTTTTCCTGCTTCAGGTTTCCACCTGGCTGCTGCTTGTAAGTGTCCTCTGTTGTACCATTATTCTCAGGTTGACTTCCCTTGTTTTATTTTCTAGCTTGGCAGCCTTCCCTGCATCATTATTCTGTTTATATCATTAGATGCAATGTAGGTTTGTTGTGTTACAGCATCGTACAGCATTTGCTTTGCAAATATGACTCACTGTGTCTGACTTTCATCACCTAGGTTTGTGCTTCCTCAGAAGTGTTTATAAGCTTATCATAGGCCTGCAGCGTTGAGAAACATGCTTTTAAAAAAACCGTCGTTAAAAATAGTCAATAGCTTTTGCATCTCTCCTTGACATTCCAGGCATTCTGTTGGATCTAGGAGGTTTCAGCTTACATTTACTACAGACTTATATTTTTACTTACCGTTGCCTAATTTTTTTAGGTTTCCTTACCTAAACCTTCTTTGCTGTTTGAGGTTCACCTAACCACCACTCCTGAATTTTGCAATGTCTTGGCTCACACCAAGAACTTATTTCACCATAGTACCCCCAGTAATGAGTGTTGAATGAATGAATTCTTCCCAGATGTGCTTCAAAGTTCTTTAAAGTGCCTTCTTTATTCACTCATCAAAAAGTTTGTCACCTACTCTGTACTAGGTGATGTTGTCAGGTAAAGACAGCAAAGCCCCTTTCTCTTAATGTGGAGAGCCTGGAGGGGGAAGACATGTGATGTTTAAACTCATTTGATAATTACAGAGCAATGTGGAAAGTGCTTTCAGAGCTTGGTAGGGAGCAAAACATTACCAGGTCTGGGGCAAACACCAAGCAAGGCTTCAAAGATTAAGCTGAGCTTGACCTGGTTCTCCATCACCAGCATACTTACATCTTAGACTGTGACTTGCACAATAGGATGGTCATATGATTGATGGACAGATGTCAACACTTAGTTTGGGATCTCCTCAAATTGGAGCCTGGGATACAGTCTTCTGTGTAGGAACTTATTTGAGGAATGATTCCCAAAGAAAAAGTGAGGGAGAAGAGGAGCATTTAGAAAAGGAAGGAAGGATGGGTTATCAAAGGCAGCTACTGCTGTGAGTGAAGTGGCATGTTTGATCCCAATCCCTGAGAAAAGTAAGAAAATGCACTGTCTTCCTGGAAAACTAAGAGGGGAAGCATTTGTCATTGACAGTCGCTCCCCATCAGTCAAGGGTGGCCCCAAAGCACTGACTCCCATTATTTTCGGGTTGTGCATGCGTGTGAATGGGATGCCCTACTCTCACATCAGAGATACCTCTGGGTGAAGCAGAGCTACAGGCAGGTCCCAAGGAACTGCCATCTTGCACATGCATGAAGTTGACCAAAGTCTGTGAAGAACTGGCCCTCGCAACAGTAGCTAAAGTGTAAAGGGGCCCAGAAGATTCACAGTGATGTAGAATAGGTGTCCAATACAGTGGATTCAAGTTTCTTTCATGGAAAAAGATATAGAGACCTATGAAGTTGGTTACATCTTGCCAGAGACAGCAGAGAAATCTTCCAAGTAGAGGTCTACACAAGTGCTGGTAAGTATTTTAACAACCAGCCTAGTTAAAAAAAAAAAAAAAAATTCCTGCTGTGTAGTATTTGCCAATTTCCATGCTGTAAATACTCCCATTATGACCTTTAACAAGTTGCCAACAGAACGTCACTGAATACAGAGTTGGGAAGAGATGAGTGCAATAGCTCTCGGAGTAAGCGCCCCATACATATTCCCTGGACTCCAGTTCCACAGGGTTGGCTGACTATACAATGGCTTGAAGGGTAGATTCCACTGGGCATGGAGCTCACTTTTGCTGGTCTCCTGTGTGCAGAAACCCTGGCTATGCCCGTGTTAAACAGCCTGGTATAATAGAACTGGGGAAAATCTTAGAACATTCAGAATTTTTTACTGTGAGGCTGCAGAAAGAAATCAATATCCAGGCAGAATCTCTCTCAGCAGCCCTAGGCATCAGGCCTGCCTTAGGTTCCATTGCTGCATAATTCTTTAGGTCTCTGGTTTGCTTCCACTTCTTGGACACCTCATGTCCAACCCAAACCCCTCCTATGTACCCCCACTACCCTGTACTTACAAAGATACAATTGTCTTTTTATTGTCCATATTTTCCATTAAGCTATAAGCTTCCTAAAGGCAGGTGTAGATATCATATTGAGTTTTATATCCCCAACAGTTAATGTATGAGCTCAGTATTCAAAACCTCATTAGTAATTCTCCTCCTCCCTCTCCTTAAGGGAGGAGTGGTGGCAAGTGCTAGATTTGCCCCTGAGCTGGACAGCTGAGGTCTATCAAAAGCAAAAGCCCTTAGCTATGTTTCTCACCATCCATGATCTTAGTGCCTGTTTAGAGATAATCATAATAAAAGCATAAACTCACAGTGAAAGATTGAAATATCCACTTCAGAAAATGACAGAAACACCATCACAAGGGCCAGGTGTGGGGGCTCACACCTGTAACCCCAGCACTTTGGGAGGCTGAGGTGGGCGGATCACCTGAGATAAGGAGTTCAAGACCAGCCTGACTGACATGGTAAACCCCATCTCTACTAAAGATACAAAAGAAATTAGCTGGTGTGGTGATGGGTGCCTGTAATCCTTGCTACTTGGGAGGCTGAGGCATGAGAATTTCTCTTGAAACCAGAAGGCGTAAGTTGCAGTGAGCCGAAATTGCACCACTGCACTCCAGCCTGGGGCACAAGAGTGTGATTCTGTCTAAAAACAAAAACAAAAAACAACAAAAAAATAAGCCATCATAAGGCTCTTGATGATAACTTGTCAAGTGAAAAGCTCAGACAATAGGCACTGTTGGAGTTTGGAAAAAAATCAAGAACACTTCCTGAACCTGCAGAAGAGTAGGTAGTCATTGTCTGATAGCCATGATCTTTCATTTCAATGGCTCAAGACAGGAAAAGGAGAGTAGAACTGAGTAGGAGGAAAGGGAGAAGCAGTGGAATGTGGACAAAGGATGATAATACTATGACAATAACATAGAGCATTGACGATAATAGTCAACACATGTTGAGCACTGACCATGTACGAGACACTATCCTACGTATTTCATATGGACCATATTTCATTTAATCCTCACAATAACCATAAGAAGTAGATGATATTATTTATCCCTATGAATTATAGAAAATAAAGCATAGAGGAATAAAGCCGGTAGCCTAAAGTCACACCATGAGACATGAAAGACAGAAACTTAAACAGTTTTTGAAAATTAGGTGATGACGTTCTGTCATAAGCTGTCTATTTCTTCTATACCTTACCTCCTCTGCACTTCTTTTCCTTGCCTCTCTGCAGTAAGGATTGTAAAGGCTTCTTGGCCAGGTGCAGTGGCTCATGCTTGTAATCCCAGCACTTTGGGAAGCCTAGGAGGGTGGATCACTGGAGGTCAGGAATTGGAGACCAGCCTGGCCAACATGGTGAAACCCTGTCTCTACTAAAAATACAAAAATTAGCCAGGCATGGTGGCATGCACCTGTAATCCCAGCTACTCAGGAGGCTGAGGCAGGAAAATCATTTGAATCCAGGAGGCAGAAGTTGCAGTGAGCTGAGATTGCTCCACTGCACTCCAGCCTGGTTGATAGAGACTCTGTCTCAAAAAAAAAAAAAAAAAAAAAAAAAGACTTCTTGAGCTACTGAGTGTGGAGCACTCTGCCTGTATTTTCTTGTGCAATCCACCCACAACCAATCAAACTTTGGTAGGTAAGGAGCCAGGGGTTCAGAGGGGTTAAGTAGCTTGTCCGGGGATCACACATCTGCTCAGTGGAGGACCTGGGATTTGAACCGACATCACTGAATTTTTCCATTCCTGCATACACATCCCTGCCCTTCAACCCAGTCTAATCTGCTCACCCTCCCTTCTTACTTCCTAAGAGCGGTTCCTGTGGGAACACCACAGGCTTATAGAGGAATTCAATTTGAAACCACTTTTCAAGAATGTGACAACAGTCAAATTGCTAAAGAGGGCAGTTTCAGGAAACCTCTCATTTCTTTTTAGAAAACAAGAATGCCCTTTAAGGTGAAATTCAATTAGAGTTGGCATATTCTTTGCAAACATATGAATTATTCTCATAAGGGAAAAAGGGATCCCTGAGGTCCTACTTGATTCCCGTAGACTCTGGCTAGGGTCCCGGAACCTGATGGGTAAGCATGGATAGCATGTCTGCTTTGAGAAAAAGAGAGAATGAAAACTTGGGAAATGGCAGCTGCTCTTTTTCTGGTGAAGGGACATTTCACAGATTGCCAGTTAAAGCTAAAACGAGCTTCTTGGGGTATGTTTCACAAACATGAATCCCAGTCGTTTGGAAATTCATTATACAGTTTCACTTCTTAAGACTACATTAGGCATCAGAACATCTAAAAGACTGAGAAGCCCTTCATTCAAGAAGTCTCATTGGTTAAGCTACCACTTCTCAAAATTGTTAGTGCATCATCATTATTATTATACATTATTTGAATATGTGCTATATGCCAGGCATTGTGCCAAGAGCATTACAACATTACATCTTTAAACAACCTTATAAGATGCAAGTGCTATCCCCATTTTATAGATGAGGCAAAAGAATAGAAAAATTAACTTCCCCAGAGTCATACTGCTAATGCGCGGCACAGCAGGGATCTGATCCCAAGCAGCCTTGCCTGTAACCACTGCGTGCAGACATTCACTATCATCCTACAAGCAGGGACCCAGAACTGGTTTGCAGCGACCTGTCAGTGTACACCAACCTGTATCACCCAGTAAGACCAGTGTTCAAACCAGAATCCTCGTTGATTCACCATGAAAAACACAACTTCTGATTCAGAAGAGCAACATCATTGGTTATCTCAGTGTCCCAGGTGGGAAGAAAAGGGAGAATACACATTGTAAGCAACCAAGGTCCTTGGTTATGATGAGGGAGGGCAAAAAATGAGTTGATTGGTAGCTTTAATTACTTGATCATTTTCCCCACTATCAGACCAGAGCTGCTCATCCTGTGGCTTGGTGGCCTGCACAGTACTGAGGATTCAGTAATTCCTTTAAATTCATAAAAATGGGCCCCTGCCCAAGGCCCTGGGCTTCATAGGACCCTATATGGACCCTCTCCCAGCCTTACGCTTGCTAATCTACAAGGCCAAGGGGATATATGCCTGTCCAAGACTTCAGGATCCCATGACCAAATGCCCCTGAGCACTCTTGCAGTATCTTCACAAGGTTCTTTTCTAGCCCATCTTCCTGTGGGTCAAATGTGCCACCAGACTGCACTTCCCAAAGCCTGAGGAATGGCTATTTGTGGGAGTTGGGGAAAGAGCTTGGACATGTAGGCTGGGTGTCCACATCAGTGTACACAAGGCACCCCATAGGGATGGACAGGGCTGGGATGGGAAAAAAGGGATCCCCGGGGTGGGATCAGCTGTCCTCACTCCCCACCTCTGGCATAGAGCTCGGGAGGATGAGAATGCCAAATGGGAACTTGGTCTTCCTAGGTTTGATGATGGTTTACTTGTCAAGGGTATTAGGGCTTCAATATACGCATTTGCAGGGGTGGGGTCATAGACATTCAGTCTATATAGCAGCTTTTGCTCTGTTTTTCTAACCCTCTTTGCTACAAAACATTTAAAAAGAGTTGTTGCCAGGCACAGTGGCTCATGCCTGTAATCCCAGCACTTTTGGATGCTGAGGCAGGTGGATCACCTGAGGTCAGGAGTTTGAGACTAGCCTCACCAACAAACTTTGTCTCTACTAAAAATACAAAAAATTAGCTGGGCATGGTATTCTGCACCTGTAATCCCAGCTATTGGGGAGGCTGAGGCAGGAGAATCCCTTGATCCTGGGTGGCAAGAGGTTGCAGTGAGCCGAGATTGCACCAGTGCACTCAGCCTGGGCAGTAAGAGCAAAACTCCATCTCAAAAAAAAAAAAAAAGTTGTCTGGGCTTTTTTTGAATTAAATGATTTAATTTTAATTTCACTTGAAAGTAACATTTTTATTGTGGTAAAACACATAAATTTGCCCTCTTAAACTTTTAAGTTTATAGCAAAATGGTAACTATATGTGCATCGTTATATATCACATCTCTGCAGCTTTTTGTCTTGCAACTCTAAAACTCTATACCCACTGGAGTTGTCTATGCTTTTTGTCTCTAATTCTTTTTTCTATTCTCATTTAAATTTAGTCCAAGCAAACTCCTGCCCCCACATTCTACCAAACCCACTCCTGTCAAAGTCAATAGGGACCCCCTCCCCAACACACAGTTAAATCCAGTGGTCAGCTCTCAATCCTCATCGTCATGATACAGAGACCCCTCCCTCTACCGTGATGCTCCCTTGAGTTGGCTTCTAGGACACCCTTCCTTGCTTGTTAGTTTCCATTGTTGGACCTTCTCCTTGGCCACTTTATCTTGCAGTGTCCCAGGACTCAGTCCTTGGGACTCATCTCTGGGACATGTTGGCACCTAGACTGGGTCAGGCTATTCTTTGACATGGTTGAAGGGAGGCAATGTCCATATGTAAATTTGTAACCAAGGCCAGGAATTGCCTAAGACAATATTGGAACCTCAGATATATACGGTAAGTTTGAGATCCTAGTCAGACATAGAATTAGGACATAAGAAATACAATAGGCCAGATGTGGTGGCACATACCTGTACTCCCAGGACTTTGGGAGGCCAAGGCAGGTGGATCACAAGGTCAGGAGATCAAGACCATCCTGGCCAACACTGTGAAACCCCCTCTCTACTAAAAATAAAAAAATTAGCCAGGCATGGTGTGGGCACCTGTAATCTTAGCTACTAGGGAGGCTGAGACAGGAGAATAGCTTGAACCCGAAGTCAGAGGTTGCAGTCAGCTGAGATCGCGCCACTGCACTCCAGGCTGGAGATAGAGCGAGACTCCATCTCAAAAAACAACAACAACAAAAGAAATACAATAAATTTAGGGATGTAAGTTAGGTAAGGCAAAAGAGCCAGGACCAAGTCTATGAACCTCATGAGGATATGGGGGGTTCCCTCTTAGCAGAGAGGCTGTTATTCAGCAACAACATTGACTCAGAAAATGTCTGAAGGCTGCCTTATCTTCTCAGGCTCTTTGGTCATCTGTTCTTTTGAAAACTAAAGCCTCTCACTCACACAGCAAATATTCAGAGAGCTTTTACTGCAGCCCAGAATCATGTTAGACAATCTGAATTACAAAATAGATGCAGCATATGCTGGATCTGGCTCATACCAGCTCACATGCTCTGTGAGCATGATCTTGACACACAGATGTTTAAAGTCTATTTGTGGGGAAACAAATGGTATGGTTAAAATCAGAATGAGGGGACAAGGCAGTATATGACATTCTTAAGTGTAGGGAAATGTCACAAAAGGCCTGTGACTTGGTCTACCTATGTGTGAGTCACCAAGAAGGCTTCCCCAGAGGAGTGGAATCTGAGCAAAACCTTGAATAAAGTGTAAAACATGTAAAGCATAGGTAAAAACTGTGTAAAGCAAGACCTAGAGGCAGAAGGACCTGTTGCTGGTGTTCCATCACTACATAAATTTCAAGACCACACCTATGGGAATGAATGAACCAATGGAGAACTAATGGCAAGTGAGGTTGGATACAAGATGGAACCAGATAGAAGGTCTCACAAAGCAGAAGATGAACCTGAGACAGAGAATCAGGTGCAGGATCCGTATTTGGGACCCCACAGCACACTGGTGGAAGAGGTGGGAAAGGTAGACAAGGAAGGGAAGGCAACTTCTGTGAGGTGCATTGTCAAGCCCATTACTCCTATGGGTAAGTGGAGGTTAATCCTGCTGGGACCCTGTGAGAGGCAGTGTACAACACCCAGCTCTGAGCCAACCACCAGGGAAGAGGAGCTAGCATACTTAAGCATCAGTTCCCAAAAATCATTCATTGAGAGCTGGGAATGGGGAACATTAATTTCCTGGCATTTCTGGCCTGCTGTGCAGGCAGCGTCAGCAAGAGAAAGCCTTTAGATGAAGAAACGGGAGTAGTAGCACTGTAGGGTCTGTACAAAAGGGGGCCAAGGCCAGGCAAAGGATCTTTTTACGTTTTTTAACTTTTTATTTGTGTATTTTTAAAACTGTACATTCCAACAATTAAAATCATTTGAACAACAAAAAAAATGGCACTCTGATTAAACTGCATTACAGCCTGCAGGACACCTGGGCCAGCCTGGTTTTACTCTAGATTTCACTGTCGTCCCACCCACTTCTTCCTTCACCAAAGAAGTAAGTTCTTTCCTTCCCTGCCAGCCGGATAGAGAGATGAGAGAGGCAGGCTCGGCCTTCATTGTCAGTAGTTCTTTGATGTGAAAGGGGCAGCACAGTCATTTAAACGTGATCCAGCCTCTTGACAACTTGCAATGCAAAGTAAGTTTAGGCTTAGTGCACTCAACGATGGGCACTCACTGTGTGTCCTTGAACAAAGAAGTGTCCTTGGAAATGCTGCCTCCTCTAGATAACATCCTTACAATATGGTATGGTGCAAGGGGCTAAGGTTGAGAGGATCAGAGTTCAAGCCCCACCTGAGCCACTAAGTAGCTGTATGGTTGTGAAGCTCGTCTTCTCCTCTTTTGTAAAAGAGGAATGTTACTACTCTCTCCCCACTTTTTTTTTTATTATTATTTTAATTATTGTTTATTTGTTGTGTTGGAGATGGAGTCTGGATATGTTGACCAGGCTGGTCTCAAACTCTGGGCCTCAAGCAATTCTCCCTAGTAGCTGGGACGCTAGGCTTGCAACACTGTACTGGGCTCCCTTTAAGTTGGTCTGAGCATTAAAAAAACTATGAGTGTTTCGTAAATTGGTAGTTTGTTATTTTTTATCACATGTAGAATGTCAAAGAAAAATGAGGTTTTCTAAAGAATCTATGCTGCAATTGTCTTTTGTTGTTGCTTTTTAAATCTACTCCTACAGGAAGCCTTCTTATGCTACATTGAGCTTTGCTCTTCTTTTTTTTCTAAGTCAGACACATCTTTAAAGCCACCCCTGTCATTCTCCCACTTCGTTGTTGATATCTTTTGCAAAGAGTGCCCTCTGATGAGTAGTGATTGCATTCATGGTGGTATTAGTCATTTTCACAGCAACAGGCATGCCAGTCAAGAGTTCTAACAGACACTCTTGATTTTTCAAAAATTGTCCTTGTGTATTACTTCAATTATCAAAGTTTATTATTCAGCAACCAGCATTTGAAGGATTTAAATAAGAGATATTGTTGAGTAATTTGTATCTTAGCCTCTAATGGAGCCTCTGATATATAACCTAGATGCTCAGAGTCACCATGAAAGCCTCACATTCTTAATTGAAGACCAATTTGGAGACATGTTAAGGAAAGGTCAGAAGAAATCTAAGCTCATCCTCCCAGTTAGCAGTAAGATTAGAGACAGGAGATGGGACCAGAAGGGGAGAAAAATTAGAAGAAATGAAAAAGGAAAGGGCAAGCCATCCTGAGTTCTAAAGATGTAGCCATTACGTGGAAAGGCATATCTGTGCTCCATAATTTCAATGATATTACCTTTTATTAAAGTACTGCCCTTAACCATGTTACCTTTAATACTGAAAAATAAAAACTGCTGAAGGGACTCAGGTCTCAGTGCAAATGTAACAGAGATAATTAAATTCATCCTAATTCGGTCTCAGTGGTCCCTGTTCAACTTCAAATCATTGCAATTTTAAAAGCACTTTTTAATTCAGCTCAGAGAATAAACCACAGTTTGTTTTGATTTGTTTGTAGCTTCCATTCATAAGTAATTTACAGAGCTACAGATAAGAAAATTGAGGCTCAAAAGAACTAGTAGAGGATGGAGTAGAGAGTTAGATTCTACCTGAATAATCTAAGGTTCCCTCCACTCTGCTGCCTTGCCTTTCTGGTTCCAGTAAATTCGGGAGAATGTAGGAGAGATTGTTACCAGAGTATACTAAAAAGTAATAAGGAAGGTGTATGATCTCTTCTGTCTTTGAGGGGAAAGATACATAATTTGGAAGGATTCTGAATTTCTAGACCTCTCTGGTCTTTGTACTTAGGGGAGCCCAAGAGATGGAAATCAGTTGAGGCCAGACAATGAAGTTCTGGATATACAAGACTCTCTAGGTCTGGGCTGCCCCTTCCCTTCACTCTAGAAAACCATCCATTATTTGTCACCCAACTAGACAGGGAAATAGGGAAGGAAAGAGCAGAGACACAGCCTGAATCTTTTTTTAATCAAAAAGAAACATTTTGAAGAATTTCATATCCAGTAAGTGTGTGAATGGGGAGGTGTAGGGATGCAAATTAAAGGCATTAAGGAACTTGCTAATAGGCTCAAGAGACTGGAAGTTTCTCTCACTGTCACCACACCAGCTGGCCCAGCAAGCTGTTTATTTTGTGCTGTCTCAGAAGCCAGGAAAAGGCGATACAGTGAGCCCTGTAAGCTAATTCCCAATTCAAAGATTCAGAAACATTTTTCTTGTGATATCCCAATTAATGGTGCGACCATCCATGCAGGAAACCAAGGTAGAAAGTTCTTCTCCTCAGCAGGTACATATTCAAACACATCTGTCTTCCCTTCTTCCCTCTAAATGTCTCTTGAATCTAGTCCTTTCTCTTCCTTCCACAGGGCCTGCTGTAATTCCACCTGCCATTGTCCTGAGGTTAGACTCCTTCACTGGCTACCTGTCTCCCTGCGTCCTTGTCCCCTCCCCCTTAACCCTTCCTCTTCTTATCTTGCTGTGACCAACACTAGAAATGTCAGGCCCCAGTATCTGCTGGGAGTGTGCTACCCGTAATGCATTTGGCTGACCTGTGCTGTAAGATGGAAAAATCTCATCTTCCAATTGCTTCTCAATATCCAGCTTTATCCCAGAAACTGTAGGTTTAATATAGGAAGGCAATGAATGCATCAGCCTTCTCAAGCTTATCATATCTAATTCTTACTTTGCCCATTTTTCTCCTATTTCCAACTCTGAGCTCCTTGGAGGCAGGAGCATTCCCTTACTCATCTGAAGGTTCAGAATGCATAGCAGAATAACCAGCCCCAGATAGGCTCCCAATAAATGTTTGTTCAGTGGCATAAGTTCTCTCTCTCATGAGCTTACCATGGCTATTAGTTAAAATTAAGTTGCTCAGGAAGCAGGCACCATCCATCATTCTTTCTTATCTAGCTTCTTATTTATTCAAGAGCGTCTTGGCTATATAAACAGTGCTGACGCATTTTGCAGTATAGGCTGTGCCAGTGGGGGAGGGAAAGGGTATTGAATCTAGCCAGTAATGAAAGGCTAAAAGTCCTTTTGGAGTTTTGAGGGTGTGTGGTGCATGTGTGTGCATGATGTGTGTGCATGTGTTTATGTGTGTTTCAGGAGCTTTCTCTGCAACCTAGCTGTCTAGGGGAAAACAGAGAGCCCCTTGTGCTTCGTGATTTGCAAACCAGACCTTCCTTTCAGTGACAGGTGTTGTGCCTAGACCAGGATGCTGTTTTGATTGGAAAGGATGCAGGACTGATTAGTTGAAACAAAACATTCTCCAATTAACAGAAATAGAAGCTGAAGCTGGAATGTGAAGTGTTCAGCAACAGTGTTGCCAGGCAGCCTATTTAAAATTAATTAGAGGTAAAGATACATGGAACTGAGAAACACCACCCCCTTCCCTGCTTAGGAGAGCAGGGGTAGGATGAATAGGATGTGGGAATTTGCAAGAGTTCCTGAGCAAATTTGAACTGCCTTCTTAGATCCCATTTCTTTCAATTGGTAGCTCTCATGCAGATGAGCTAAAGTGAGTGAATATGTGAAACAGAGGAAAGATGACCCTTTTAGAGAAAGACAAATAAATTACAAAATATCCCTTGCTTTCTAAATGCCCTTCGCTCCAGAGTTTGCAGAGCAAGAATTCAGAAATTGAGAATTCAGAGAGCAAGAGATGTCGGTTACTATTAAGAAAGGTTGAATATGTCTCATTTATCTAAAAATCAAACCTTGGCTGGGCATGGTGGCTAGCACTTGTAATCCGAGCACTTTGAAGGCTGAGACAGACAGATCACTTAAGGTCAGGAGTTTGAGACCAGACTGGCTAACGTGGTAGGGGAAAAAAAAAAAAAAAAAAGCCCATCTCTTAAAAAAAAAATACAAAAATTAGCCTAGTGTGATGGAAGGTGCCGGTAATCCCAGCTTCTTGGGAGGCTGAGGCTGAGGCACGAGAATCACTTGAACCTGGGAGGCAGAGAGTGCAGTGAGCCAAGATGGTACCACTGCACTGGAGCCTGGGCTATAAAGGAAGACTCTGCCAAAAAAACAAACAAACAAAAAAACCATATCCAGACACAAACAAAATTCCAGAAGGAAAAGTAAAGAGATTACTCTAAGGATTGCACAGAGCTGCCAAGCATATGCTCACTCAAGCAGGACCTAGTCAGTGGAATAAGTTCTCTCTCTCATGAGCTTACTATGGCTGTTTCTCAGTCCTGGGAACTTTTTGCTTTTCATGCAAGTCTGGCCACTGCAAATCTTGGCTGTGTCTAATCTGATCTGGTGTGAGTTATGAATGTTCAAAAGGTGGAGGAAACTGATAGAGGCAGGTGCGTTTAAAACTGCCAGAAGCGATAGCTTGTAGCAAGAGTTCCTGAGTGATGTAGGAGAAGGAAGCAGCATTAGACTTCTAAAATGCCTTTCTAAGGACTCACCAAAACATAGCTGCCATTTTTAGTAGGAATAAAACAACTCCATACACCTCGTCAGCACCTGAAAATGCTCCCTGAATTATACTCAGAAGACTGAATATCTAAATATATATATATGTATATATATATGTCTATATATTTATATGAATATATAATATATAAATGTGTGTGTACATAGTCATATTCTATATAATGACATTTCAGAGTTGACAGATTTTGCTTAAGACTGTGGTCCCATAAAACTACAATACCACGTTTTTACTGTGCCTTTTGTATATTGATATTTAGATACAGGCTTACCATTGTGTTACAGTTGCCTACAGTATTCAGTCGAGTAACATGCTGTGCAGATTTGTAGCCTAGGAGCAATAACCTATACCATATAGCCTAGGTGTATAGTAGGCTACACCATCTAGGTTTGTGTAAGTACATTCTGTGATGTTCACACAATGACAGAACCCCCAACCATGCATTTCTCAGAATGTATGTTCATCATTAGGTGACATATGACTGTGTGTATGCAGTGTGTATGTGCATATATATGTACACATACATAAATACGGAGAATTCATCAGAAGTTAACACAAGTATCTGCTGTACTAGAGCAGCACTGGCAAATCAGCTTTATCTCATTTACCAATTTCAATGGATTGACAGGGGCTACCTGGAAATCTGTTTGCACAAGGATTCTGATGCCAAAATCTTATCTTAAAAGTAAGAAGGGCTATTACTGACAGGAATAGCATCATGGGGCTTGGCAAGGAAGCAGGCCAGTCTTCCTCTCGTTCCACATGGAATGTCATAGTCCAAGAAGTCTGTAAATCAGGACTATTCCTCTGACTCCTCATAGAATTGCTTTTACTGAACAATATGTTGACATTTCCCTGTCTTTGCATTAAGACATGTTGCAGTAAGAAGAATCTCTATTGTGTATCTCGTAGGGGTGCTTGAAAACTTTATCCACGGAAGTGATTCTCCTTTATGAGAGCCCATAGAAGAAACACATCCACTGGGAGAAAAAAACTATGTTTCTCTTGAGAAATGTGTGTTCTCTGATCTTCTGGGGACCACAGATCCTTTAATTAGTTACGTTCCTCTCTTCCCATCAGCGGAAGCCAGATATGCACTCCTGTAAAGCTATGTAAGACCTTTTGTATATATTTCATCTGTTCTTATCTGTGACTTAATTTTATGCCTCTATTAATATTTTCCCTTTGTCCTAATTTGGTCACTTTATTTGTGACTTTCAGGCACTGGTATTTTGTAAGTCACCTCAAATCCAACTTGAATAAGTAAAATCAAGGCAATGTGAACACTTTTTTCTTTTTGATACAGGATTCTTGCCCTGTTACCCAGGCTGGAGTGTAGTGGCACAATCACAGCTCACTGCAGCCTCCACCTCCCAGGCTGAAGTAATCCCCCCACTTCAGCCTCCGTGTAGCTAGGACTACAGGTACATGCCACCACACCTGGGTAATTTTTATAATTTTCTTTGTGGTGACAAGGTCTCACTATGTTGCCCAGGCTGGCCTTGAAGCCCTGGGCTCAAGCAGTCCTCCTGCCTCAACCTCCCAGAGTGTTGGGATTACAGGCATGAGCCATTGCACCCATATGTATTTTAGAAAAACCTTTTTTCCAAGTTAGCACCTATTGAGACAAGTTGTTACTATCTGGCAAATTTAAATATGTGGGTATTCTGTTTGATGAATGAAGAATCTTTCCCTGTATGAGTTTGGGATGGCAGGGGGTGGGAGTGGAGATGGGGCGGTGTCTGTATGTATCTCGGTGCATCTATGTCTGTGTGTCTGTGTGTGTGTGTGTCCACGTGCATGTATAGCATGCATGTGGTTCTTATTAGGTCTTGGAATTAAAAAGCACCATGTTCAAGCTGAGCTTCTCAGAGCCACAGAATTACAGTAATTACCAAGGCCAGTTCTGTCAAGGCAGCAGAGGTAGACACATTTCAGTTGAACAGACAAAGGGAGTCTAAGCCATTGTTAGAAATGTGCTGCTTATTAATGGCTGCAAAGGAACATTCTTTTCCTGCCTTGGCCTCAGAATGCAAGGAGATTAATTCTCAATAATGAAAAGACAGGCAGCTGCTGGTGGCTTGTCACAGCTGGGCGTGTCATAAAAAGAGAGGTGCTGTGACATGTGCTAGCAAGGACAGGACTTACGCAGTGGAGAACTAGAGAAGCAGCCTTGAAAATACAGCACAGGGTGCAAACGATATTCAAGTGAATTCCACTCTTACTTTGTGCCTGGCACTGTTATAGGCACTTTTTAGAAATTCCCTTTAAAGCATGCTCCCAAAATGCTTCCCATTTGATGGATAAAATCGTTGAGGAACAGAGGGTTGAAACCTCTTCCCCACGGAGCCAGGGTTTAAACCTAACTTCGCCTGGCTTCCCACCCCATGCCACTCTCACTGTGCCAGTGGCCCTCAAAGTGTGTGCTGTGAACCACGTGAGTTGGAATTCCGGGGGAGCTTTATAACGCAGATTCTGGGACCTCAGCCCAGACCTGTTGGGTTCAATCTTGGTTGACTTGTACATGCACTAAATCTTGAGAGCTACCACGATACACTGCAGCCTGTTAAAAGCCAGCAGTTCCTTGCCACAGTGGTGGGCTTTGGAGAAGAGTTCCCCCAACTCTCAATTCTTCCTTCAGCAGTGGACCCTGCAACCTGTGTGACCCTTTGAACTTTGGCTTCTGGAGGGCCATTCTGAACATTCATTAAAAGGAATAACCTCAGGGGCTCAGAATCAGGTCTTAAAATCCTGGTCCCTGGAAAGACTGATACAAACAAAGTTAAGCCAGCATCCTCATCTGGCAGGTTTTTTCTGCTCTCTATTGGACTTGTGCAGAATTTCTTTGGCATTTTTCAGAAGCCAGTGTCCTGCCTAGTCACATAGCTTGCTCCTCCAGGCCTCAGTTTCCCAATCTGTAAAATGAAGGAGATAGACAAAGGCATCTCCCAAGCCTTCTTTTTTCTCAAAGTTTGCACCCAGGCTGGTTTCACAGTTTTTAAAAACAAAGTGCCCTCACTGGAAAAAAAAAAAAAAAAAAAAAAAAAAAAGCTGCTGTGAAAACCATCCCAGGACAGCTCATATGAGCTTAACAACCCACGCACTGGTGTGTATGGGAACCATTTGTCAAGCTGGCTGTCTCTCCACATGCCTTGATTTCTCCCTCATGGTTTGGGGTCTGCCTTCCCCCAGTAAAGATGAGGAAATCAATGTATACAGCTGTGAAACTAGACACACCAGAAGTTGCATCTCCACTGTTTCTTACCAGCTGTGAGACACTGAGCAACTGATTCAATGTTTCTGAACCTTCTTGTCTCCATTTGTATGTAATACAGATGTCAGCCAGCATCCTCCTTTATCCGGGAGAAGCTATATTGACTCAGACACCCCAGCTCAAGCTTCTGGTCTTCGAAAGTATGAAACTCTTCCTTTAATCTTGGCTGTTTCCTAGGGCTTATGATCTAGAGCTTTTCCTTGTGACTGCAGGCAGAGTCTTTGGTTCAGCCGGGAGCACCCCAGCATGAAGCTCAGCCCCTTCACTGGGACCCCTAAGATGCCCCTCCCTGGCAGACGGGTATCAAGCATTTTGAGCTTTAGTGTATAAGAGGTGGGAAAGAGCACATAAAAATGCACAAACCCCCAGCTTCTCCAAGCTTCCACCTACTTCCCCTTATTTTAATTTTCTTTTATTATTGTTTTCCTGAGACAGAGTCTTGCTGTGTCACCTAGGCTGGAGCGCAGTGGCATGATCTCAACTCACTGCAACTTCCTCCTCCCAGGTTCATGTGATTCTCCTGCCTCAGCGTCCCAAGTAACTGGGATTACAGGCATGTGCCACCACACCCAGCTAATTTTTTGGAATTTTAGTAGAGATGGCATTTCACCATGTTGGCCAGGCTGGTCTTGAACTCCTGTGAACTCCCGACCTGAAGTGATTCCCCCCATCTTGGCTTCCCAAAGTGCTTAGGATTACAGGTATGAGCCACTGCACCCTGGCCCACTGCCCCTTATTTTCACATCCCCTCAACCCAGGCTCCAAGACCTTCCAATTTTCCCCATACCGTCTAGCAGGGTAATTTCTTCCTCTCTCTTGAGACCCTTAAGAATATCAGCAAATAATTTACCTAAGCCCTGGGTAGGGAGAGAGTCAGCTCAGTCTCTGTACCTTTTCATTTTACTAAGGATTTCTTTCCAAATACATGGCCCTTTCCATAAGTAGAATTAAGATATGTAAAACTATCTCTGTCTAATTGTGCATGCATTAAGGGTAAGAATACCCACCCACAAGGCTTTTGAGAAAATGGGTGGTCCGTTATGTAAAGCTCCTCATGGAACGTTCAGCTCATAGGTGGTTCTCAAAGTTAGGTAACTAATTTGCCTTCCCTACCACCAACCAATGGTTACAGCCAGGGCAGACTGGGGTAAAACAAGCAAGGTACCTAGTGTGCAAAAGTTAAGAAAGCACTCACTCTCAGGTTCACATGCAGCCTAGAGAGTGAGGGTCTCCTTAAATTATACACTACCCGCCCCCCGGCCCCCAGTCTTTCTCTTGCCTAGTCCTGACCCTGGTTACAGAGTTGACCAAACCATCCTTCTGGTTATCTGAATCTAAAAAATGTGAATTCAATCCCAGCTTTACTAAATAGTCACTATTTGACATCAGTCAAGTTACTTGAGTTTCAGCCTACTTTTTATAAAATTGAGTTAATAATACCACTTAGTGGAAGAGGGTTGTTTCAGGGCATTAAAGATGTCCATATATGCAATAGCACTTCATTCAATCACTATTGCTTTTCTCTGCCCAGAGTCAATATAAGTAAAAAAGATTATTTCAGCTTTCTGGGTTCTAGCATTTTCACTGCTTCATTTAATAAAATGAACTCAGCAGGAGATGAGACTAGGCCAGAATTGTTTTTCACAGTTTTCCTTCATAAAATCAATTTTGCTTTTCCCTGGTTCTGCAGATGATGTAAAAGCTAGAGAGACTACAGGAAATTGAAAGAATAAAATAGATGGCGACCCTGCAGAGTTGTTGCTGAGTCACAGAACAGTGCCTTTTGAGCAATCTATAAAACAACATAAAAAGCCAGAAGCATCATCTTCCTTTAATTCCCCTCAACCTCCCCTGCCCCTGGCTTTGAAAGTCCTTGACCATGAAGTTGCCTAGGTGCTTTGTTGGGTCCTTGAGTCATCAATGGCACCTAGGCTTTCAATCCTTTCCTGCCGATGATCTGTCATTAAAAAACAGGAGTCAGGCCAGGTGGGGTGGTGCACACCTGTAATCCCCGCACTTTGGGAAGTCGAGGCAGGCAGATTGCTTGAGGTCAGGAGTTCGAAACCAGCCTGGCCAACATGGTGAAACCCATTACTAAAAATACAAAAATTAGCCAGGCGTGGAGACAGGGGCCTATAATCCCAGTTACTCAAGAGACTGCAGCAGGAGAATCACTTGAACCTGGGAGGCAGAGGTTGCAGTGAGCTGAAATCATACTATGCACTCCAGCCTGGGTGACAGAGGAAGACTCCATCTCAAAAAAAATAAAATAAAATAAAATAAATAGAAGTAGGGGAAGAGCAAAAAGATATGGTGGTTGATTAAGGACATGGAAGTATGGCCAGATTTTCTAAAAAGTATTTCAGGATGAAAACTAACGTTGACCTCACAGTCCTCACCAACCTCCATGGCCCTTTAATGACTCTTCTGAGCATATCACTGCCCCCTCTAGAACTCTGGCTGAGCCTTTGTTTCCAGCCCTGAGACAGAGACATGTCCCATTCTACTTGCAGTCTCCCTTGGTGGGGACACTCTCCCTCCTTCCACATGTGACCTAGAAAGAGACTCTGGCTCCTTGGGTCACTCTACCATGACCACTCCTGAAATTAGTAATCCACCAATCACTTCCTTTGGATTGTCAAGGACCATTACATATTTACATATGCTACCTGTCTAGTCAGGAATATACGAGACCACATAACAATCATTAGCTATTTCCTGAAGAATTAGTACACACCAACACTGTTAGGAGGACTTTGCACACGGGGAGTACTCCTGTTGTCTCTACTTTACAGATGAAGCAACTGAAGCTCAGCAAGGTTGAATACCTTGATGAAGGTGATGCAACTAGTAAGAACTAGAAGCAGGATAAAACCAATCGATCCATCTCCAGAACCGGCACTCTGTAGCCATTAGCTCTTGTAGTCATCCTATAGCTACCTAACCCAGGTACACCTATTCATGTACATCAGGCCACCTGTCCTGATTTGCAGTTCAAAAAATAAAAAAAAAACTTTTCCATTTCCTTTGAAAATTCTTATCATTAGTATCCCTGATCTATACTTCTGATTCTCTTTCTTCATGGAAATCAAAAGTCATTTGACCTGTAATTCAGCCCTTCCCATTAGGATGGGATGCCCCTTCTGTATAATATCAGAATAATGCAACAATGCAGTATCTTCAGTGTCTACTGGGCTCAGGTGGGCCATTTTCATTGCTGAGTTCAATCAGGGACCCCAGAGCTGGCCTCGTTTTGTAAAGATTTAAGAACAGCAAGACCTGGCTCTGGCTCATTTGTTACCTGGGAGGTTCCCGGGAAGCTGACATTTCTCTGGTCACCAGGATTCTCTCTAGCAAATGTGTGTGTGGAGGACACTAAATGAGAAATTATATAATCATTTAGCACACTTGTAAAAACTCATTAGCCTTTTACTAATCCTGCTATTGTGACTGCTATTATTTCTCTCTTATAATTATTCCATCATGGTTGGGGGAGGGTTCAGGGATGGAGGGAAGTGGTCTCTCATCCTTTAAAAGATCAAGTATTGAGATTTTTTTCATAACACTACTATGTGAGAGACAGACGTCATAGCTGAATTTTCCATAACTGTCATCTCAAAAACCTCTGTCTTGGATATGACATCCAACATTTCCTCTTAAATAAGCCATTTGTACCCCCTTCCCCTGACCATAATGATATTTAAAGAAATCTCTATAATCAAGGAAATAAGATTTGAAAGCAAGTCCCTCCTAAATATTACTCACTACAGCCAGCATCAAAAACAATTACACAAAATGTCTTAAATTGTTGGGGGAGTCAGTAAAGAAATGTAAAAAAATGAGTGTTGAAGTCTTCTAGGTCACTGTGCCAGGATGCTCTGTTTTTTTTCTTTTCATGTTGCGTGATGCTGATGTACTTTGAATGCTCTCCAGTTGAGTTCTGCATTCTCTAGACTGATGGAATGCGACATCTTTCTTTGTCTCCAGAAACTCCCCCTCTCCTTCAATAATTAGTCTCTAGACTCAGTGCTGCCTGAACAATGGGATATTCTCTTCCAGGCAGGGATCATTAGTAAGAGAAAGATTGGCAACCTTTCTCAACATTGGTAGAAAGAGGAGTTACATGAATTCTCTCTGCATGTGTTTTTAACTACATATATTTGTATTATGCCCTAAGGAGTTTCAAGACAAGCTGAATTCCCTTCAGTGTTTAATACTTCATAAGTAAAACCTCGGTAGCAGTTCTCAGCTCCAGCAAATCATGGATATATTCCAGAAAACATTTAAAATCATCATTCTCAGCAAACTGACACAAGAACAGAAAATCAAACACTGCATGTTCTCACTCATAGGCAGGTGTTGAACAGTGAGAACACATGGACACAGAGAGGGGAGCATCACACACTGGGGTCTGTGGAGGGGGAACTAGGGGAGGGACAGCAGGTGGTGGGGAGTTGGGGAGGGATGGCATGGGGAGAAATGCCAGATATAGGTGATGGGGAGGAAGGCAGCAAATCACACTGCCATGTGTATACCTATGCAACAATCTTGCATGTTCTTCACATGTACCCCAAAACCTAAAATGCAATAAATAAATAAATAAATAAATAAATAAAATATAAATGCAATTTCAAGCGGAAGAAAAGAGCTCCATTTTTCCAAATAGTCAACACATCTCAAAACACTAACATTTTCAGGATGGAGAGGGTGACAGGGAGTCAGATGGTAATGCTTTGGTGAGATAGAGAGCCCTCCCAGGAAGAAACAAAGGCCACTCTGCCCCTCGCTACATGCTTAAATACTCACAAGGTGACATCAGGTAGGTGTTGGAATTATCCCCATTTGATAGTCAATGAAACATTTACAGGTTAAGCAAACTGTCTGAGGAGACTCAGCTAACAAGCAGGAGAACTGGTAGTTGAAATGAGCACAGTAATTCGAAAATTGCCCTCTGGCTGGGTGTGTAATCCCAGCACTTTGGGAGGCCTGAGCAGGAGGATCACTTGAATGCAAGAGTCTGAGACTAGCCTGAACAACATAGCGAGTTCTCCAAGTCATTGCCCTCCTTCAGCATGATATATTTTTCTTCCTGCATGCCTTTCCAAAAAAGGCATCTTATTTCCAAATGAACCTCCAACCAATACCCATAGCCCACACTCCTTATCCCTTTTAGAAAGCCTATCTTCCTTTTGGCAGGGCGGGATGGCTCATGCCTGTAATCCCAGCACTTTGGGAGGCCAAGGTGGGTGGATCACCTGAGGTAAGGGGTTCAAAAATATCCTGGCCAACATGGTGAAACCCCATGTCTACTAAAAGTACATAATTAGCCTGGAATGGTGGCACATGCCTGTAATCCCAGCTATTTGAGAGGCTTAGGCAGGAGAATCGCTTGAACTTGAGAGGTGGAGGTTGCAGTGAGCTGAAATTGTGCCATTGCACTCCAGCCTGGGCAACAAGAGCAAAACTCCATCCCCCACCTCCGCAAAAAAAAACCCAGTGTGTCCCCATTAAATCTCATGTTGAATTGTAATCCACATTGTTGGAGGAGGGGTGTGGTGGGAGGTGACTGGATCATGGGGGTGGAGTTCTCATGAATGGTTTAGCACAATCCCCCCTTGGTACTATAGAGCGAGTTCTCATGAGATCTGGTTGTTTAAAAGTATGTGGCACCTCCCCTGCCCCATTCTCTCTCTTGCTTCTGCCCCAGCCGTGTAAGACATGTCTGCTTCCCCCTCACCTTCTGCCATGATGGTAAGTTTCCTGAGGCCTCCCCAGAAGCCAAGCAGATGCCAGCATCATGCTTCCTGTACAGGCTGCAGAACTGTGAGCCAATTAAACTTCTTTTCTTTATAAATTACCCAGTCTCAGGTGTTTTATAGCAGTGTGAGAACAGACTAATAGAGTAAAAATAGGTGAGTGGGGAAAGAAAATAATAAGCAATAAATATAGCAAGTAAATCACTTCTCACTTTATATTAGATCATCAATGCTTTTTTTTTTTTTTTTTAAGAAGAGGGAGATAAAAGGGGAAACCGGAGTGTGGGGATGGGAGAGAGGAGTGGCTTGACTGGTGTGTCTGTGGAGCTTCTCTCTACTCCAGGAATGAGGCTTTAAGCCTCTCCTGTCTGCATCAACCTGGACTGCTCAGATCTGGGCTTCCCACAGCTAGCTGCATCCTGCCCTGAGTGCTCTGTTGCCCTGCCAGTTCCTAGGTGCTCCATCCACAGTGGACGGGAGTAACCCTTCCTCTGCCAGCTAGATGGAATTCGTGACCACCTCTCCAGGCTAACTCTGGGCAAGTGTTTTTCTATACCTCCCTGTAGGACTGAACGCTTACCAATTCTCAAACACTGGAAAGACTGGAGATTTAGTTGAGCAACACTCTGTAGCGTGCTGGAGCCAGTACGCACCAGCTCCTGAGAGCCAATTGTTGTTTGCATTTTTTTTCCAGCTAGGCATCAGTGGTGCTATATCATAGCTTAAACCAGCAGGGGTGGGAGTAGATACACCACGACTGTGATAACTCAGCAAGTGCTACACATCAGGGCTCCCTCTAGAGATCTGTTGTTACATATTGACCATCACATCAGTAGTAACACTTATGTGCCAGAAACAGCCACAGAGGAACATAACTCCAAAGCTCTCTCCCTAAATCCAGCAACCTGGGTTTGGTTCTTCTCCTGCCTGGGTTTAGTTCTTCTCCCACTTTCTGGGTGCAAGAGAATCTCAAACCAAAGGGTTTGAGATTCGAAACCAAAGAGATACACAGAGAGGCTTGGATTAAAATAGAGAGTAATAACTTGAAGGAATACAAAGGGTGAAAAATTCCTGCACTCAATTTATTGTCTTATATCTTGAGGTTAATTTTTCCTAATAATCATTATACCCTCAGAAACTGATGAGTATCCAGACATTATAAATTGCAAACATTTAGCAGGGCTAGCAATAAAATAGCTCATTAAAGAGTGTGGGCTGGAAAGAAGTCTACTTTATATACGATGATAAATTACAGCAAATTTCTCAGCCGTAGTTTCTATTACTCTTCTTCCAAGATGCAGTAATAGAAATGAGATCATCAGACTTAAGGAAGTTTTTCAGTGCATCAAGGTTTTCCACACAAATTTCCTAAGGCAGGAGAAAGAAGATGGACATTCCCAGATGTCTAAGACTATGGTCTAAATTGTCTAAATAAGCTCAAAACGTCATGAAAGCTTTGGCCAGTAATGTGCTAGTGAATGTTTTAATAATCAGATCTTAGGGGTGGGGGGAACTCTGAGGTACAGCATTTGCCAACCTCCATAGCATCAAGATTTCCACCATGGCCAATTTTAAGCGATGAATGTGTTGTCAGCTGACTTACTGTATTCTGAAATTTTAGCTATTGATTCTCATGAACAACTAAAAGCCGGGTCTAACACACCACTGTCTTTACCTTAAAAATTAGTATTAGGCCGACACGGTGGCTCGTGCCTGTAATCCCAGCACTTTGGGAAGCCGAGGCGGGTGGATCACGCAGTTAAGAGATCAAGACCATCCTGGCCAACATGGTGAAACCCCATCTCTACTAAAAATATAAAAATGAGCGGGGTGTGGTGGTGCATACCTGTAGTCCCAGCTACTCAGGAGCCTGAGGTAGGAGAAACAATTAAACCTGGGAGGTGGAAGTTGCAGTGAGCCAGGGTCACGCCACTGCACTCCAGCCTGGCGACAGAGCAAGACTCCATCTCAATTTAAAAAAAAAAAAGTTAATAGTAATTTTGCACTCAGCTTAATTTCCACCCATACTTAATTTAAAAGTTTCAGTTTTCTGTCTGTCTTCAAATCTTCCAGCATCACCTAATGTATGTTTCTAAAAGACAGCTCTGCTCTTACGTGTGATGACTTGGTTTGAGGCTGGGATATGGCATAGCCTTATATTGTTTCCTTTGCATTTCTCCCTCTTAATCTTCCCAATTATATTAACATTAAAGTCTCAGTGGGATACTACTCTGCTTCCACACCTCTTAAACACTTCTCTCTCTTCCTTTTCCACAAAGAAGGAGCAGGCTTCAAGTTCAGAATCTTCAGGCAGGCAACACTATCTAGCTAGAACGTATTAGAACTGTTTTTTCATTTTGCTTATTATGTTCAGCCACCTGTGGCAAATAGATTTTGTTTCGATTTATGGAAGCAGAGTGGGGTTTTCCTTTAAATATGTTATGTCAGGTAATATGTTTCTTATACTACGGTGGTACCTGGAATAAGCAAAAGTCACTTGCTTTTCAGAAGATGAGGCCCAGCTTCTTGTGGGGTATGCTAGTGGGGCCTTTCGGAGGTAGAAATACCCAGTGGCAGCCTGTACCATTAGCAGTAACTACCTTTAGAACCTCCTACTGCCATTCACCCTACTCTCCCCAGCAGATTCAGATTCAAGTTATGATGTGCTATCTCATGCTGATTTGTGTCAGCAGTTGCTCAATTGTATCCATTGCCAGTTTCCATAGTATAAATCTTTCCACCATGGCTGAGTTCACCCCATCAGCCGGACAATGAACATATACATTCATGTGTCTTTATGACAGAATGGTTTATATTCATTTGGGTATATACACAGTAATGGGACTGCTGGGTGAAATGGTAGTTCTATTTTTAGCTCTTTGAGAAATTGCCACACTGCCTTATTGTTGTTGTTGTTGTTTTTGAGAGACAGAGAGAGAGAGAATCCTGCTCTTGTTGTCCAGACTGGAGTGCAATGGCATGATCGCGGCTCACTGCTACCTCCACCACCCAGATTCAAGCAATTCTCTTGCCTCAGCCTAGCGAGTATCTGTGATTACACACACCCTGCCACCCTGCCTGGATAATTTTTTTGTATTTTTGGTAGAGTTGGGGTTTTACCTTGTTTGGCCAGGCTGGTCTCAAACTCCTGACCTCAGGTGATCTACCTGCCTCGGCCTCCCAGAGTGGTGGGATTACAGGTGTGAGCCACCATGCCCAGCCCACCACACTGCTTTCCATAATGGTTGAACTAATTTACACAACAGCATGTAAGTGTTTCTTTTTCTCTGCAACCTTGCCAGCATCTGTTAATTTTTTACATTTTAACCATAGCCATTCTGACTGGTGCGAGTTGTTATCTCACTGTGGTTTTGATTTACATTTCTCTAATGATCAGTGTATTAGTCTGTTTTCACACTGCTGATAAATACATACCTGAGACTGGGTAATTTATAAAGAAAAAAAGTTTAACGGACTCACAGTTCCACCTGGCTGGGAAGGTCTCATAATCATGGTGGAAGGTGCAAGGCATGTCTTACATGGTGGCAGGCAAAAGATAACCTGTGCAGGGAAATTCCCCTTTATAAAACCATCAGATCTCGTCAGACTTAGTCACTATCATGAGAACAGCACAGGAAAGACCCTCCCCCATGATTCAGTTACCTCCCCCCAGGTCCCTCCCACAACACATGGAAAATGTGGGAACTACGATTCAAGACGAGAGTTGTTGGGTGGGGATACATTCAAACTATATCGATCAGTGGTGTTCAGCTTTTTTTTCCATATGTTCATACAACTTCGAAGAGACAACTATTTGGAGAAACAAATCTTGCATCCATAGCTGTCTCGTTTCTCTTTTTCAATTACTGACTCTCCCAACATAGAAGGAGCAAGTTGAAGGAGGCCCCAGGGTCACAAGTGTAGATAGAGCAGTGGTTTGAATTTTGTAACCACCTGAATTTTCTTTTCGTTGTTTTTTTTTTTTTTTTTTTTTTTTTTTTTTTTTTTTTTTTTTTTTTTGCCACAGAGTCTCACTGTGTCACCCAGGCTGGAGTGCAGTGGTGAAATCTTGGCTCACTGCAACATCTACCTCCCTGGTTCAAGCAATTCTCCTGCCTCAGCCTCCCCAGTAGCTGGGACTACAGGAGCCCACCTCTATGCCTGGCTAATTTTTTTTGTATTTTTAGTAGAGACGGGATTTCATTATGTTGGCCAGGCTGGTCTTGAACTCCTGACCTTGTGATCCAGCCACCTCAGCCTCCCAGAGTGCTGGGATTACAGGCATGAGCCACTGCTCCCAGCCAACCCTGTATTCCTGTTTTTTCTTTGTTTGTTTGTTTGTTTGAAGATGGAGTCTTACTTTGTAGCCCAGGCTGGAGTTCAGTGGCGCAGTCTCGGCTCACTGCAACCTCCGCCTCCTGGGTCCCAGTTCAAGCAGTTATCCTACCTCAGTCTCCAAAGTAGCTGGGATTACAGGCACAAGCCACCATGCCCAGCTAATTTTTGTATTTTTTTAGTACAGACAGGGGCTTCACCATGTTGGCCAGTCTGGTCTTGAACTCCTGACCTCATGATCCGCCTACTTCGGCCTCCCAAAGTGCTGGGATTACAGGTGTGAGCCACTGCACCCGGCCTACCACCCTGTATTCTTAAACTAACCCAAGCATTCACTAGCTGTGCGGTCTCAGCCAAGTCACTTAGCCTCGAAGCAATAAAATTTCTAGCAACACAGAGCATAGGGCTCTCACATAGCATATGGCAGTTATTAGGATGCAGTTAGCATAACCCCCTCTCTTTCCCCCATACCTGCAGCTGCAGAACCAGGGCATGCCAGCATTGTTTAAAGAAAAGTTTCAAAGATGATGTATCTTTAGAGCTTGATGCCACCTGTCTTTGCCTACCTAGCGCTTGTCCACAGACCTGGCTGCCCTCCAACCTTCCATTTCTAATGCCACATCAAAGGCTGGGCTTCTCCACCGGGAGCAGTTTTGTCCTTTAGAGGGACAGTTGGCAATGTCTGGAGACATTTTTGATTCTCACAACTGGGAAAGTATGACGGACATCTGGCAGATGGGGGCCAGGGATGGTGCTAAACACCTCATGATACACAGGATGGTCCCCTGCAACAAAGAATTATCCAGCCCAGAATGTCACCATGCCAAGAATAACAAACCCTGCTCTAAGGATTAAGGAAGCTTGGTCCCTCTGGAAGATGTGTTTACTGGAATACTGGAGAAATTCCTTAGGCTATCATCCTAAGGAGGAGTAGCACAGCCCCTAAAGATTGCAACTAAATCTTACACTTGCCAGGCAGAGGCACAATGATGGCTCTGACCCGTTAAAGCAATGAATGACCGAGGGGTAACAGGCATGATAGAATAGATTTCAAACAGTTCAATTCCCATCTTTAAATCCTAGCTTTTCCACTTTTTTTTTTTTTTTTTTTTTTTTTAGCTCTGTGACCATGAGCATATTAAGTGCTAGGATCCTCAATTTCTTCAACCGTAAAAACAGAAATAATGAACCTGTTTTGTATAAAATTGTTGTGAAGATTAAAGGTGATAATCCCTGTAAGCCAGTTAGCCAGTTACTGCTGCCATATTGTTAGGTTCTCAACAAACATAACCATTATCATCATTACTATTGCTATTATATTGCTACAGCAGTCGGAGCCCAAATAGCTATTTCCATCAGTATTATTCTTTTAGGTCTATTTTAGTTCCTTAAACAGTTGTGGGTGGCTGAGAGGTACATGTACCTGTCTTTTCTCTGTGCCAAGTCTCTGCAGAATGGTGAACAGCAATAAAAGAAAACAGTCCAAACAGATGGAATCTTCAGGGGCCAGCTTTCTCCTAATCTGCCCCCCACCATACACACACAGACACTAAACACTCTTCTAAGCTGTCTTCATCCATGGGATAATTTCTTTAAAACCTGCGTGGAAGCCCAGGTAATGAAGAATGATGAGGCTAATTATAGATTCACCATGGTGCAAAAGCCTGTCAGTTGTGTGTTCATACAGATGATCCAGCTTGAGCCACAGGCTATTCAGAGTGTTCCATTTCAGAACCATCCAGAAGCTATCAGACCTAGCCTGTCAAACCTGAGGGCAGAGATGCTGTGTCATTTGGTTATATAGTTTGCACAAAGCCAAGAACTGTTCTGGCACATAAGAGAGCACAAAAAAATGTGGCTTGCGTTATCTGTGTTTAGTGAGACCATTGACTCACTTAGAATGGCCAATTCCAGACTGTAGAAAATTTTTTTTTTTTTTTTGAGAGGCAGTGCATGTATGTGTCTCACTCTGTCATTCATGCTGGAGTACAGTGATACAGTCATAGCTCTCTGCACCCTGGAACTCCTAGGCTCAAGTGATCTTACCACCTCAGCCTCCTGAGTAGTTGAGATTACAAGCACTCACCATCATGCCCATATCAATTTTATATGTAGTTTTTGAGACAGGCTCTTGCTGTATTGCCAAAGCTGGTCCTGAATTCCTGGCCTCAAGTGATTGTCCTGCCTCAGCCTCCCAAAGCACTGGGATTACAGGTGTTAGCCACCAAACCTGGCTAAAACTTTTTTCAATTGTTATTTTTCCTGATAAGAAAAGTAGCACATATTCAATAGAGACATTTAAAAGTATGTCCCTTTAAGGCAAAAAAAAGTCACACTCCCCTTACCAACAATAACCCTTGTGTGTAAGTTGTTTTTTCCTCCAGTATTTTCTTTTTGGACATATGGGGATTTGTTTTTGCTTTTGATTTCTTTAGGAGCTTGACATTTTTTAGAAATTATCATCACATTGTGCAAAACATTTTGTGGACTGCCTTTTTTTCCCTCTTGTACACTCATAAGCATTTTAAACTAAAATGGCTACATACTATTCTAACAAACAGCTGTAACAGAGTTTGCTCAACCACTCCCGGTTCTGGACATCCACGTTCCCAGTTCATTTTTGTTGGTATAGCTACAAGAAACCTTTTAGATATACATACTTTTTAAATGAAACTCCAATTAGAGGTTTATTTCTTTGAGACACATTCTCGGAAACAGAATTGCTAAGTCATAGACTTTTCAAGACTTTGCAAGGTGTTTTTTTTTGTTTGTTTGTTTGTTTGTTTGTTTTTTTGAGACGGAGTTTCGCTCTCGTTACCCAGGCTGGAGTGCAATGGCGCGATCTCGGCTCACCGCAACCTCCGCCTCCTGGGTTCAGGCAATTCTCCTGCCTCAGCCTCCTGAGTAGCTGGGATTATAGGCACGCACCACCATGCCCAGCTAATGTTTTGTATTTTTAGTAGAGACGGGGTTTCACCATGTTGACCAGGATGGTCTCGATCTCTTGACCTCGTGATCCACCCGCCTCGGCCTCTCAAAGTGCTGGGATTACAGGCTTGAGCCACCGCGCCCGGCATCTGCAAGGTGTTTTAAAGACCTTTGAAAGACTCTGCAGACATTTCCTACACTGCTCAGTGTGGACGTGACTTCAGTTTAGTCTTAGTGGGGTGAATTGCCACCTCCCTCCCCAATTTATCAAACTCTTGGTTATGGAGAATTCTTAGATCCACCCTTCCTCATGACTCCAGAGGACCTGACTACCATCCAAAGCCACCCCTCTGGGATCAGACCCATTTGAGATCCCAGTGAAGCCCAGGCTGGAACAAGAGTGGCTCAAGTCTGGCTATTTCGTCCCTAATCGGCCTTTGAGCAGGAAGGGAAAGTTGCTGGAAGACGGCACCTCCCTCAACCACTTACTTTTTAACTCCTTATCTATTGAGCCTGTTTTTGTCTTATTACCATGACAACACAGCCTCAAGGCTGATGGATATTCCTTGCCACTTAGAGGAAAACACTGAGCTGATAGGCAAGTGGGAAGGACACAGGAAGGAAAAGGTGAGTCCTTTTCTGTTTCCCTTCCATGCCTGTGCAATTGAGCAGAGGTAATTAAAAATTAAAGTCACACTGACACTACGGAGGGAACATAAGGAGGATTCCTGGGCTCACAAGACCATCTGCTTCTTGTGCTAATTAAAGTGGATGAAGCTAAATCAAATTACCCCAGATCTCATCTCTCCCTGATGGAGAATCTTTGAAAGCACAGGTCATTTTAGGGAGTTCTTTCACCCTTTGGGGAATTATCTGGCTTCCAAAAACCCTGCAACAATTGTAAAGATCAAGTGGATTTTAACAGCATGTCTCAACATCTGACCTCAAATCTTGTCAGTTTCACCTCACCAACATCCCTAATTCCCAATTGTCACTGGTCTCCCAGTTTCTCCCCTTCCAGGGCTCACTGGCCAACATGACTCTCAGGGTTATCTTCCTGAAATGCATTTCTGGTTGCATCCAACTGAAGGCCATGTCCAGTTCCCCAGTGCTCACAGAACAGAGCCCAGCTGACCTTGCCCAGCACATAATATCCCCAAGACACACAGTGCCACCATCACTAACTCTTAGTCCCCTGAATGAGCAATACCTTCCTTTCAAGACTCTGTTCTCTTGCCTGAGTGCACACAGTTTCTCTTAAAACCCAACACAAATGTCATTTTTCTCTAAACTGAGTCATTTCCTCCACGGGACTCACGAACCTCTCCATTTGTAACTAGGCTATAGCTCTTCCACTGTTGACTCTGTTGGAATTGACCATCTCCATGGCCACCTTCCCTCCTATCCTGGCTTCTCAAGGGCAGGGGCTGTCTGTGTTCATCTCTGCATGCTGCCTGGCACAGAGTAGATGGAGGTTATTATCCCACAAACACCAGCCATTTGACTGAAAGGGTACACTTGTCTATCTGGGAAATGAGAATAACACTTTGAACTTCCTTAGCACCGAACTCCTAGGACATCCAAATCCCCCATTTGCAACACTGTCATCAAACATATGCTGGGTTCCTAGCAATATGGTGTCACAGTTGAGCTTTGGGTGCTGGAACTACTGTTACAGTTGTTTGGGGAAGAAAGTTCAAAGTTCACATTTTATAAACGTTTTGGAAAATGTCAAACATTTTAAAGCATCAGTGATAGGATACTGACATCCCATGTCCCCATACTCCTTCCCTGTCCCCAGGTTGCCACAATGATTAGTATTTGGTTGATGTTTTCATCATTGCCCTCTCTTTCTCACTATTTTTCTGGAGTATTTTAAAGTAAATCCAGACATAATATTATTTCATCTGTAAATATTTCAGAAACAGTCTAAGTTAAAATCCTAGCTTTTTGACATTCTATGTCTGACCTTAGGCAGGTTAATTAACCTCTCTATTGTTCATCTTCTATGTATGTAAAATGAGAATAATTATGGTACATTCCTCATAGGATTATAATGAGTGAAGGGACTGTTGCATGGAGAACACTTGACACTTAGCATGCACTCAGCTCATGTGCTAAGGGGACAGTGTTAGCCATCAGAATCACTGTCACTTATCATTACTGAATTTATAGCGTAGCACGAAGCCCTTGGAACCTGAAAGATGTAAGATCTATTAGTAATCTGTGTCTATCAGTATGCATGACTGTGGCAGCAGAATGCAGGCAAATTGGAGCATGAAAGAGCTGGGACCTTCACAGAACAAATAGGAGGCTAGAAAAAGAATACTATAGGGAGATGATGAGACCGTGAATGATACAGCAACAGAGTGGAGACAATACACATGGGGAGACTAGAGCCAAGACCTCTGATTGACTTGGGTGCAGCAAGGAGGTGTTCTTCTGCAATTAAAGGTCAAGTCTACATTCTGGTGGCCGGGAGGGAGTAAGTCAAGGGAGGTGGAGGCAATGGGAGATAATGAGTTTCTTCTTCCTAGGATCATGGTCTCTGGAGTACTGATAGCGCATCCTATGATGGGGCATCCTAGAAAAAAGAGTAATCGCTTCTCGGCCTTTTGGCTAAGATCATGTGTAGTTCAAGAAAAAAGGGTAGGCATGGCTGGGCATGGTGGCTCACGCCTGTAATCCCAGCACTTTGGGAGGCCGAGGTGAGCAGATTACCTGAGGTTGGGAGTTCGAGACCAACATGGAAAAACCCCGCCTCTACTAAAAACACAAAATTAGTCAGGTGTGGTGGCACATGTCTGTGATCCCACCTAGTCGAGAGGCTTGGGCATGGTGTCTCATGCCTATAATCGCAGCACTTTGAGAGGCTGAAGTAGTCAGATCATTTGAGGTCAGGACTTTGAGACCAGCCTGGGCAATCGCTTGAACCCTGGAGGTGGAGGTTGTGGTAAACCAGGATTGCATCACTGCACTCCAGCTTGGGCAACAAGAGCAAGAAACTCATCTGTCTCAGAAAAAAAAAAAAAAAAAAAAAAAGCGTAGGCACGTCCTAAGTATGGATGCTTGTTCCCCAAACCTCATGTCAAAATTTGATCCCAGTGTTGGAGGTGGGGCCTAATGAGAGGTGTTTGGGCCTAGGAGTGGATCACACATGAATAGACGAATGCCCTCCCTTTAGGGATGGAGAGTGATTTCTCATAGTTCCTGCCAGAGCTGGTTGCTAAAAAAGATCCTGGCACCTCTCCTCCCTGTCTTACTTCCTCTCTGGCTGTGTGATCTCTGCATGTGCCAGCTCCCTTGTACCTTCTGCCGTGAGCAGAAGCAGCCTGGGGCTTGCACTAAGATGCCCAATCTTCCAGCCTCCAGAATCATGAAATGACTCTTATTTTCTTGATAAATTACCCAGTTTCAGGTATTCTTTTACAGCAACACAAAGAGACTAACATAGCAAGCGAGGCTGCCGATCGTAACACGGCAATGCTTGTGCTGCCCTTTGTGAGGCACGTGACTCCTCCTAGACAGTTGGTTGTCAGTTTCATTTTGGTGTTACTTAGGCAGCTTCCAATGAAGGATCCAGAGGACCCTACCCCTAAGCTTTCCCTCAGCCATGGCTCTGTAGCCTCATTTCACTGCTATGGTGATAAAAGTGAAATGGTGATTTCCTCATCACCACTTTTAGTAACTTATTATCCAACACACAAGCGCTTATGTTCATTTTTCAAAACACAAAAAAATTGGCCAGGTGCGATGGCTCATGCCGGTAATCCCAGCACTTTGGGAGGCCAAGTTGAGTGGATCACTTGAGGTCAGGAGTTCAAGACCAGCCTGGCCAACATGGAGAAACCCTGTCTCTACTAAAAATACAAAAATTAGCCAGGTATGGCAGTGGGCGCCTGTAATCCCAGCTACTCAGGAGGCTGACGCAGGAGAATCACTTGAACTGGGGAGGCAGAGGTTGCAGTGAGCTGAGATCACGCCACTGCACTCCAGCCTGGGCAACTGGACAAGATTCCATCAAAATACACATACACACACATACACACACAAATTATGATCAAAAAAATGAAAACTAGCCCTAACCCTACTACTCAGATACAGCCAAGGTTGGGTGGTTGATACAACCTATAATTTGCATTAATATATATTTTACATAGATAAGGTCACGCTGAACATACAATTTTTTATTCTGCTTATCAGGCTAATGAGAAATAGGAAGCAGTGATCTTCAGGGATGCCCTGTGATGCCTTCAACCATCCTAATCCTGATCGACATTTTGCTCCAGTTTTTTGCTTTTAAATATTGAATAAGATAAATATTGAACTGTTAAATTAGTGAATGTTTTACTTATACAGCCTTATTCTATTTCTTTAGTTTTTCTTCTTTTAAAAGGCTGTTTCTACTGGCAAACATGATGAAAGAACTGATTATTTATCCTTCCTTTCCTATATAAACTGTTTATCACTGGTAATCAAATAATGGATGAAGGGAAATGCCTCCTTATAAAATTATGGCAGCTAATAAATGAACATAACCGTATTTATCTCCCTGGAAAATTACTGGATCTAGGCATTAAGCTAGCATCCTGGAAAGAGAGCCAGCCAGCCATTGTATAGGTTATGGAGAAAGGACACAGCAGCACCCATGGTCGTGGCAAGGGAAGTATATGAACCTGGTCAAAGCTCCCACCCACCTGAAGGAAGTACAGAGAATGGAGAGATACATTGGCTGCACTGGCTGTCCAAAACCTATAAAATCCAGATGGCGTGAAATTCCACAAAGCTCAACAATCAGAGTTCTTCAGTACAGCTTGCAGGGAACAGCAGCAAAATGGAAGGATCACTTGTAGTTTTAAACGGACTTAAGGGCCAGGCATGGTGGCTCACGCCTACAATCCCAGCACTTTGGGAGGCTGAGGCAGGCAGACCATTTGAGGTCAGGACTTTGCGACCAGATCAGGCAACATGATGAAACCTCATCTCTACTAAAATGCAAAAATTAGCCAGGCATGGTAGTGGGATCCTAGAGTCCCAGCTACACGGGAGGCTGAGGCAGGAGAATCACCTGAACCCAGGAAGTGGAGGTTGTGGTGAGCTGAGATCACGTCACTGCACACCAGCCAGGGCTACGGAGACTCCATCTCAAAAATAAATAAATAAATAAATAAGGACTTAAAAGTATGAGTGTGTACATGTATTTTTTTAATGAGCAAGACAAAACTATGATGGCTAAAATGCCCAGTTGGGTGAATCTAAGGAAATTCAAGGAAGCGATTACTCTGAAAGTCAGGATTGAGCCGATGACATTTGAGGAACAGGAAGATGGTGAGATTAGCACTAGGTACACAGAGAGTATTTGGGAGTGGCTGACAAAGTTCTACTTTTACGTATTGGTGTAGTTTTCCGTATCTGTGTTTTATACTTTTAAAAAGCTTAAAATAAAAGACAAAAATAAGAAACAAATTTTGAAAGCTGTTACTAGGCAAGATTATTTCAACAGGGCAGACAGATTGAACTAAATTCCTTTGAAAGGAAAAGTAGAGAATTTGTAAGCATGAGGAGGCGACAGTGGGAAGAAGACAGATGGCCTAATCACATCAGCTTACCTGTGTTTGCTAATTGGTGCTTATGGAAGTTAGGCTCCTACCCTTCCCAGAGACTGGGAGACAGGGATGCCATTATCTTTCTTGATTACCTTTTGAAGGGATGGTTCCCAAGTCCTTGAGAAAGACATTCCTGGGCAGTAGAAGATTTACATCTTAAACAAGCAAAAATAATTTACAGTAGCAAGTTTTCTTAAGTAAATGCTCCAAGGAAAGGGAGGACTAGGGACCTACGGTCAGGAAAAAACCTGCTGATACAGTTTGGATCTGTGTCTCAACCCAAATCTCATGGTGAAATGTAATCCCCATTGTTGGAGGTGGGGCCTGATGGGAGGTGTTTGGATTATAGGAGCCGGTCCCTCATGAACCGATCTCGCTCTTAGTTCACACCAGATCTGGTTATTTAAAAGTGTGGAGCACCTCCTCCCTGTGCCCCCACCACCACCCCTCACCTGCATTTTCTTTTGCCAGTTGACATGCCTGCTCCCGCCTTTGAGACCTCCCTAGAAGCTGAGCATATGCCGGCACTAGGCTTCCCATAAAGCCTGCAGAACTATGAGCCCCTGGTAGCTCATGCCTGTAATCCCAATACTTTGGGAGGTCAAGGTGGGCAGATCCCCTGAGGTCAGGAGTTTGAGACCAGCCTGGCCAACATGGCAAAACCCAGTCTCTACTAAAAACACAAAAATTAGCCAGGTGTGGTGGTACATGCCTATAGTCCCAGCTATTCAGGAGGCTGAGGCAGGAGAATCGCTTGAACCTGGGAGGCGGAGGTTGCAGTGAGCCGAGATTGCACCACTGCACTCCAGCCTAGGTGACTCTATCTCAGAGTAAAAGAACCATGAGCCAATTTAACTGTTTCTTTATAAATTAAAAAAAAAAAAAAAGCAGTTACTAACTATATCGTGTTGGAGTGTTCCCCCTAAATCCATGTTTCTCCCTAAACTTCAGTATGTGACTTTATGGATCATAAAGAGGGATGTTGCAGATGTATTGCAACAACATTGCAGATAGTTAAAATGAGGTCATATCGGAGTAGGGTGGACCCTTCATCCAATATGAATGGTGTACTTACAAGAAGAAAAAAAGAGAGAATCCCATATGATGATGGACACAGAGACTGGAGTGATGTGTCTCCAAGCCAAGAGCCACCAAAGATGCCAGCAATCACCAGATGCTAGGAGAACAGAATGGAGAAGCTGCTTTCTCAGAAGCTCCAGTAGGAACCAAACCTGCTAACGTTTTGATTTCAGACTGAGCCTCAGAACTGTGAGAAAATAAGGTTCTGTTGCTTTAGCCTCCTGGTTTGTGATACTTTGACAGCAACCCCAGGAAACTCATAAATTACCCAAACATTACCATGTGTTCATAATTTTTGAATGAAAAGAATGATTAGTTTAGCTGAAGACTGGATATGGTTTGTTAAAGCATTCTTTCTAGTCCTTGTCCGTTTGCAAACAATTGTTTACTTGAAGTTATAGCCCAATCCAGTTTTATTTCTGGACCTTTTTTCATTTGACAGAACCCTGACTTACATTTCTGTTTGTTTAGTTTTTATTTTTTTGATAAAGAGTCTCACCCAGGCCAGAGCTTAGTGGTGCAATCATGGCTCACTACAGCCTTGAACTCCTAGAGGCTTAGCCTCCCAAGTGGCTAGGATTACAGGTGTGTGCCACCATGACCAACTGTTTTTCACTGCCAAAGCTGGTCTGGAACTCCTGGACTCAAGCAATCCTTCCACCTCAACCTTCCAAAGTGTGGGGATTATGGGTATAAGCCATCCTGCCTGGCTGATTTGCATTTCTTAATTCGAGCATGTGTATCTCTACTAGGCATTGGTTCATACTAGATCGTGCTGTTTCCTTCCTTGAAAAGAAACAAGACCACCTACTGCATTTCCAGCATGCAACTTTGCTTCTGACTTTTCTGTTCATGTTGCACTAAGATCTGGCTCATTAGACCACAGATTGTGGGTTGCTCTAGTAATCTGCTGATTCTAACTTCTCACACACATCCTGTGACCCCAACACCACTGAGACTCATCCCCCAAACCATCAGGAGATGAAACTCAGCTGCTGGGTCTTTTGCGGGCCCACATGGAGACAGTGAATGGCTTCAATTAACAGAAAAACAATATCCTGAAGGTTTCTTCGTGCACTGAGAGGAAATCAAGTTGTTTGACCCTTGCACAGAACCAAAGCTGAGATCCGATTTCTTGTTACCCTGGAGTGAAAAGGGTTGTAGTCACGGCTCTCTGCTGCTTTCCAACATGCCAGGATACTTAAGCCAAGTGTGTTTTTTTGTTTTTTGTTTTAAGAGATGGGTTTTCACCATATGTTGCCCAGGCTGGTCTCAAGCTCCTGAGCTCAGGCAATCCGCCCACCTCGGCCTCCCAAAGTGCTGGGATTACAGGTGTAAGCCACCAAACCCAGCCCTTAAGCCACCTGTTAAACTAGGCCCTATCCAGATATTAAAAAGTGGAACGTCATCTCCCCCTCTCAGGAACATCTTAGCCAAGCAGGGGACCCATCTTTCTTGTTCTTTGCATGAGTCCACCAAGCATGACCCCTTGCTGACAGTAGGCAGTCACTATTTGATAAATGAAGTACTATTTGAATTCAGAGGTTCTAAAAAGCTAGAACTTCAGAATCACCAGGAGTGGACTACCTACCCAGTCTCAAAAAAAAAAAAAAAGGACATCTAGGGTGAGGCCAATACATCACTTTTTTTAAATCAGCATATGTGATTTTTAATTTTTTTTTTTAACATCAACTCCAGCAACAGGAAACACACATGATTTTAATGCAGTCAATCTTTAATTCCTGTTTTCGAGAAAAGCTAATGTAACCACTGGGCGTTTTGAAGTCAGAGACCATATTGTGTTCTGTTCATGAGTGTCTGTTAAGCTGTGTACCACACACTCTTCTAGTTCTTGGGAAAGAGCAGGAAAGTCTCCTGTCTGCAAAGTGTTATATGGGTACTGAGATGAGGCAGGTACGTGCTCTTCAAGAGTCCACAGACCAACAGACATACAGAAAAAGTTTTTTAAAACACTGTGATTCTCAACTGGAGGTGCCTTTGCCTCCCCAAGGGACATCTGGCAATGCCTGGAAACATTTGTCACAATGGAGCAGCCCTACTGACATCTAGCGAGCAGAGGCCAAGGATGCTAATGGACATCCTGTAGTGCACAGGACACCCCTACAACAAAGAGTTATCTGGGCCAAAATGCCAATAGCTGCTAGATTGAGGAGCTCTTCAGGAGAGAATGGAGCTGGGTGCGGTGGCTCACATTTTTGGAGGCCGAGGCCGGCAGATCACTTGAGGTCAGGAATTTCACACTACCCTGGCCAATATGGTTCCACTCTGTCTCCACGAAAAATACAAAATTCAGCTGTGTGTGGTGGCAGATGTCTGTAGTCCCAGCTACTCAGAAGGCTGAGGTGGGAGAATCACTTGAACGGGGGAGGTGGAGGGAAAAGTGAACCAAGATCGCACCACTGCACTCCAGCCTGGGTGACATAAAGAGACTCCATCTCCAGAAGAAATAGAATGAATGTGATGACCCAGAAACAAGCAAGATGCATATAAAAGTACAAAGGAAATAAACCATTCCTGGTCCTGCAATACGATACCCAGCATCCTAAATCCTTCCTTCCTCTCACTTCTTCGCCCCCCATTGCTTCCAACCCACTGTCTCAGACCTGGAAACAGTTCGTCAATACCTGTAGTACATCTTATACCTGTAGCTGTATGGAGCTGGGTCTGAAACCTAGTTTCTCTGTATTCTACTGTTTAACGTTAGGCAAAAAGAATGAGACCTATTTCATAGCACAACTGGGTGACTATAGTCAACAGTAATTTAATTGTACATTTTAAAATAACTTTAGCCTCTTGGGGGCATAGACTGCCTTCCTTGTACCTTTCCAAAGTGTGTGGTACACAGCTCAGTGAACAGATATTCGCCCAGCATCATGAATCAACTTGGGAAGAGTCAACCAAATGAACAGTCTACCAGGAATTCCAAATAAAAGCAAACCCCCATAAAAATAAAATAAAATAACTTTATGAGTATAATTGGATTGTTTGCAACACAAAGGATAATGTCTAAGGTGGTGGGTACCCCATTCTCCACAATGTGATTATAGCCATTGCATGCCTGTATCAGAACATCTCCTGTTCCCCATAAGTATATGTATCTTCCATGTAACCACAAAGATTAAAAGTTGTTTTTGATTTTTTATTTATTTGTTTTATTTTTTGAGATGGAGTCTCAGTCTGTCACCAGGCTGCGATGCAGTGGCACAATCTCGGCTCACTGCAACCTCCACCTCCCGGATTCAAGCAATTCTCCTGCCTCCGCATCCAGAGTAGCTGGGAGTACAGGTGTGCACCACCATGCTCGGCTAATTTTTTTGTATTTTAGTACAGACAGGGTTTCACCATACTGGCCAGGATGGTCTCAATCTCCTGACCTTGTGATCCGCCTGCCTCAGCCTCCCAAAATGCTGGGATTATAGGCATGAGCCACTGTGCCGGCCAAAAAATTGTTTCAAGTTTTAGTAATAATAAAAAAAACCTTGGACAAGTCATTAACCTTACTGAACCTCATTCTCCTCTCAACTCTCCTCCATGAGTAACAGAGCCTCAGAAGAATAGGGGGCCTATTTTTATGTACCCCTGATTGACAGCCTGACAAACTCCCACTTACTTCATTGGGTTGATGCAACGAAATGAGGTCATGAATATGAGGTGCTTTGCTCAGCGACAGCACCTGGAAAGCGCTCGTCATATGTCAGCCGCTGCAATAATCACGAGCAGCGTCCTCCACCACCCCATGGATTTACCGCTTCTGCCTTGTCCTTAACATTTACCCAATTTGCGGTTCATCTCTTTCCCTGAGATTTATCTTCTCCCATGACAACCTATGCGCATCTGGTGACACTCATATTACTACATTCCTAGGTCCAGAGCCTATAGTTTGCTCTCCTAGCCTTCCTATCCAAGTGGGAGGATCCAATGTATACCCCAAGCTAGACAAAGTAGGAGAGAACCGGCTTTTGGTAAGAACACTTTGGTTGCAAATGCTTCTTAAGAAAATAGAATCACTCTTTTACTTACACTCTATACTTTGGTCTGTTCCCAGACCCTTTATCCCAGGCTTGGCCTCTGTCTCTACTGGCTGACTCCAATTTTGCAGCCTAGGAACTCTAGCATGTGTCTAGACAACAGTTATATATAAATTATATAGTCAATGTATCTCAATTCCCTTAGGTACTAAAAATACCACCTATTCCTGCAAACCAGCCCTTTTCCTCCAAGCCTAAGAAATGATCACCTCTGCTATTAACATAATTGTGGGTTTTGCTATTGAAAATAAGGACAAAATCGTAATTCCTTTGCAACAGCTTAACAAATGGTACTTTCCCAAATGTTATTAGGTCTGGCTGTCATCCTTTTCAAAGATAGTTACCCACTTGGGAACTTTCAAGACTTCGAAGGGTCTTTCGACTCCTTATATTTTTAGCCCTTTTCCCTGAATTCTCTTGTTTGACAACTCCGAGTGAAAACATTCAGATATTATGGAACGACACAGTTACCCATCTGTGAATAAATAAAACCAGTGGAATCTGGAAGCAAGGTAATTACATCATTAGTAAAGACCCAGAGTCCTCCATGCAGAAATATGGTGTCTTTCTTCCTGACGAAGATTTTGCTAAAAGATTCAAAGCCAAAAAAAAAAAAAAAAAAAAAAAAAAAAACAGTTTAAAATCTGTCTTTTAAGCTGTACCATTGTCATGTGGAGTTTCGGACTGGTGGGAGCTCGGGCTCTTACTTTAACCCCTCATTCTCTGAGGACAGCAGTGTTTCCTTGAGTTATTATTTGTTTTTGAGACAGGGTCTTGCTCTGTCGCCCAGCCTGAAGTACAGTGGCATGATCTAGGCTCACTGCAACCTCTGCCCCCCAGGCTCAAACAATTCTCCCTCCTCTGCCTTCCAAGTAGCTGGGACTACAGGCATGTGCCACCATGCCTGGCTAGTTTTTGTATTTTTTGAGGAGGTGAGGGTGTGCCATGTGGGCCACGCTGGCCTCAAATTTTTGAGCTCAAGTTACCAACCTGCCTCAGCCTCTGGGATTATAGGCGTGATCCACCGTGCCTGGCCTTCTTGGGCTATGTCTATGTCCCTCTGTCTGGCTCAGTGACAAACTTCTACTCAACCTTCCAGTCCCAAACTGAAAGTCACTTCCTCTCAATAGCTTCCTCTGGTTCTCATCCTCCTCCCATACCAAATAAATTGCTTCCTCTCCTGTTCCCATCACATTTCAAGCATCTCTCTTACATTCCACAACAGATATTTTTCTGCAGGTCTTTCTGAGAGACTGAGCATCTCCAGAACAAAAAGTATCTCACATGTGTTTTATCCTCTTCCCCAGGTCTCACTCCCACGTTGGAATCAGCATCCCCTGAGTGTCCACTTGAGTTCTGCTCAACCGCCCAAATCCAGCACTATGGAGCATTGTTCATTAAAACAAACATTAGAGGGAATTCACCAGACTTTTTTCATCTGCTTTAGTTTAAAATCCACTAGGGGCCAGGCGCTAGGATCACGCCTGTAATCCTAGCACTTTGGGAGGCCGAGGTGGGTGTATCACCTGAGGTCAGGAGTTCAGGACCAGCCTGGCCATCGTGGTGAAACCCATCTTAAAAAGAAAAAAAAAGAAATCCACTAGGACAAGAATATATAATTTGATTTCGTTATGAATTAGATTTCTGCAGAACATTGTGGCTCTTGGTTCAGTGTTTAATTCATTTGAACCCCTTATGACCATGATGTATATTTGATCAAAAGAATTAGTATCATTCAAGGATGCAGCACAAAAGGAACAGATGCTTATCCAGATTACAATGCCTTGCTTTTTGCTTTCTCTCCTCCCTCGAAGAACGTTCTGTCTCTTGTAAGCCAGCTTTCCTACTAGTAGCCCCTTTTAAAAAAATCTTCTTGGAGAATCTCATTAGTTACTCTGTTGTCAAGCAGGTACCTCCCTTATACTAGCTCGTTAGATGTTTCTCCCTTCCTTTAAAAATAATAACCATCCTTGCAGGACCTAGACTAGGATGAATCAAGAGAAGCAGCTAGGGTATAAAATGTAAGGCAGCGCTCACTTTCAGGTGCTTATCCTGCACTTGTGTGACTCAGAGAATGGACACCTCCTTAAAAGTTGCACCCCAGTCACCTCCTTTGCCAACCCCCCCAGTCTATGCCCTGCCTTATTGCAAAGACCCAATATGCAGCTGGTCTAAAAAGGAGTTGAGCATTTGAATCCTTTCTATACCCTACCCTTCCAGTGGATTAATTCATGGTTCCTGACATTCTACTTTTCCAGACGCCCTTCCCTTTGGGTCAAAATCTTAGGGCTCACACACTTTAGTCCAGAAGCTACTTGGCAAAAGCCAGAAATTCCAGAGCTCAAGCCTACTTGCAATGAATGTGTTACATTTAAACACCCACTTTATATTTTAGACAATCATCAATCCCTCCCAAAGATGGATATTATTAATATCAGGAATATCTCACAGATGACTTTGGTAGATGTGCTTCTTAATTATAGTATTATTCATTTCTTCTTTTTCAAAGCATTTAATTTATCATCTAACAGACGTAGGGGTCCATGGAATTATCCATCTTGATTTTTTTCCCTTTTTTACATGGCTGTGCTTATTACTATTCATAGCACAAGCCAAGTACTACGGTTATTAAGTGGTGTCATTTGCACCCTAATGACTTTGTGCCTTTCACACCGTTGAAAAGGAAGTTGGCTATTAGGAATCGCTAAATGAAACCCCAAACAAAGATTGAGGATTATGAAACCTCATGGCCCAAGTGTGAAGGTAGAAGGTGAAGGGGGATGGAAGGAAGTTCTAGATATGCAACCACATTCGTGGAAACTCTTTGGAATGTAGTAACCCCAACTTCCTTTCCAGAGTTTTGTCCCACATCAGCTTTTGCTCTTTTGTCCCCAAGGCCATTGGTTTTTTTCAGTCTCTCCTTTCAAATTCTGCTTCCTCTGCTTGGAATGGTCTTCTCTCTCCTCTTGCCATGGCTAAATCCCATTCATCCTTTAAATCCCAGCTCAACTATCATTTCTTCAGACAGTCACTCCCTGATCTTCCCAACCAGGTAAATCCCCAACCACATCCTCATAACACCATCTTACCAAGTGGTAATGTTAATTTGTTTCAGTCATTCTTTGATGAAACCCATGCTTCCATGAGACTGTAAGCCTCACCAGTCAGGGGGTCTTGCAGGTATTTTGGTTGCTTGCCATTGTCTTCCCAGGATTTAACAGTTAGTGCACACTCAATGTATTTGTTGAATAAAAAAGCTTGGAGACAAATGTATCAGTCAGTGCCCTGGCAGGAAGCAAGCAACACACTTAGCTGGGATTCTAAAGAAATCAGAGTTAAGGAAATCAACAGCGTTGTTGAGATACCCAGAAATTAGCAACAGTAGCAAGGCATTACCCACCCTGGGCCTGAAGGGGCATGAGGAAGGAAAGACATTAACAGATTGCAGAGAAAAGGCTAGGACCTTGTATAAACTATAGTTGTCAAGAGGGAAAGACCTATCACAAGGCAGGAATGGAGGAGGAAGTATCTTCATTCTCCTTCCTCCTGTTTTCCAGTCTACGAGGATCTCTCATTGGCCAAACCCAACTGGAAACCATGGCACAGGAAGCCCAGGAGATACAGTCCATGGGAGAATGAACAGAGTCCAGAAAATGGATGAGGGAAGGAACCCCCTAATGATAATCAAGACCCCAGGATTGTAGCCCATGAGCCCTCCTCAGCCCTAATTGAGGTTTTGAGGAACTCCACCTTTCCTAATTCCATTGCAGACAGAAATAACTATAACTACAGCTCTAGAAATGACTGTGACCACGGCTCCATTGCTCGCATGGGGTGAGCCAATTAAATCTTCCCCATGGGTCATGTGCTGAGTCTTCAACACCAGCCGACTTCCTTGAGAGCATGAACTGATGGCATGAGTTCAACTCCAATGGGTTGCAATCCACTGGGGCTAAATAAACCAACCAGGAACTCTGCATTAATGAGTCTAGCAACACAGAATGAAATAGTTTGAAATTAATTATTCTGAGAGCATCTCTTAAAATGCTGCAGCCTCTGTGCTGCTATCTTCAACCTCGAGAGAAACAGCTGGGGCAGTTTTCAAAAAGGGCGGGTTTGGGGAATGAGTCTTTGTTGGCTGTGCATCTATTCACAGAGAAGCAGAAGAGTTGGAGACAGGAGTTCACCGTGTCGCCCGGGGGTGCTCTCCTTGGTGCCCTGTGCTCTAGCTCATGCTTGCTCCACTTTGCTGAGTCAGCTTTTTCTAAATCACCACGACCCAGGTTCAAGTGCCTTCTGCTAGTCTTTTTCCTTCCTCCCTCGGATCTGTTCACCTTCTGGTTCCCTCACCGTGCCCTACTCCTGGCTCTCAGATCCCTGGGCCTGTTTCAGTCCCTGATCTACTTTTTGGAGATGGTGGTAGAAGAAACCAATGATCTCCAAGGTTTCCATGGCCCTCTTCTCATTGGGGACTGGGTCAGTCCATGACTCACCACATCCAGGTGGCACCACGCTTCTTTATTTGACTTAGGATGATCCCAGATTGGCCTCTTCAACCTCATTCTCTCTCCTAAGCCCCATACTCAGGCATTTCCTGCCATTTTCCCCTGGATGCCTAGCCAGGATCTCAAACACAGCACTAGACTTGAATGCAGCCTCCTCTTCTTGGAGAGAAAAACAGGTCTAATGAGAATGCCTGGGCTTGCCCCCCTGTCTTCTGACCCTGCTCCCAGCTCCTGTACTGTCAGCTGTGTGACCTTAGGTGAAACCCTTAGCATCTCGGGACCTAAGGTTTATTGTTTCAAAATAAAGCTCGGCAAAGATGATGGAAGTGATATACAGACGTGAATATTGTTGTCATCATTTTAGTCCCTATCATTGCATTGTGCCAGATCCCTCCCTGGGCGCCCCATTCTGACTGGACTAGCGTCTAGAGCATCATAGTCCTTCTGGTCAGCTGTGAAGCATCTTTAATTCTTTCTCTCCTCAGTCTCCAAGTCATACCTACATCCTCATTTCCAGAACCTGCCAGTCATGCCACATCATCACTGTGTCCTGTAGCCAAGCCCACCCCTCACATCTGCAGGGCCCTGCGCGAGAGTTCAAATGGAGGATCCCAGCCCATGGTCAGCCCCTTTCTGTCTTCACCCCAGAGTCCCACCCACACCACCAGGAGGGGTCTTGCCAACATAGCGGGAAAAAAGTCCCCCATGTGGTCTTGGGGCAATTTGAGAATAGAATTCTGGAAGGCCAGGAACCCAAAGCATGGTCTAGAAGTGTCTGTGCTGGGGGAGGCTGCTTGCTTTGCGTAGCTGTCCCTTTGGCTCCAACCAAATGAGCCACAGGTAGGGGCATGGGCAGAGGAAGGCCAGGGTAACCCCCTCTAAGTGAAGCCCGGGTCTCAGAGTAGAACCTCTCCTCTGGACTTGGGAATCCAACAGAACCCAGTTGGAGTCCACCTTTTATTAAGTGGCCTTGAGTGTACTGTAGGTTGGACCATCCTATAAAGAAACAGGCCAGGAGCAATGGCTCATGCCTGTAATCTCAACACATTGGTAGGCCAAGGCAGGAGGACTATCTGAGTCCAGGAGTTCAAGACCAGCCTGGGAAACATAGCAAGACCTTGTGTTTACTTAAAAAAAAAAAAAAAAAAAAAAAAGCTAGACTTGTGCCTGTACTCTCAGCTACTTGGGAGGCTGAGATAGGACAATTGCTTAAGCCTGAGAGATAGAGGCTGTGGTGGGTTGTGATCATGCCACTGTACTCCAGCCTGGACAACAGTTAGTGATCCTGCCTGAAAAACAAGAGCAAGAAACAATCTTAGGGTTCTGGGCGAGGATGACAGAGATGGCTTTCAGAAATCCAGTAGAGGGCACTGGGCCCTCAAGTTTTCTCTTAAAGAAGCTTCTAGTGGAGCCAGTAACTGTCAGATGCTTAACAGACATCAACCCTCAATCTTCATGACAGTTCTATGAGGTGGGTGAGAACCTGGGGCTGACAGAATAATACCACCCAAACATGCCCACATCCTCATCCCCAGAACCTGTGAATCTGGTACCTCACATAGAAAAAACGACTTTGCAGATCAGATTAAGTGAAGGATTTGGGGATGGGGAGGTTCTCCTGGGTCCTTAAAAGAGGGAGGCAGGAGGAGGGGCAGAGTCAGAGAGATCTGAAGGTCTACCCTGCTGACTTTGAAAACAGAGGGAGGGAACTGCAAGCAATGAAATGCAAGGACTTCTCGTAAAGATGGTAAAGTCTGCTGGGCGCAGGGCTCATACCTGTAACCCCAGCACTTTGGGAGGCCGAGGCAGTCATATCACCTCCAGGTCAGGAGTTCAAGACCAGCCTGGCCAGCATGGTGAAACCCTGTCTCTAAAAAAAAAAAAAAAAAAAAAAAAAAAGGGAAAGCCAAGGAAATTAATTCTTCCCTGGAAAGAAATCCAGGAAGGAATGCAGTCCTGCTGGAGCCTTTATGTTAACCCTATAAAACCCATTTCAAACTTTTGACCTCCAGAACAGTAAGATAATAAATTTGTGTTTCAAGTCACTGTTAGTGGTCATTTATTCCAGCAGGAATAACAAATTCTTCCTGGAAATCAGGAAACTGATACAGAAACTTATATCCACTTTGCAGAAAGAAAAGGGGGGAAAAACCCATAGTGTCACAGAGAAGTGGGGTGACCTGCCCGAAGTCACACAGTCAGAGAATGCAGAAGCCTGGATACCTTCTTAGATTCCCATGGCTTCACATACAGGCTGGTGTCCTTGCAGGAAAGGCATGCAATTGGTAAGCGGGAATATTGGTGAAGTCATGGGAAACTGATGTTCTGTGATACTTCCCAGCACAGAAATCATTTGAAGCCATCAGAGATGAGCTATCTCACAAGTAAAGGGGTAACCTTGGCAATACATGAAGACCTTCAGAGCAAAACCCAAAGTCTTACAAAAGGGCCTTCCGTGGTACAAATAGTGGCTGGTTAGGGACCTCAAGGTCCGCCACACTGTCCACTTCCAGACACCAGGATGCAGCCCCTGCCTTTGTTTTTTTCTCCGCCACTGTCTCCTCCTCTTAGAGAATCCCCCGTGGGATTCAGACTTACCTGGAGCCAAAGCACATGCTCCCCACTCTCCCTGAATCCCTAGTGCTCAGCTTTTTCCATGGGTCACTCCTTCCTGCTCTTCAGGCCTCACCTATCACCTCCTTAAACCCACCTGTGTTTGTGTCCCATAAGCTGCTGTTACAAATGAGCACAAAAGTAACGGCTTAAATAACATAAGTATATTGTCTTACAGTTCCGAAAGCCCCAAAATCAAGGTGTCAGTACAGCTGCATTCCTCATGGAGGCTCTAGGGGAGAATGTATTCCCTTCCCTTCTTTAGCTTCCAAAGGCCACATGCATTTTTTCTTTCTTCATGTCCCCTCCCGACAGAGCATCACTCCAACCTCTGGTTCCCTGTCCCATCACATGCTCTCTGAGCCTAACCCTCTGCCTCCCTCTTGCAAGAATGATTGTGATTCCATGGGGCCCTCAGATAATCCAGAATAGTCCCCCATCTCAGATTTTTAGCTTAGTCACTTCTACAAAGTCCCTTTTGCCAAGTCGGGTAACAAACACATCCTCAGGCTCTGGAGATGAGGGAATGCATGTCTTGGGAGTGTGAGGTCATTCTGTCTGCTTACCCCAGGGATCTTAAGTGAGTCACTGTCCCCTGACCCCTCACCATCTATTCTCCATCATGGAGCAATGCCTACTCCCTTTGCAGCATGTTTTTTATGATGATGATAAGCCTATTTAATAAGGGAAACTGATTCCACCAGGACAGAAAGAGCACATCTGTTTCTCCCAGCTCCTGGCCCAGGGCTTTGGTTCTGTTGAATGACTGAACAAATGAATGAATGAAGTAGTATGGCTATTATCATTAATATAAGAAAGATGAAATGCAAAGAGAGGAAGCCACTTGTCAGAATGACATTACCAAGTCAAAGCAGAGCCAGGATTCAGCCCTGGAATGTTCCCACTGCCTCCTGCCACCGTCCACTTGGGTTGCTGTCAAAGTGGCCTCCCAGAGACCAGAGGTGTCAGAGAAAGTCCAGATGTCCTCTGAGCTTAGAATGTTAGCATCTTGAAGTGCTTGAATAACATGACTCAGATTTCCTCCCTCCACTGTCTGGATGGGAAACCAGCTCTGTTGGAGATGGCCTGAGTCCATGTAGAATCGCAGCCCTGGAAAATCAGCTGCCGAGACCAGATCTGCCCAGCCACACAGCTGGCAGTGGAGTCCCAGACTGTGTGTGGGACCATGGTCCCGATTATGAACAGACTGCGCTGGGCCACCCAGGCTGCACTGAGCAGGCCACCAGGAGATAGCTGCCCAGGCCAGGGGCTCTAGGATGTGGGGTAGGCAGGACAATGGCCTCTAGGTGAGGCTCAGCCACATGGCATTTCACTTTCTCCACATATCCACTTGTCCATTCATTGATTCATCCTGTAAACTGTTGTGTGACAGATGCTTCTTTGTACTGTGGACTCTGAGGTAGACACCATTGACCTGTTCATATAAAGCCGCAAACCCTAATATAGTAGCTATGAGCTATGAGCCATGGGAAGCCACTGAGCATTTCAAGTGTGGCTTTTCTGAATTGAGATTCGCTCAGTGTAAAATATACCCTAGATTCTAGATAGTCCCCCCTAAAAAGTGTAAATTATTACTTAATTGATTATACACTGAAGTAACATGTTGGATATATTTGGTCAAAGAAAATATGTTAAATTTCACCACTGTTTTACATTTCTTAACTGGTTAATTGGAAAAATTTTACCCACGTTTGTGGTTTGCTTTGTATTTTAATTGGCGCCGTTCTAGGGATTTGCAATGGAGAGCAGAGGCTGATGTGTAACTGACAAGGCTGGGGTAGGGTTGCCATCACTAGCTGACTCAGGCGTGAAGGGAGAAGTGCTTGGGCCAGACTGAGAGGCTGGGGTGAGGGCAGATGCTTAGAAGAGCTGACATCCAAGTCAACAGCTGCAAGACCAGCCCAAGGTAGCTCAGGACCAGGGCACTCCAGGAAGGGACCCAGTGTCTATAGAGACACAGTGCAGAGCGCCCAGTGAACTTCAGATAAGTTGTAAGTGGTGGGCATGAGAGTGCATTAAGAGGTGAAGAAAAGCAATAAAGCTAGAAAAAGCAGTTACCAGCTCCAGAAACATGTAGCCTAGTGCTGTTCAGCAGAATTTTAATGTGAGCCACATGCAAAGTTTTAAATTTTCCGGTTTCTAGCCATGTTTTAAAAACTACAAACAGGGCCAGGCGTGGTGGCTGTCGCCTTTAATCCCAGCATTTTGGGGGGCTGAGGCAGGCGGATCACGAGGTCAGGAGATTGAGACCATCCTGGCCAACGTGGTGAAACCCTGTCTCTACTAAAAATACAAAAATTAGCCGGATGTGGTGGCGTACGCTACTTGGGAGACTCAGGCAAGAGAATCGCTTGAACCCAGGAGGTGGAGGCTGCAGCCGATACCATGCCACTGCACTGCAGGCTGGCGACGGAGCAAAACCCCATCTCAAAAGGAAAAAAACTCAAACAATTTTAATAATTGCTATTTCGACGTGAAATAAATGTCAGCAGTTCTTACTGAGATAGTTTGCCTCCTCATTACGAGGATGAAGTCTGTGAAGTCTGGTGTGAGTTTTATACTGACGGCGCTTTGGCAGTTTTAACTAGCCAAATTTCAAATGCTCACTTGCCGCATTGACTAGTGGCTATAGTATTAGGCAACGTCGATCTATCTACTAGACGATTCTCTTTAATACAGTGGGGAAAGGTTTTAAGCGGAAGAGTACTTTAAAAAAAAACAAACACCTCTGACAGTTGCAACGGAGAAGACAAGTCTGCTGTGTGCCACTGAGCTTTCTGGAGGCCGTCACCACCACCTTCTGGGCACTGTCACCCCCGCCAGGTGCCTCCACTTATAAATGGTAATTTGGGAGTAATGTCTCCTTTTGCAGACTTTGCTTTGCCAGGGTGTTATTTGAGAGCAGTTTGGGGTGTCGATAACAGCCCTGTCAAGGGGAAGCTGCCCTCTCAATTCCCCCCTGATTCTCACCACCTTTCAGATGGGCAGCCAGAGGTAAAACCTTTGGAGTTTTTAATCATTGGGCGTCTCATGTGTGAAACTGTGTTGCTTAACTCAGCTAATTATTGTGATGCTTAACTCAGCTTATCATCGGGTTTCTCATCTGTGAAACTAATGCAAACACTCAGCTAACAGGCTTGGTGTGTGGATAAAAGGAAGCAACTTATGCAAAGTGCTTCACACGGTGGCCTAAGAAACAATTAATTGGAAACAGTATCATTTCTTTCCTTCAGCGTTGTCATCAGAAAGCCTCTTTTTTCCATCTCCAAGAGCAGCCTAAGAAGAGGATAGAAATACAGTGTGACTAGGGGGTCAGGCTAATTAAATGGCCTCTTGGAAATACTTGTAATCCTTTATCCATCCTTTCCATAAGGGACTTCAAGGAGTCAGTTCATTTCAGAAAGAAATATCCAAAAACCATGCAGATTAGATGCTGCCCTGCAGGGGGCTTTTTCTCCTGGCATCACAATAAGCTTTAACTGGTGAGAAAACAGCTTTTTCATTTCCCTGGGCTCTGTCTCATTGGAAAGGCAGCTTAAAAGTTGTTCCTAGTCTCCAAGGAGTTTTCAGATGCTAATGACTTGCCAGGGTGACAACTGAGTGCTGGGGAGCCACTGATGTTCCTGCCATGTTCCTCTGCCTTTGAGAGCCAAACGAGGCAGTACGGACTGGGCAGAATTGGGAAAGAGCTTTCGTTTTGAAATCTGGTAGCCCTGAGTTTCAACCACAATTCTGTCACAAATAACTACTTCATCTTGGGACAAATTGCTTCTGTTTTTGAGCATCAGGGTACTCCTCTGTAAAATGGGTATATATTTTGCAAAGTAAGAATTATGCACATAAGATTAGAATCTATTAGCTATCTATTACTGCATTTACCCTCACAAAACAGAGGCACTTAGGATCTCCCAGTTTGTGTGAGTGAGCAATCTGGGCATGGCTTCATTGGTTCATTTGATTCTCACAAGGCTGCAATCATGGGAAAGGGGTCCCAATCCAGACCCAAGAGAGGGCTCTTGGGGCCCACACAAGAAAGAATTCAGGGCGACTCCACAGTGCAAAGCAAAGCAAGTTTGTTAAGAAAGTAAAGAAGTGAAACAATACGCCATAGACAGAGCAGGGCAATCCTGAAAGGAAGAGGGGAACATGTTCACCCTAGGTGCAATGCTTGTTAATATATAGGATTAAAAAAGATCACGGAGACATGTGCTCCGTTACAAGGGTTTGTAATAAAGAATTGTTTTTTGAGATGGAGTCTCACTCTGCTACCCAGGCTGGAGTGAAATGGCACAGTCTTGGCTCCCTGCAACGTCCACCTCCTGAGTTCAAGCAATTCTGCCTCAGCCTCCTGAGTAGCTGGGACTACAGGCATATTTTAGTAGAGATGGGTTTTCACCGTGTTGTCCAGGCTGGTCCTGAACTTCTGAGCTCAGGCAATCCACCCACCTCGGCCTTCCAAAGTGCTAGGATTACAGGTGTGAACCCCGGTGCCCAGCAAGGATTAATTTTCTTGATTACTGTATTTAGCAAGATTTTATACACACACACACACACACACACACACACACACACACTCTCTCTCTCTCTCTCTCTCTCTCTCTAGACAGTCTCGCTCTGTCTCCCAGGCTGGAGTACAGTGGTTCAATCTCAGCCCACTGCAGCATCCACTTCTCAAGTTCAAGCAATTCTCCTGCCTTCGCCTCCCAAGTAGCTGGGATTACAGGTGTGCACCACTACATCCAGCTAACTTTTGTATTTTTAGTAGAGATAGGATTTCACCATGTTGGTCAGGCTAGTCTTGAACTCATGACCTCAAGTGATCCGCCCACCTTGGCCTCCCGAAGTGCTGGGATTGCACGCGTGAGCCACTGTGTCCGGTCTGATATTATCTTTAAAGCAAAATTAGGAATGCTTCTGCTAAAGATATCAAGGTATTGGGACACTCCCAAGTCTGGGTCTGTTGAGTAAACACTATGAATCTGTTCCCTTAACCATAAACATCTAGAGGCTAGGAATACCTAACGTCCTGGGAATGCAGCCCAGCAAGTCCCAGCCTCATTTCCTAGCCCTCGCTCAGAATAGAGTTGCTCTGCTTCAAATGCCTCTGACAAAGGTATGAGCCGGGGCTGTGGTCTCAACTGGGAAGGGTCTGCTTCCAAGCTGTCAGTGGTTGTTGGAAGGATTCAGTTGCTCAGGGGCATTTGGACTGAGGGTATCTGTTCCTCATTGACTGTTCGCTGGGGTCTGCCCTCAGTTTCTTGCCATGTGGACCTCTCCATAGGGCAGCTCACAGCATGGCAATTCAAGTCATGAGAACAAGGAAGCATCAACAGTCAGAGGAAGAGGGACTGCAAGATGGAAGTCATGGTCCATATCACCGATATACAATCACTTCTGCTCTATTCTGTTGCTTAGAAGCAAGTCACTAGGTCCAGCCTACATTCAGAGGAAGGGGATGAGGACCAGGCAGTGGGGGTTACTGACAACCATTTTAGAAGCTGTCTGTTACAATATATGAAGATTCTCAGTAGCAGCTGTGATTATAAACAAATGTGAAAACCCATTTAAAAGCAGTGTTCACGGCCAGGCACGGTGGCTCACGCCTGTAATCCCAGCACTTTGGAAGGCCAAGGTGAGCAGATCACAAGGTCAGGAGTTTGAGATAAGCCCGGTCAATATGGTGAAACCCATCTCTACAAAAAATACAAAAAAATTATCCAGGTTTGGTGGCATGCACCTTTAGTTCCAGCTACTTGGGAGGCTGAGGCAGGAGGATCACTTGAACCTGGGAGGCGGAGGTTGCGGTGAGCCAAAAAGCAGTGTTCACTACAGATATAAAAGCAATGTATGGATTATGTATTAGGGCCAAGAAATTTAACAATCATATGACACTATTAGTCAGATATCAAGGCTGGGCACTGTGTCTCACGCCTGTAATCTCAGCACTTATGGGAGGCCAAGTGAGGAGGATCACTTGAGGCCAAGAGCTCATGAGCAGCCTGGGCAACAGGGCAAAACCACATCTCTACTCAAAAAAAAATAAAATAATAAAATACAAAAATCAAGTTAGCTGAGCTCCATGGTGACGCTTGTCTGCAATCCCAGCTACTCGGGAGGCTGAGGTGACAGGATGGCTTGAGCCCAGGAGGTCAAACCTGCAGTCATCTGGGATTGTACCCCTGTACTCCAGCCAAGGCAACAGATCGTCCTTGTCCCCCGCAAAAATGGGTCGATTCTGACCATTGCCAAGTTATCCAAAGACTGCATTTAAAAATGCCTTTAATTTAAATACTGATTTGATAACATGTTACCAAACACTGAAGCTAGAAGGCATCCATTTCTTCTACATCATGTTTTATCATGTATCCATATCCCATTCTAGTTATGTTAGCATATGTGTATTTTTACGGAAATATAGATTAAAATATTTTAAATATCATGTCAGTTCTCACTTAGCCGTATTACAATATTTAATTGTGCTGTGTGGTCCCTGTAATTAGCCCTAGGTATCTTTATATCCTTTAACTGCCACATATGATTTCCTTTCAGTAGATAAATGTGAGAGCCATTGTTTACTTACTCATCCCCTTAACTCTGGGACATGCAAGCTGCTTCAGTGTTTTGCCATAAAAGCAATACTGTACTTGTGTTATCTTTTGTGTAGTAAGTTTTTTTCCCCCAATTTGAATTATGTCTTTAGGATAAATTTTCAGAAAGGCAATTAGAATGCAAACATTTTAAAGGCTGTGTCAAGTTGTTATCCAAGGGAGAAGGCTTTGGTTTTCATACACGCCAACGCTGCTGTGTCAGCCAGCCACAGGGTGAGTTCCTCAAAGGCAGGCACTATCTTACCTTTTAATTTTGTTTGACCATAGTGTCTAGCCTAGAAGCAACATTTTAATGAATATTTGTGGACTGAATGTATGAGCACACATACTTAAAAACTTGAGACTTCAGAAAAAATATTTAGGCTAGGTCTGTTAAAACTTTTTTTCTTTTCACTTTTTTTTCTTTGTTGAGACGGAGTCTTGCTCCGTCGCCAAGCTTGAATGCAATGGCGCGATCTTGGCTCACTGCAATCTCCACCTCCCCAGTTCAAGCAATTCTCCTGCTTCAGCCTCCGGAATAGCTGGGGCTACAGGCGTGTGCCACCACGCCCAGCTAATTTTTTTTTTTGCGTTTTTAGAAGAGACAGGGTTTCACCGTGTTGGCCAGGATAGTCTTAATCTCTTGACCTTGTGATCCGCCCCCCTCGGCCTCCCAAAGGGCTGGAATTACAGGTGTGAGCCACCGCGCCTGGCTTTATTTAACTCTCATGCCTCCCCAACCTCACCTCTTAATTAAGTGATGTGGCATTTCCATTTAGGTTTCACTGAGATGTGGATCATGGGCCTGGGCCAAGTACCCAGCTCCATGTTGCCCTTTCTGGATTTCATTTAACTCTCATGCCTCCCCAACCCCACCTCAGCAGCTGGAATTCCACGTGGCAACAGAGTGAGATCCTCAAAATGCAAATTGGATTCTGCAGCACCCTTGCTGTTTCAGAGGGTCTCAGGAGCCACCTGTTGGCCTGGCAAGGCCCCTAACATTTGAAAGGCAACAGTAGGCCCTCTTTTCTGGGGAGAATTCTAGAGCGTTCGGGGGAAATGCCACTGAGGCAGAGACAACATCTCCCAGTAACCAGAATCATGAGAATTTTCCTCACTGCAGCTCAGCCTTGGGTAATGGGTCCACTTAGCCCAAATGTGCATCAGAATTGAATAACATTGAAGTAAGCAGGGCACAAATGACCTTCAGAAAGTATTTGTATTAGTCAAAATGTAATCTGACCAATGTACCCTGCCACCCTGAAGCATGTAACTCCCAGAACCCCAGAGAACCTTCCCCCTAGCCTTTTAGAGAAATGTGCATCTACTTATTTCAAGAGATGTCACCCTCATTTTATCGACCCAGAAGATGTTTGCACAAGATCAGAGTGTGTGAATGGCACGGCCAGAATTTATTTGCACCCTACCAACCTTGCCCTCTAGCCTCTAAGCTTGAGCCGCAGCGCCCTCTGATGGTCACTCGACAGTTTGCGTTGTCCAAGCCCCTTTTTTACCTGGGCAACATCTCACCTAACCAGCACCTGTTTGTTACCTTGTCTCGCAGGTCAAAGAGGCCATGCAGCGGATCCATGACCGAGGGAACATTGGCAAGTTAATTCTGGATGTAGAAAAGACTCCAACTCCACTGGTGAGTGAAAAGCAAGAGGAGACTGTTCAGTTCCACATGAGAGGTGCACCACGGGTTAATCAGGTGCAGTACAGGGCGGGAAAAAGGAAGTACAAGTAGCTTGTGGGCCAGTGGAGGGGACTGGGGGTAATCAAATGATTTCACACATGGGGGATTAACCACGAACTGAGATGAACGCTGAAAAGGAAGGGCCAGCGCTTCAGTGAGAGGATATCAAAAGCAATCTGAAGGCACAGACATTGGTTTCTATGAAAGCATAGAAACGGTAGACCTGTCTAGTATAGCTGCTAGCTGTTGGGAGAAGCTCCTGGAAAATTTCAATGATGTCACATTCATGTTCCTAACAGAATGATGCCAGCGGCCTCTGAGATGCTCCCTGATGGTTCCATTTTTTTTTTTTTTTGAGATGGAGTCTCACTCTGTCACCAGGCTGGAGTGCAGTGGCATGATCTCGGCTCACTGCAACCTCCTCCCGGGTTCAAGCGATTCTCCTGCCTCAGCCTCCAAAGTAATTGGGACTACAGGAGTGCTCCACCATGCCCAGCTAATTTTTGTATTTTTAGTACAGACAAAAGTTTCACCACGTGAGCCAGGATGGTCTCGATCTCTTGACCTCATGATCTGCCCTCCTCGGCCTCCCAAAGTGCCGGGATTACAGGCATGAGCCACTGCACCTGGCCTTATTTTTCTTCAAGACAGAGTCTCACTCTGTCATCCAGGCTGAAATGTCGTGGCGCTATCTCAATTCACTGCACCCTTCACCTCCTGGGCTCAAGTGATCCTCCCACCTCAGCCTCTTGAGTAGCTGAGACTACAGGCAAGCACCACTATGCCCAGCTACTCATAATTTTTTTAAGAGACAGGGTCTCACCACGTTGCCTAGGCTGATCAACTCCTGAGCTCAAGCAATCTGCCTACCAAAGTGTTGAGATTATAGGCGTCAGCCACCATATTCAGCCGTGATTTTTTTTTTTTTTTAACCAGGACAAAACCCTTCTATCCCAGGGATGCCACCAGGAGTATAGCATGTCAGACTCACGCCCCACCTGTTCTCCCCAGGGCCTCTAAAGGAGGGAACGTGCAGGGGAGCAGTCAGTGCCTGGGCTATCTGACTGCGTGGATTTAAAACTCTGAGCCCCTGTTTATTACCTCGGAAAGTTGACCACTCAGCTTTGTTCCCCTGTCTGTAAACTGGAGATAAGTTCTCAAAAGTCAGTTAGAATGGCATCATAAAGCATTGTCTGGTATGTACTAAGTTCCAGGTCATCTTTGACAAAGAAATTAGGAAAGGTTTCTTGTTTGTTTATATACATTGATTCTTGAAGCTGCATCAATTCTTTGAAAAGAGAGAATGAACTACAATTTTTTTGCATGTTGTCGTCCAAAGTGGTTTTTTTTTTTGGTTTTTTTTTTTTTTTTTTTTTTTTTTTTGAGACGAGTTTCACTCTTGCTGCCCCCGGCTGGAGTGCAGTGGTGTGATCTCGGCTCGCTGCAACCTCTGCCTCCCGGGTGCAAGCAGTTCTCCTGCCTCGGCCTCCCAAGTAGCTGAGATGACAGGCATGTGCCACCATGTCCAGCTGATATTGTATTTTTTAGTAGAGATGGGATTTCTGTATGTTGGTTAGGCTGGTCTCCAACTCCCAACCTCAGGTGATCCGCCCGCCTTGGCCTCCGAAGGTGCTGGGATTACAGGTGTGAGCCACCGTGCCCAGCCAATGTGTGTATTTTTAAAACTATTTCCATGACTTATGTAACCATAATGTAGTTTGGGTATGACACTCATTTCATTCAACGAAGGACAACTTCACCATTGTAAGATGCCCTCTTGTTAAGTGACTGATACTATATGGCTGTAGCTTATTAAATGCTTACTACGTTCCAGGACTGTTCAAAGCAGATTAGAGGACAAGGTTGGGGAGGGGCTGGCAAGGATCCTGAGTCTCCTGTACACCTACTGTATACCCTTCAAACATATGACCAAGCCTGTTTCAGCCCCATTTGTAGAATGCAGACAGGCTCTAGGGCCATCTAGAAACTTACTGCTTTCAAGCAAAATATTGGCACCAATTTTCCACTCCGGGATGCTCCTGTGTTCATCACACATGAGTTGCTGCCAAGTCCTTGGGCTGGTAGAAAGGCCTGTCTCACCGAGTGGGGATTCTTACCAGGGCAGATGCTGAAAAGCTCACCTTTCTGGGTGAAAGCACAGGAACTGCCTGTACCACACACGATGTGTGTGGGGGTGACAATGTCATTGTCCTTGTTTCTGAACCTCCTGAAGGCTTTTTTCTTTTTTGAGATGGAGTCTCACTCTGTCGCCCAGGCTTGAGAGCAGTGGCACGATCTCAAGTCACTGCAACCTCTGCCTCCCGGCTTCCTGTGATCCTCCTGCCTCAGCCTCCCAAGTAGCTGGAATTACAGGCATGCACCACCATACTGAGCTAATTTTTGTATTTTTAGTAGAGTCAGAGTTTCGCCATGTTGGCCAGGCTGGTCTCAAACTGCTGACCTCAAGTGATCCACCCACCTCAGCCTCCCAAAGTGCTGGGATGACAGATGTGAGCCACTGTGCCTGACCCTCCTGAAGGCTTTTATCTCTGGGAGTGAAAGAATCAAAAAGATGGTAGAGAGTGGGTATTCGGAGCAAGCATGGGGTAGAAGAGAAGCCGTGGCCCAGCTAGGCAAAGAGCAGACTTGAAGGAGAGGGAGCGGGTAGTCAGGTTAAATGGAAGACATGGAGATGCGGGAAGGTTCCAGTGAGGTCATTTTAGGGTTAGCACTTGAAGGAAGAGGAAACACACAAGGTCCAGGCTCAAGAGGATGTGTCACTGTCCACTCAGCAGCAGTTGGAGGAGGGGTCAGAGGCACCTGCAGAGGTGCTTTCTCCTACTGCAATGCTCACCCTGTCTCAAAAAAAAAAAAAAAAAGTCTGTGTTGCCCAGGCTGGAGCGCAGTGGTACGATCTCGGCTCACTGCAACTTTCATGTCCCAGGTTCAAGTGATTCTCCTGCCTCCCCATCCCAAGTAGCTGGGATTACAGGTGGGCACCACCACGCCTGGCTCAATTTTGTATTTTTAGAAGAGATGGGGTTTCACCATATTGGCCAGGTTGGTCTTGAAATCTTGACCCCAAGTTATCTGCCCACGTCAGCCTCCCAAAGTGCTAGGATTATAGGCGTCAGCCACCGTGCCTGGCCATGACCCCTCTCAGCCCTCCCTCAGCCTTGAATCTGCCAAGCCAGCATGCTGCAGGACACACCACTCCTCTAGAATAGTCTGGGCTACAAGGCACGTGGGCAGTACCCAGGCAGGGGAAGTCGGTTGTTATTGGCAGCTCCAGAAGCGAATTTCCTGGGAAGCCTAAGAGTGGAGTCTCTCCTGCTCAGAGCCTCCTCTTAATGAGGCTGGGCGAAAGCAAAGTCGGAACTCATCCTATGATGGGTCATGGGGTCGGAGCAGAGGCAGAACTGCTGCCTCCAGACCCTACAATACCAGAGGGCAGCCCTGCCCTAGTCCTGGCCATCTGATCAGTGCCCTGGAGAACAAGGGTGGCCTTTCCTGAAGGCTCCTGACCTCTGCTGCCCTTACATCTGCGGCTACATCACCTCAGTGTCTCCCTTTCCACTGCTGTAGAACAGAACTAGCAATAATTACTACTATTGCTACTACTTCATAGAGTCATAGAGAAGATTAAAAGGACCACTGTTTGTGAGCAAACTGGCATATTGGTGACTGTGTATTATAATAGACTACTAAGGGACAGGTACAGTTCTTCCCCTCCCATAGTTGGTTAGTTCTACGTTATCCTGAAAACACTTACTGCACAGGTACCTAGCTGTAGGAAGAAAACTGCAGAGACCTGGTTCTCTCCTGTGGTGTCTACAGTTTGGCAGGGGCAGATGGACACTGGTCCGTGAGCCAGTTGTATAAATGGGACACTGCAACTCATGATCAGTGCTACAAAGAAGAGGTGTTTGGGCCACGAAAGCTCATAATAGGGAGATTGTTCCAGTTAGGGAACTTTGGAAAGGCTTTCCCAAGGAAGTAGGATTAGCTCTAAAGGAAAAGTAGGCGTGGACTGGGCTGATGGAGTGGAGGGGTGACATTCCAGGGAGAAGGCATTGCACATGTGTGGTTGAGGGGAAAAGCCCAGCTTCAGGTGAGAGAACACAGGGTGGGCTGAAATTCAGGGACCAAATTCTTATTTGTCAGAATAAGCCGTGATGCAGGTGGGGACTTCAGTCTGGGAGACCTGGGGCCCAACCTAGATCTAGGAGCTTAGAATAGAAAAGAAATCTGAGGAACAGCTCTTGCAGGGGAATGTTAATGAACAGAAATAATTTGTTCGGAGCCTCTCTCGTGCTCAGCCCTTTGCTAGACTCTTTAGAGACACTACTCCATGTTCATTCTCCTGGTTCTTATAACAAGTTTATAAGGCAGGTGGATTTACCGCCACTGTAATGATGGAGGAAAGGAAGGCCCAGAGGGGCAATCCTAACTATGCCAGGTACCAGTGATCAACAAAAGAAAAGGAGCCAGGAAAAATCCCTCTCCTCCCAGAAACTGTATTCCAGTGGGGGAGCAGAGACCTAAAAGTAGATGAATACACCTTCGTTCTGGTTGTTGTATCTGCTCTTCCTAAGTGGCAGCATCAGGACTTCAGCCATTGTGGCTCAGTGCAGCTGATGTTCTCAACACCCCTCCCATCTCCCCTTGGCATTCCAGGGGCTTCCTTTCGTGGGCACCTGCCCCCCGACTGCCTCAGAGCTAACTCTGGTCACCAGAGCATGCTTTATTTGCACAGAACCTGCGTGAAATACAGAGAGATAACTCACCTCCCCTGAGAACAGACCTTAGCCATACCGAGGTTTCCTCCTCCCTCAGAAGGGCAGACTCTTAAGATGTGCCCAATAGGGTCTCTCAGAGGTTCCCAGCAGGACTCAGTCCCACTGCCAACACAGGAACCAACTTACCTACATATCCTGCCTTGGATTCTTCCCCTTTTTGGTCTCATTTCTTCACTCTCCTGTTAGTGCTTCCTGGGATCATCTCCCAAGTTCCAGATACTTACATTCAAATCCCTATCTTAGCACCGTCTCTTGGGGTGCCAATCATATGACGGCTAATCCCACACTGCCTTCCAAGGAAACAAGCAACCCCAGCTCCCAGCCCCCAAGAAGTCCTCCCATGGGACTTCCTCAGATGCTCAAAGATGACGGGGCCGGGTTGCACAGCCCTCACTAACATCCTCTTTTGAATTACAGATGGCCAATGACAGCACAGAGACCAGTGAAGCAGGGGAAGAGGAAGAGGACCATGAGGGAGACAGCGAGAACAAGGAGCGGATGCCCTTTATCCAATAACCCAGGAACCCAGATGGGAGAATGTGAAAGATGGTTTGGAAGAAGAGGACCCGGCTGAACAAACTCTTCTGTGCCCCAGTGAACAAATGCTGTAGTCCAGTGTGTGTCGTGTTTGTCTGCAGTCAGCCGAGCTAAAAAGCTGTTGATCACTGTTGTTTTTTGAAATTAAGTGCCAATCCCATTCCATGCAGTATTATGTCCCTCTATCTGCGTATTACACACTCCCCTGTCCCGTGTATCAAAACCGTCTGTCTGTGGGTTCTTCTTGACAGTTCTAGAACAGCCTTGCAATTTAATACAAGCCCCAGGCTCTATGCCTAAGAGACCAGACACGGGGAAAGACAAGTTTGGATGGAAAGGTGTTATCGCAGAGCCCTGTCTAGCTCCTAGAACTCTTCAGGCCAATGACACTTTTTCGCTGCCGGCCACCCTTGCCTCTGATGAGAACACTTGCCAATTTGGCCGACAGAAAGAGAGTAGGCCAGGAGATGTTTTCATGAGCCCACAAATTTATTCCTAGTCGTGCTTTTTCTCTCTCCATTTAAGAGACAACTATGGTCAAAAGTTTGAGCCATTCTCTTCTACCCCGCTTCAGTGTTTGACCCTTCCACTGGTTCTTACCCATAAACACAGGGAGGCAGGTAGAGATTTTTGTACAGTAGACAGTGGGTCAACAGCATGAGTCTGGGGACCTGCCATGAAGATTTCTCCTCCAAAACACATCTCATCAGCGGGATGCTTCCTGATCCTTATTTATTTTAAGAAAACTCACCACATACAAGACACATTCAGAAGTTAATCCTGAGAATTGCTGGTGTTTGCACACTTGCCGCCTGCATTATCAATTCTGCAATTTTCAATTGCTGGTGGAAAGTGACCACTTTGACTGTGGACCCCCCAAGGAAGAGTTCCCTTGCAGACCCACAGGCAGAAAAATCAATGAGTATCTCCTTCCGTGCCAAAGCATGTACCAACATGTAACCAACTCTAGTGATACAAAAGGTGTATATTCAGCATCTGGTGCCAGATGTACAGTTCCTCCCCTCCCATATATAAACCTCTGGTGCAGAATCTTCAGTGCCATTGCTCCTGGGGAACCAAGGACCAAGCTACCTGCTTAAACACCTTGTTCAGGTTTTCAGCTCCTAAGGAACCCCACGGCTATGCCATTTGACTGTGCTTGACAGATGAATATACTCACCCTTGAGAAAGAGAAGGAATCCCAATGTCTCCACCAGTGGAGCTCCTCATTCCCTCCTTCCAGTCCTTTTGGCTAAAATGATTAACTCTATCACTCACAGACCAATCTGAAAATACTAGGAGCTCATGGGATTGGTACCCCAACTTTCTTTGTGTTCTGAAAAATGTCAAAGGACTTTCACGTTGCCTGGTTTCTCCACCAACAAGCCTTAGGGTGGACCCAACCCTTTCACCAGTGGTAGGAATGAATGCATTTTAGCAATTACCTGTCTCATTTCCAAAGTCCCTATGTAGCCAATGTCACCTCATTCATCATGTTCTTTTTCCTATCCTAAGCTTATGATGACTTATGTATGCCAAATATTTATCTGAAGAGTTTCTCCTCATTGTGAATGTGTGTATAAAATATGAAGACCAGAAAGCGTGCTGTCATCTGAGGAACCAAGTGATGTGAGTATCCCAAAAGAGGACACCAACATCGTCTTTCCTTCCTACGCCAGGACTCACCAATATTCCAGTTCTGGGCTATTCAGAGAGATAATGGGGCGTTTATTCCCCTATTACCTTTGCTAAGTGCTGTATTATTGGTTGTTTCTCCCGTAACCGTGCTAAAAAGGGAGTCCCCTAAGGAGAACTGTCATCCAAGTGGCATTCCTAGTAAGTTGGGCTGAAGTGGCATTTTCCAGAGCTGAAGAAGTAAAGAGGCATTGGCCATATTAGGGCTGTCCTCCCCCAGAAAAGCGGGAACTCAGCTACATTCAGAATTCACATCTTCGTTATATGCAGAGGAGAGCTGTAAAAAGTCATCCCCTCCAAATCGATTTGGTTTGGGTTTGTTCAACTAGCAAAGTGAATCCAGTAATCACAAATTATGCCAGGCGGTTAAAGAACACCCATTCCTCTCAATACAGAATGAGAAAACTAGGGTTTGACCACTAAGACCAATTTCTGCCAGGAAGAATGGAGGGACACAAGTTAATTGTTCAACGTGCTCTCATTTTAAGCACCTTCTTCCCTGTCTCTTGATTGCCATTTCTGAAGGAAGTGTAAAGAATGTCTCAGTCTGCCTCAAAGGAACTGTGAAGGCTTCTCTGTAATTTAAGCTTGATTTGAAGCGAACTGAAACATTGTCTAATGTCTTCGTGGCTTTAGAGCTTTTGTTATATTGTGCCTACAAAGCAAATTATGTTTACACAAAAATATAAAGTATTCAGCATAGCCAAACCTTGCCTGGCATCTGTTATTCCACATACATCATTGCTGGATAAGCAGTCGCACTGTTAAATATGCAAACAATGGGGAACTGAAAAAGGAAAAGTTAAAAACCTGGTAGAATCATCTCCAGATGAGAAACTAAAGACCCCATAAAGAAAACAGGAGTTAAGAGGAGAAAAGCCTTTAAAACCAATTCAGGTTCCCTTCAGCTAGAAAGTAAAACCATTAGGTAAAAGAAAAAAAAAAAAAAAACTATTGAAAACATCCTATGGGCCAGGCACGGTGGCTCACACCTCTAGTCCCACCACTTTGGGAAGCCAACACCGGTGGTTCACTTGAGGTCAAGAGTTTGAGACCAGCCTGGCCAACACGGTATGACCCCATCTCTACCAAAAATACAAAAAGTTTCTGGGTGTGGTGGTCTATGCCTGTAATCCCAGCTACTCGGGAGGCTGAGGCAGGAGAATCACTTGAACCCAAAAGGCAGAGGTTGCAGCGAATCGAGATCACACCACTGCACTCCAGCCTGGGCAACAGAATGAGACTCTATCTCAACAAAACAAAACAAAACCATAAAAACTATCTTATGATCAGGATGACAGTGATGATACACATAAGTATAGAATACTAATAATGCCAAACAGTTATAAGGCATGTGTTGCTAAAAACTGTCCACTTAATTCACATGCCCTCCCCACAGCTCTAAGAGGTAAGGTCTATCATTATGTCCACATACAGGTGACAAGATTGAAATACAGGGAGCTTGTGGCCTTGTGTAAGATCACACGCTAGTAAGTCACAGAGCTAAAACTCATCAATTTCAAAGCATACTCTTGCCTCCAGAATGTATGCTCTCCACCACCTGATCATGCTACCCTGAACCTCAATAAGGGTAAAATACAATACATTTCAAATCAGCGATCCCTTGTTCACCTGAAACCCATTAGGGATTCGGTTTTCTCTGATTTCAAGGATATGCTTGTAAATTTGTCTTGCTTGGTAGCAAATAATATGCAAGTCCAGAAGTATATTTATTTTTCCAGTCTCCCATGTACGTGTTTGGCGACATACTGATTTTGAAACGCACAGGTCTCATCAATAGTTTTCAGTTTCATGATCTAAAATCCTCCAGGTCACCAAAGAGATACACAAAAGTAAATATCCAAAAGCTAGGGGTTCACGAAAGCACAATTCATGGCTGGGGAGGGGGTACTGTGTTTTACCGTATTTCTCAGCAGGAAGCCAACAAAATAGTCAAGTCTATGTCAATAAAACACCATGTATATAAACTAGAATTGAGAAAGTAGGAAGTCATGCTGTCAGTGAATTTCTTATGAAGTCACATACTACCAAGTTTCTTGTTTTTTGCTTTTGTTTTGTTTTGAGATTGGGTCTTGCTCTGTTGTCCAAGCTGGAGTCAAGGGGCACAATCACGCCTCACTGCAGCCTCAACCTCCAGAGTTCAAGCAGTCCTCCCACCTTAGCCTCCCAAGAAGCTGAGACCACAGACACATGCCACCATACCCAGCTAGCTTTTCGTTTTATTATTTTTATTTTTTTTTTTTGAGACAGAGTTTCACTCTTGTTACCCAAGTTGGAGTGCAATGGTGCCATCTCGGCTCACTGCAACCTCTGCTTCCCAGGCTCAAGCAATTCTCCTACTTCAGCCTCCCAAGTAGCTGGGATCACAGGTATGTGCCACCACGCCAGGCTAATTTTTTGTAATTTTTGTAGTGATGGGGTTTGTCTATGTTGGTCAAGCCGGTCTCAAATTCCCGACCTGAGGTGATCCGCCCACCTCGGCCTCCCAAAGTGCTGGAATTACAGGCATGAGCCACCATGCCCAGCCGCTTTTTCATTTTTTGTAAAGAGAGGGGTCTTTCTATGTTACCCAGGCTGGTCTCATACTCCTAGGCTCAAGCAATCCTCCCACCTTCATCTCCCAAAGTGCTGGGATTACAGGCATGAGTCACTGCATTTGACCCTTGTGTGTGTGTGTGTGTGTGGTGGGGGGCGGGGGTTGAGACCAAATCTCACTGTCACCCAGGCTGGAGCCCTGTTGTATGATCTTGGCTCACTGCAACCTTCATCTCCTAGGTTCAAGCAACTTTCCTGCCTCAGTCTCCTGAGTAGCTGGGATTACAGGGGCACACCACCATGCCTGGCTAATTGTTATATTTTTAGTAGAGACAGGGTTTCACCATGTTGGCCAGGCTGGTCCAGAACTCCTGACCTCAAGTGATTCACCTACCTTGGCCTCTCAAAGTGCTGTATACTCTTATTTAATGCTCATGTTCTCTGTATGAGTCCCATGGCTGCACCCAGCTAGTGCTGGTGCACTGTCACATTCAACAATGGCTCAGCCACTAACACTAGAATCTAAACTAAATCCACATCCTCACTTATAAATGGAAATGGGAAAGAGGTCTACTAGGAGTTGGAAGTTTTTTGTTTTTTTTTTTTTTTTGAGAAAAGGTCTCACTGTCACCCAGGTTGAAGTATAGTGGCATGATCTCCACTCACTGCAGCCTCCACCTCCCAGGCTCGAGCAATCCCTCTCACCTTAGCTTCCACAGTAGCTAGGATTACAGATGTGTGCCCCCACACCCAGCTAACTAATTTTTTGGAGAGAAGGGGTCTTGCTATATAGCCCAGGATGCTCTGGAACTCCTGAGCTTGGATTACAAATGTGAGCCATCCTGCCCAACCCAAATTAATTTTTAAAAAGCTTGAAGGAGGTTAGGGTACAGTAACATTTCAAAAGCCATTTGGGGCATAGGAAACATTTGTGTATGAGCAAGGAGGAGAAAAATTTTAGGAGCAGCGAATACAACCGTGTAGCTGAAATACAAGATTGAGGGGAAGAAATGGAGCAGGAGACGGGCACCATGGGAAGTCAGCGCCAGGTCTGGGAGCCGTTGAGTGCCAAGCTGGTCCTCTTCAATGTTAAGGAGGGGAACAAGGCCATGCAATGAATGTTATGATGTAAAAGCTTGGGAGGCGACTTCTGAGGGGAGGTGCTGGGTTTCATGGGAGGAGAAATAAGAGCCCATAGGTGGCCAAGGAGCCAGACGTCAAATGCCTTGACTCCTTGTGCCTTGGTTTGGGTCTTCCAGAATCAGACATTGAAACAAGGATTTGACTGTAAGTTGTGTTGGGGAGGTGGTGATGCCAAGAAACACGGAGAGCAGGAGGCAGGGAAAGTAGGAGAGCAGAGGAAAGAAGCCAATTCAGGCTGTGTTGGTGAGCAGGCAACTAGTACAAGACACTGCAGGCATGATCAGAATGGTCCCACATGAAGGATAAGGATGCAGTCACGGTTACCCATCAATTCCCATACGTTGTTGGTTGGGGACTGCTCTCAACAAGGTGTTCATTCCTTTCCTTCCCTTGGCCTCCGTATGAACCAAGCACATTGCTGTGGCCAGTCAGTGGCCTCAGGAAGGCACAAGAAGCCCTTGGTCTGTATGGGAACTGCGAGGGGATATGGAAGCAGTGCCACAGCTCCTATGGTAACTTGTCTCAAGAACTTCCTTTTTATTCTGAAGTTAATGGAGAAAGTTTTTAAGGCTTTCCACAAACTAGGTTTCAGTCTTAGTAACTACTCTAGCTATGTTCCATCACCTCACACCAACACTTCTTTTACTCTTCACTTGGAGAATAGTTTCTGCTCAGAGGAGATAGCCAAAATGCCTTGCCAGCTCATCAGGATGTGTTCCTTCATTGGGATCTTCCCGACAAATTGTAGGTCTCCTTCTTCATGGGACCAGATAAATCTGGGCTCTCCGTTACACAATTCTATGTGTTTGTTCAACACAGATTAAATGAGCATTTACTAGACACAGGACCCTGTTCCAGGTCATAGAAATAGAAAGAAATGGAAAGAAAATAAGACAGATTCTGCCTCAAGAAATGCAGTCTAGAGCTATGCTATCCAATAGAACTATAACATGAGCGACATACAAAGTTAAATTTTCTAGTAGTCACATTAGATGAGTAAAGAGAAACAGATTTTAATATAATTTAGTCCAATGTATATAGAATGTTGTCATTTCAACATGTAATCAACAGAAAGGTTATTAATGCCATAGTTTATGTTCTATTCTTCATACTAACACTCCAAAATATGGTGTGTATTTTATAGAGAGACAGAGTCTCACTGTTGTACAGGCTGAAATGCAGTGGCACAATCATAGCTCATTGTAGCCTCCAACTCCTGCATACAAGTGACGCCTCAGTCTCCCAAAGTGCTGAGATTACAGGGATGAGCTACCGCACCTGGCCCTGGTTCTGTTTTACGCTTACAGCACATCTCAATTTTGACTACACACACTTTAAATATTCAGCAGCACCTGTGACCAATGGCTACGATTTTGGACAGGCAGGTCTAGAGGAAGGGCAGGAATGGACTGCAGGATATAAACGTAGCTTTAAAGATGCAATGGTAGAGGGCATAATGAAGGTGCAAAGTAGGGAGGGGATGGCAAGGAAAGCAGACAGAGGAGGTGATGCTTGAGTGAAGTTATGCAAGTTGAGCACATGTTATCCAGGAGAATGAGGTACTTAAAGCACATAGGATTGTGCCTGGCATACCGCAAGCAGTCCGTAAACATTAGGTCTCTTTCCCTACCTCCATCTGCCAATGCTGGGAAGAATGGGATGCTTGGGAAAAACTCAGTAGTTTCTTTTCTCTACTTTAAAAACAACAACAACAACAACAAAAAACAGAATATATAGATCTCAATATTTTGCTTCCAGATTTGTTTGTGGGAGAAAATAAAATACATGTTTTTGTATTCTCTGCCATGAGCAGAACTCCTATTGCCAACCAGGCAAAGATGCTGGGAAATATGTTATTCAAATTGGCACCCAAACACTGAAACAAAGAAAAACCTCAGACAGGAGGAACTGAATCATCAACACAGCACAGGAGTGCATACTCACAAATTTGCAAGGGCATTAGCCTTAGAATCTTTCAAACCAGGGATTGAACTTGGGGAATTTGCTTGGCATCTGAGCTTTCTCCTTTTAAAATGGAGATCATATTGTATATATCACAGAAGATCAAAAGTAACAGTGTAGGTGTAACCCAGCAAAAATTATGACCCAGAAGTTCCAGTCTGAAAGCCAGGTAACAAATGCCTCCAAAACCAGGTTTCTCCACTCATTCAAACACTGATCAAACGCCTAGTATGTTCCAGGCATAATCTTTTTAGTGTCTTGGCTGCAAAAATAAATGCATAGCCCCTGCCATTCAGAAATTCAGTTTAATGATGTGGTAATAAATACGTTTTATATATTGCGCAAATGGCAATTTGTTCATAAAACCTGCCTTGGTACTGGGCATCTATATGGGCTGAGTGGCAAAGAGGCTATAATTGATGAGAAATGTCTACCAGGAGCAAGTAAAGAGAGCCATCTAGGAGGAATAACTATCATTAGGCACATCAGTGAGGACACCCAGGCTAGGTCCATGGAATGGTCCACTTAACTACTGCACACATCAAGAGAAAAGGTAGAAAATCAATAGGACTGGATTATGGAAATCCATGGATTTCACTTTAAGGGTTTTCACTTCCGGATCTTATACTGAAAGGAGAATCATTCATTGAGGGATGAATCAAGGGTTCGCTAGAGAGGGTCTCAAGTGAGAGAAGACCATGGGAAGTCTTCCCAGAATGAACTTTACTGTTGTACTAGGTCTGGCTGTGGGAGGTGGAACAGATGAAGGTGCCATATTGGAAGAACAGCACCTCAGCTAGTCTCCCAGCAGCCATCCATTGTCCATGTAGTCACGAGGTACACGAGGTAAGGTGCCTCTGGAATTGGCATGAATGGGAACAAAAGAACTCTCTACATCTCAGGAGTCGTGAGACAAGGAGGGGCTGGTGGTTCAGCCTTTTCCTGGGGACATGGGGAGGCTTCTGCATGGAAGTAGAGGCCGTCAGAAAGTCAATCACCATTCATGGGAGTCAAAACTAGTTCAAGTGATCCACGTGGCGTACTTACAAACACCGACATTCATAAAGATTGGCATCATTTTCAAAAATGTGCCCCAGCTCCGAGTTTCGAGATGTCCATGGAGTAAAAGGGAATAGAGATCAACCACAGAAATTAAATTAACATGTGCTGAGGTCCTGCTACTTGCCAGGCATTTTACACATACCCTCACTGAATTGTGACAGTGTCTGGAAAAGCAGGCACCATCCCCACTTACAGATAAGGACCCTGATTTCAGAGAGGTTAGGTGGCCTGCCCACGTTAGCTGTCAGAAAGCAGAGATGTCCAGCCTAGAACCCAGGGCTCCGTAGGACAGAAAGGCTTCTCTCAATAGCTGAAGGAAGATGGAAACGAGGAGTTCCAACTTCACCTCCTGGCAAAGAAAAAGAACTTTCTCTTCACTAACTCTAATGTAAACCAAGAGGCTCTCAGGAAGGCTTCAATCAGCCCAAGCTTAGATCACATACCAGCCTGTAAAAGAGTCACTGAAGCAGAGGGATGGCGATTGCTTGGGTAGCCCTGGGTCACATGCCCACTCCTGTGACTGGCCATGGTATGTTCTGGCAACCTGATTGACAAGCCAATCAGGACCATGTCAGGCTGCAGAAGGATACTCATAGGAAGTGATGCTGGATGGTTAAACCTATGTCCACTACAGCTACGGTATATGGACTACTCACTGTGTGCCAGATACTGTTTAAAAGCCCTGCAGCAATCACCACCGACACCCTCCATACAGTGTCTTAGTGCGCCAGAGTTCACCTGCAGCTACAGATAGTTCCTGGGATGGGGACAGCTTTCCACATCAAGCACCTGTGCTGGTCTTTCTTCTGTGCCTGCAGGCTTCCTCCATCACCACGGGACACAAATGCATGGGGCAGGGAGGGGTGTGTAACCCAGAATTACTTTGGTGGGGGAAGGGGCAAATTTAACTGGTGGAAGATGGCAGCCAGTGGCTAAATGCCAAGATTCCCCACCTTCTAGTCTCATGATTTGGGGGTATGTACCACACAGCTCAAAAGGACCCCTTGGCAGGATGAAATTCAAGTTTCTCCACAATGACAACTCAGTCATCAGCACACCCCTTATTGGCTTTTCCTTCCTTCCTTAGCTCATTCTGCCACTGCTGCGGCTTCCTGAGATCACATTCCCAATAAGTCATTTCCACCCAAGTCCTTGCCTTGAGGCATACTAGTGCAGAACCCAAGTAAAGAAAGCATTTTACATGTCTTAACTTGCCAGTTACTCACAACAACCCTATAAAGTAAGGGATGCTATGAAGCACAGAAAAGTACAATACAGCAACCCAAGCTACACAGCTAGCAATTGAGTTTCCAGAACTGGGGCCTAGAAACCAAGCCAAGGTCTCCTTAATGCCCAAGTCACTGAAAACAGACATTACGGCTTACACTGGAAAACATTATTCAAAAGCTAAGCTGTAGTGTTATAATTAAAATGACTTCTGGGGCCAGCCCTTCTTAGTGTCTCAAAAGCCTGCCCAGGGAGTGAGAAGGGATTATTGCTGTTTTCCTGATTCTTGAGAACTCTATCCAAGGCCAACAGAAGAGGATTCAACGGCAGTGATGAGTTAATGGGCTATACTGGGAAAAAGGGAATCAGACCAACCGCAAGAATCCCAGGACATTTGGTCTCCTCACGTTTTGCTAAAACAAAGTACTGCTTTACTGAGCCCAGGCTGCTGCTCAGGCTGACTTCTAACGTTAAGAGCTGTTCTGCCTGTCTTTGTCTGGAGGCAGAAGTTTGACTATCTCAACAGTCCTTTGAGATCAATCAACTACAATGAAGGAAGACAGTCTATCATTAAATTGACACTTAGATAATTTCATTAATCAGATAAATTCAGAGTATATTTTTAGAACTCTTATTCTTTCTCAGGACCTCTCATTTTCTCTCTTGTTCTCTCTCTCCTAATGTAAATATTATTAAAGAGATTTGATTCAGTTCTACAAATATTACTAAGCCTTGGCTATGTGCATGGTCCTGTTTTGTGTGTTGTGAAGGAGTTAGAGACAAACACAGCCTGGCCATTGCTGGCCAAAAGCCCATGGTTGAGAAGATGGTGTGAGACAGGGACATTCATCACCAGGAAAGAGCCAGCAGCATAAAAAGATGCATTGGGCTCGGGGTGCAACACAGGAAGACGTGGTATTTGGATAGAGGATAAAGAAGCTCTCTGGAATAGAGGTGAGATAGACACTCTTGGTTTTGCCTGCCTAATTTGGCTTATAGCTGTGTGGTCAAAAGCATAGACTCTGAAGACAGATGGTCTGGGTTTGAATCCTGATCAGCTGTGTAGTTACCAACTTGATGACCTTGACCGAGTTATTTCACCTCTGGACCTTTATTGCCTCCTTTGCAAAAGGGTATGATGACACTAAAAAGTTATCAGGTTACAGTGTATATTAAATGAGTCAATACATGTAAGATGCTTATGTGAGAGCCTGGTACATAATAAGCAACTGTAATTGTGATGTGTTTTCTTCATTGTATCCGGTTTTCCTTTGGGGAAAGACACATACTTTGCATATTGTGTTGGGGTTTCTGTAAATCAAGGTGCTTAGCCCTTGTTCATTCAAATGAGGCTCATGACCCAGGGAAAGTCAAATAAATGTTCTAGTAATTTGAAGATGAAGAAGAGAGATGCAAACATAGATAAATGGATAGAGCTCATTCATTCTAAAGATGTATCCTAAAGATACTCTCCATGAATTCCTGATACCCAGATCCCCAAAGCTTCTTAAGTTTCTATTTTTTTCCAAGACAAGATGTTCAGAATTGAATTCTGTGATCTTGAGTTAGCCAGACCTGATTTCTGTTACATGCAACCAAAGAACCCTGTCTGTCTGATAAAAACAGAGCCTTTGAACTGGGTCTTGGATCATTTGCTAGGGTTATAACTCACATGGTTCCACTTCCGGGTTATAGCCATATAAAAAGCACATTTATTTTAAGAAGGTAAGGACACATAGCTGGCAAAGGCTTTTTATTGCAAATCGGTGATAAGAGCAGCATAAGAGTATGAATGCCTACCTATAGTCCTTCCTGAAATAGTCCAAGTTTCTCATTAAGACATAATGGTCAAATATTTCAAGTACAAAAAAAAAAAAAGCCAACATATTCATGGATCAAGAGCAGTATTTTCCAAATTTTAATTTTTTGTGTACCACTTTGTGATTTTTATCATACCTAGGTCCTAGGTATCATTAAATTTTTAAATATATATATGTAGATATATGTACACATATATACATATACGCACCTCTCCCTCAACACATACCCCATTACATCATTAATGTTTCTCTTTAAATCAACTCACTTTTAAAGTCATAAATATATTTTCAAATTCTATTACTACCATAAATGGAAAATAAATACCGCTTTCCTTAAATAAAAAGCCATCATAAACATTAATGCCGTGGAGCAAGGTTAGGGAATCCCACTGGTCAAACATGGGACAATCTGAGCACAAAATAGATCATACCCATGAATAAAATAAAAACCCATGAGCCAGCCAATAACTATTATGTAATTACAGTCAAATGCCAACAAGGAAATACCAAAAAAAAAAAAAAAATGGAATTACAAAATCAAGAAGCTGGTGTAAGTTCAATTAGTAGCAGATTATTTTCCTAGCTCAAGAGACTTCCCCACAGAAAAGAAGAAAAGAAAGAAAAAGAAAAGAAGAAAAAAAAAAAGGTACTTTCCCACAAATTACCAATTAATTACAAAGTGAAAACTAGTAAGTTTATTGTTGAGAAGCCCAGCTGGTAACATCTTAACAAAGAAATCAAAAGCGACACCACCAATTTGGACCAAGCGACACTAGCTGCTTCCTGATAGGATGCACTCAAAGGGACACAACATCACTTCTTTAACATCCCCGCCAGTATAGGCACAGCTAAATTTACTCAGGGAAAAAATAGCAGGCAAACCCAATCTGTGCAATATTCCAAAAAAAATAACCCCACAAAATGTCCTGCACTCTTCAAATACGGCAAAATCAGGAGGGCCAAAGAAAGGCCAAAGAATTTTTACAGATTTAAAGAGTCCAAATAGCAGACAAGATGGCTAAATACAATGTGTGATCCTGGACTGAATTCTGGACTGAGGCATTAGTGATGGGGAGGAACTGTACAGAACATCATCAGGACAATTGATGAAATCTGAGTATGAACTAGATTAGAGCATAGCATTGCATTACTATCATGTTTTAGGTGTAAGGATGACTGATGTCTTCAACATTCATTTTCTTGGAGTTCCAAAAGAAATAACATGCATCAATAGACAGAATGAAGATTATAAAACAAATGGGGTAAAATGTAGTGAGGAGGTGAATCTGGATATAGTATAAAAAGGATTCCTTATATAATTTTCGCAACTTTTCAATAAGCTGGAAATCATAAAAAGTTACCAAAAAACACTAACAAAATTAATAAAACATGTTATTAAAGTCATCAATGAAGGCCCGGCGCAGTGGCTCACGCCTGTAATCCTAGCACTTTGGGAGGCCGAGGCGAGTGGATCACGAGGTCAAGAGATCGAGACCATCCTGGTCAACATGGTGAAACCCCGTCTCTACGAAAAATACAAAAATTAGCTGGGCAAGGTGGTGCATGCCTGTAGTCCCAGCTACTCGGGAGGCTAAGGCAAGAGAATTGCTTGAACCCAGGAGGCGGAGGTTGCAGTGAGCCGAGATTGCACCATTGCACTCCAGCCTGGGTAACAAGAGCAAAACTCCGTCTCAAAAAAATAAAAAAAATAAAAAATAAATAAAGTCATCAATGAAAGAATCAATCTTTGCAAAGTACTTCAAGAGATTTATTCTCAGCCGAATATGAGTGACCATGGCCCTAGACAGCTGTCAGGAGGTCCTGAGAACATGTGCCTCAGGTGGTGGGGTGCAGCTTGGTTTTACATATTTTAGGGAGGCATGAGACAGCCATCAAATACTTTTGAGGAATACATTGGTTTGGTCCTGAAAGGCTGTACAAAATAAGAGGGCTTCCATGTTATAGGTAAATTTAAACATTTTCTGGTTGACAGTTGGTTGAGTTTGTCTAAAGACCTGGAATCAACAGAAGGGAAATGTTCAGGTTAAGATAAAAGATTGTGGAGACCAAGGTTCTTTGTAAGTCTCACAGAGGCTGCCTTTAGAGACAATACATGATGATAAAGATTTCCTATTCAAGACCTTTAAAACGTGCAACTCTGAGTTAATCTATTTTACATTGGGAGGGCTTGGAAGAGAAACATCTAGCTATGTTAAGAGATTCTTGGCAGGGCATGGTGGTTCATGCCTATAATCCCAGTACTTTGGGAGGCCGAGGCAGGTGGATCACTCGAGGTCAGAAGTTCGAGACCAGCCTAGCCAACATGGTGAAACCCATCTCTACTAAAAACACAAATATTAGCAGGTGTGGTGGCATGCACCTGTAATCCCAGCTACTTGGGAGGCCGAGGCAGGAGAATCGCTTAAACTAGGGAGGTGGAGACTTCGATTGTGTCACTGCACTCCAGACTGGGTGACAGAGTGGGACTCAGTCTCAAAAAAATGATTCTTTACAGATTTAAGTTTTCCCCCACAAAGGACAGCTTTGCAGGGCCATTTCAAGACATGACAAAGAAACATGCTTTGGGGTAAAATATTTTTATTTTATTCTGTGTCACATGTTATGCCCAAGTTAGATTGGAAACTTAAGTCATAATATATGGGGTTAAATAAAACCCATCTGATGAGAATTTATAGTTTGCAGGGCATGACTCCCCAGATCCCTTAGATATTTGGGCAAGAAAAAAATCAGAGCTTAATCTCCAGTGGGAAGTTAAAAACTATTTCCCAAAGTCTCTAAAGCTGGAGACCAGTTTCGTAGTAAAAAAGAAATAAGCACATTTTAGAGAGATTTTAAAAGGCACACCAACATCAAGATAAAACTGTGTCCTTGACACTATAATCAAGGTTTGGAGAGCATTGGAAAAGAGAAAACACTTCTCCCATGTGATCCCAAGCTCTTTAATGTATGTGTGCCAGTGGTAAGAACACAACCTGGGGAAACCCTCTCCCAAGCAAATGAGGCTTGCAGAAACTTTGATCCATTGAGCAGCTAAAACCAGGGAAGACAGGAGGCCGGAGCAGCCCGACTTTTTTGCAGAGCTCTTGGCTGAGAAGACGTGACAGTGTGTTAAATTTAACACACGGGCTTTGCCTGTTAGAAATCCACTTTGTTCCCAACAGTTTTGAAACAGATCTCACTTTTGGGCGGTGACAATATTTTCTACAGCCAGGAGTTTCTATTTAAATGCTGGCTAAACCCAGCTTCAACAATGAGTCATCAGGAGAGACGTTCTGTTTTCCCCACATCAGGAGACCCAGATGGAAAGAGAAATCATCTGCCCACCACTCCTGTAGTCCATTTCCAGCTGCCAAGCATCTGCAGTTCCAAAATTGATAGAACCCCTTGAAATGCCCCCCTACCCCCAAAATGGTCTCAGTACTTTGAAATGGCTAACTTCGGTGCCACCAACTACCAAAGCAACCCCCACTGAATTCTTAATATAGTACTGAGAGAATACCAGGAATCTCCAGTTGTTTTTATTTATCTGTTACCACCAGGAAGAATCCCTGCTAAGCAATCTTTATAGATTATTTCATTTAATCCTCTCCCTGTCAGGAGTTTGAACCAGAGTGACTCCATGATGAGTGAAGGCTAGGAAATGAGGCTGGGACTTGCTGGGCTGCATTCTTAGGAAGTTAGGTATGCCTAGCCTCCAGGTGTTTACGGTTAAGGGAACAGATTCATAGTGTTTACTCAACAGACCCAGACTTGGGAGTGTTCTGATATCCCCTTATCTTGAGAACAGAAGCATTCCTAAGTTTGCTTTAAAGGTAATACTGATTCTTGCAAAATAGAGTAATTAAGAAAATTAATCTGTTATCACAAACCATTGTAGCAGAGCATGTTTCCCCACGATCTCTTCTTTGTGCACACACACACACACACACACACACACAAGTATTGTACCTACATGGATGCATTCCTCCTCTTACTTTAGGGAAGGCCCTACTCTATTCATGGAGAAGCTGTACTTTCACCACTTTGCTTTCTTAATAAACTTGCTTTTGGTTTGCACTGTGAACTCGCCCTGAATTCTTTCTTTTCTTGAGGTCAAAGAACCCTCTCTTGGGTCCTGCACTGGGACCCCTTTTCAGTAACATCACATGAGACTCTGCTTTCATTTCACAGATGAAGAAGCTGAAGCTAGGAAAAGTTAACCAACTCACTCTGTTCTTCAGCCAGGTACCTGGTACCAGGATTCAGATCCAAGCTGTCTGCCTCCAGAAACCGTATGCTCGTTCACTATCAACCACTAAGCTGGGTCCTCCAAGGAAAGTAAATGAGTCATCTTGTGGCAGGCTGCCAACTGAAAAAAATGGACTATGTAGTTATATTGGAATTTCACACCAACAGTGGGGAAATAACTTTTTCGTATAATTGTGTTCCAAATATAACATGATACATACTTATACCGCAAGAGTTATTGTTTATCTGAAATTTCAATGTAACTGGGCATCCATCCAAGCTGTGTTTTTAATTGCTTAATATGGAAACCCTATGCCAGTTAGGACCCAATCCTACGCAACCCCTAGCTCAGAAGGTATGTAGCTTAACTATTAGGCCACAAGACGCAACTACACTTTTGGAATTGGTTAAAACGTGCACTTTAAATGAAGAGACCCCCCCAAACAGGCTTTGTGTGAGCAACGTGGCTGTTTATTCACCCGGGTTAAGGTGGGCTAAGTCCGAAAAGGGCGTTAGCAAAGGGCAGTGGGATAGGAGTTGGTTTTATAGGTTTGGGGTGGGCAGTGGAAAGTTACAGAGTAAGATCAGTTACAGTGGTGGGCGTAGGGGCAAGGAGTGTACATTACCATAACTTCAGTCACATAAGTCCATTACATAAAAGTTCATAACATAAGTTCAGGTGGGTGACGGAAGGCGTAAGAGCAGTTAAGATGGCAGGATGGGGTGAGGGATAGTCACATACATTATCATAATAACAGTTAAGATGGCAGGGTGGGGTAAGGGGAAGCTTAGGTCGGGGGAAGCTTACGTCACGGGAAGCTCCACAGGATGATCAGGGATAATGGCCAGTGCAGGCTGGGGTGGCGGTGGGGTAATCAGCTGAGGCAGGCAGGACTTTAGACTTTCTGGGTCTGGGCTTGCACATGGAGGCCTGACAGCATCCACATCTTCTATAACCCTTCTCACATGTCTACGTGCCTAATAACCTTCAGGTCCTTTTTGAATTCTGAGGCTTTGGTGGGATGGCGGTACCTGAGTTCTGGCAAGATGTCAGAGTATCCCACAAGCAATGATTGTAAAGAACTAACAGGGTTATCTGTGGGAACAAGCTGCTGAAAGCAGCATTGTTGTCTAGGGTAAAAACCTGGGGGGGTTGTCATCTCACACCAAGAAAATTAAGGACATGGACACATCTGGGTAGGTTAAGGAGTGGGAAGGTTAATAGGCAGAAGAAAGGAGAAAGAAGAGAGCAGCCCCTTGTGACAGAGACATTAGGGGAAAAAAAGGGCAAAGTCGGCAGACAGCAGATTTTACAGGCAGGCTTGAGCCGGCAGTGTCTGATTTACACAGAGCTCACAGATTGGTGTGATCAGGTGTGATGTTTACATGGCATGGGGAAAAAGGCTGGTCACCTCATCCTAATCTTATTATGCAAATGAGATTTCCACTTGGGCTGGGCCATCTTGTCTGCTCCTTACTTCTACACCTGGCTGGCAAAAGATAAAAGATAGAGCCACCATTTTGAACATGACTATTCCCAGGTAGTCTATTCCTATGGGGACAACAGCTGCCATTCACAAGCTTCCAGCTTGCTTAGGTCTGCAGCTCCATTTTACAGGCTGCTCTGTTAGGGAATAAAATGATTTGGGGGCTGCTTCTCATTAAAAGAAAAACCTTACCAAGGACTTCCATACCCTCAGTAGCTAAGTAACTTCTTCTTAACTTCTAAATCACTACAGTCCTGGGTCCCGTGAGTGAGACTGAAGTCAAAGCCTTACCTCTCAAACCCAGGACAAGTCCTGGATGGAGTGTTGTCAGCTGTGCGACCCCCATGACATCACTTTTCCTCCCTGAGCCTCAAACCCAAAAGGATAGCATCAAACTAGGCTGGAGGATCTCAGAGTTGGTCCCCCGGCTGCCTCCTTGTCGAACAAGGAGATTCTTTTTTTTTTTTTCAGACAGAGTCTCGCTCTGTTGCCCAGGCTGGGGTACAGTGGCAAGATCTCAGCTCACTGCAACCTCTACCTCCCAGGTTCAAGTGATTCTCCTGCCTCAGCCTCCCAAATAGCTGGGACTATAGGCACCTGCTACCAGGCCCAGCTAATTTTTTTTTATTTCTAGTAGAGATGGGGTTTTGCCACGTTGGCCAGGCTGGTCTCGAACTCCTGACCTCAAGTGATCCGCCCACTTTGGCCTCCCAAAGTGCTGGGATTACAGTATTACAGATATGACCACAACTCCCAGCACAAACACGTAGATTCTTAATTCCCACCAGCCAAACCATCATTTTAGAGAAGTCAGAAAAACTGCATTTTAATAAAATCCCCAAGAGGTTCTGATGCATCCTGAAATTTAAAACCAACCGGATCACTGAATCTGGAAAAGTGGATGCTAATTGAAAGACGAAAGTTAACATATTCTCTGTTTCCATTAATATGAAATATCCAGATGAGTCTATACAAACAATGGGCAGATAAGGACATCCAGGGAGAAGGAATGAGGAGTGGCTGCTTGACAGGTATGGATTTCCCTTTAAGGCAATGAAAATGTTACGGAATTTGATATGTTATGGATTCATGACGGTTGCACAACTCATGAATATAGTAAAAAAACACTGATTTGTACACTTTGTAATGGTTAATTTTATGATAGCTGAATTACATCTTAATTTTTATTTTACTATTTGAGATGGAGTCTCACTGTCACCCAGGCTGGAGTGCAGTGGTGTAATCTTAGCTCACTGTACCCTCCACTTCCTGGGTTCAAACAATTCTCATGCCTCAGCCTCCCAAGTAGGTGGGATTAGAGGTGTACACCAGCATGCCTGGCTAATTTTTGTATTTTTAGTAGAGATGAGATTTTGCCATGTTGGCCAGGCTGAGTCTCAAACTCCTGACTTCAAGTGATCCACCTGCCTCAGCCCGCTCTTAATTTATAATAATGTTTAAAATGGTAATGCAGAAAAAAATCACTCAACTGGATGATCCTAGATCAAGTTTCCCCAGAGTGTGCTCCCCAGCATTCTCAGCCAAAATCCTCCGTAGGAACTGAGTATTAGAGTAAATCCCAGGTCGTAGGGCAGCCACTAGAGAGGAAGAGCTCTGAGAGGGTGTGTTGATAAAAAAAAGAAAATCTTTGGCTCAGAAATTCCTACGCTTACTTCCACCCTAAAGAACACCTAACTAAATATTTATGAAACAGCCATGTAGAAGTGGACGTCCATGTGAGGTGCCATTTCCTCAAAGTCACAGTCAATCTCTGCAATTGGCACATGGATTAGATGGCCCCTTGCATCAGTGCCACAGCCTGTAGCTGGGGAAGTGGTCTGCACACACACTGGCTCACTGTAATATACCCGACTCTTGTAATCGAGATCGCTTCATGGTCATTTATCTCTTCAAACAAAATTCATCTACTTCATGGCAAGAGCTACATCTTTTTCCTGTTTTCCCAAGTCAGGCAGAGCATCTAGTCACACACAGTAAATATTTGCAGATTTACTGATGAAGATTAAGTTTAACGGTAGAGTGTGCTTGCTTCACAGACACACAGCTCCGACGTAGAACATGACTCAGAATGTTAGGGCAGGAGAGGTAACTAGGGTGCGATGCAAGGAGACAGACGGACCTGGGCTCACACCTGCCTTCATTTGTTTAGCACGTTTTTACTGTGCTCCGGCCACGTGCCGGGCTCTAGACTAGTGAAACAGGAGTTTTCCCTTATTCTTCTTGCAGTGTGGGACAGAGGTGCAGCTTGCTTCTTCCATGCCCCGCTACTCCAACCCCTAGAGGGAGCATGCAGACAGGCAGGTTGTAAGGAGTGTTTTTGGGCTCTGACCCAAAGCAGTGTCTGGGGTTGAATGTTTACAGCTCCCCAAGTCCCAGTGGGCATGTATTATGGTGCACTCTTTCAGTTCTGCCACCTGCAGGTGGCTTGTATTTCTCAGCTCAATTATACCTTATGCCTTATTGCAAAGAACAAACAAATACAGAGGGCTTTCTGTATCCCAGGTGCTTGCCCTAGTATACCAGAAAAATCAGATCACACATGGGCTTGGAGGATGGTGCAGTGTTTTACTGAGGGTTGGAGGTAGCTCTCAGTGAGGCGGACGGGGAGCCAGAGGGGGATGCAGTGGGAAGGTGATCTTCCCTGGGAGTTGGGCCACCCAGCAGCTGGAGTCTGACTGCCCCACATGAATTCCACATCATCCTGCCTTGATATCCTGCCTGCATCTGCAGGTGCACCTGTCCGTGTTTTTCTGCTCCCTTTTGATGTCCAGGTGCTTGTATCTGTGCCCACAAGTGTCTCAGGTTTTTATGGGCACAGGATGAAGTGTGGCAGGCCAGAGTGGTCTTGGAAAACGCAACATTTGGGTGCGAAAACAGCAGTGCCTGTTCTCACTTAGGTCCATGGGCATAAGCCGAAGGGTGAAACCCTCACCAGGGACCCTGCCCTTCTCTACCTAGCATTTCCCTGCCTCCCTCCTATGTCACTAGTGTGGGCAGGGCCGGGTATATCCCTCAACTTCTCTGCAGCTATCAGTAGAGTGGCTGCTGCTTAGCTGTGTGAAATGACCTTGGAACGCATCTCAAAATAGTAAGAGCCATAGCTATTTATGACAAACCCACAGCCAATATCATACTGAATGGGCAAAAGCTGGAAGCATTCCCTGTGAAAACCAGCACTAGACAAGGATGCCCACTCTTACCATTCCTATTCAACATAGTATTGGAAGTTCTGGCCAGGGCAATCAGGCAAGAAAAAGAAATAAAGCATATTCAATTAGAAAAAGAAGTCAAATCGTCTCTATTTGCAGATGACATGATTGTATATTTAGAAGACCCCATCATCTCAGCCCAAAATCTCCTTAAGCTGATAAGCAACTTCAGGAAAGTCTCAAGATCAAAAACAATGTGCAAAAATCACAAGCATTCCTATACACCAGTAACAGACAGAGAGCCAAATCATGGGTGAACTGCCATTCACAAATGCTACAAAGACAATAAAATACCTAGGAATACAACAAGGTAAGTGAAGGACCTCTTCAAGAAGAACTACAAACCACTACTCAAGGAAATAAGAGAGGACACAAACAGATGGAAAAGCATTCCATGCTCATAATTAGGAAGAATCAATATTGTGAAAATGGTCATACTGTCCAAAGTAATTTATAGAATCAATGCTATCCCCATCAAGCTACCACTGACCTTCTTCACAGAACTGGAAAAAACCACCTTAAACTTCATATGGAACCAAAAAAGAGCCCACGTAGCCAAGACAATCCTAAGCAAAAAGAACAAAGTTGGAGCCATCACACTACCTGACTTTAAGCTATACTTCAAGAATACAGTAATCAAAACAGCATGGTACTGGTACCAAAACATATATATAGACAAATGGAACAGAACAGAGACCTGAGAAATGACACCACACATCTACAACCATCTGATCTTTGACAAACGACAAAAACAAGCAATGGCGAAAGGATTCCTTAATTAATTAATGGTGTTGGGAAAACTGGCTAGCCACATGCAGAAAGCTGAAACTGGATCCCTTCCTTCACCTTATACAAAATTAACTCCAGATAGATTAAAGATTTAAACATAAGACCTAACACCGTAAAAACCCTATTAGAAAACCTAGGGAATACTATTCAGGACATAAGCATGGGCAAGGACTTCATGACCAAAACACCAAAAGCAACGGCAACAAAAGCTAAAATAGATAAACTGGATCTAATTAAACTAAAGAGCTTCTGAACAGCAAAAGAAACTACCATTAAAGTGAACCAACAACCAACAGAATGGGAAAACATTTTTGCAATCTATTCATCTGACAAAGGGCTAACAACCAGAATCTACAAAGAACTAAAACAAATTTACAAGAAAAAAACAAACAACCCCAACAAAAAGTGGGTGAAAGATATGAAGAGACTTTTCAAAAGAAGACATTTATGCAGCCAACAAATGTATGAAAAAAAGCTCATCCTCACTGGTCATTAGAAAAATCCAAATCAAAACCACATTGAGATGCCATCTTACATCAGTTAGAATGATCATTAAAAAATCAGGAGACAACATGCTGGGGAGGATGTGGAGAAAAAGGAACGCTTTTACACTGATGGTGGGAGTGTAAATTAGTTCAACCATTGTGAAAGACAGTGTGGTGATTCCTCAAGGACCTAGAACTAGAAATACCATTTGATCCAGCAATCTCATTACTGGGTATATACCTAAAGGATTAGAAATCATTCTATTATGAAGACATATGCACATGTACATTTATTGCAGCACTGTTCACAATAGCAAAGACTTAGAACCAATCCAAATGCCCATCAATGATAGACAGGATAAAGAAAATGTGGCACATATACACCATAGAATACTATGCAGCCATAAAAAGGGATGAATTCATGTCCTTTGCAGGGACATGGATGAAGCTGAAAGCCATCATTCTCAGCTAACTGACACAAGAACAGAAAGCCAAATGCTGCATGTTTTCACTGGTAAGTGGGTATTGAGCAATGAGAACACATGGACACAGGGAGGGGAACATCACACACTAGGGCCTGTCGGCAGGTGAGGGCCAAGGGGAGGGACAGCAGGGGCTGGGGCATTGGGGAGGGATAGCATTAGGAGAAATACCCAATGTGGATGATGGGGGGATAGACGCAGCAAACCACCATGGCACGTGTATACCTATGTAACAAACCTGGACGTTCTGCACACGTACCCCAGAACGTAAAGTATAATAAATCTAATAAAAAGAAATAAAAATAAAAAGAGGAGTTCCCCTGCACAGTTCTCTCCTTTTGCTTGCCTGCCATCCACGTAAGACGTGACTTGCTCCTCCTTCTTTTCCATCATGATTGTGAGGCTTCCCAGCCACATGAAACTATAAGTCCAATGAAACCTCTTTCTTTGGTAAATTGCCCATCTTGGGTATGTCTTTATCAGCAGTGTGGAAAGAGACTAATACAGGTGTAGATACCAATGGGAGGGAGGGTAGGGTAATCATCTTCAAATTATGCCTATCATACTCTAAGTTCCTTTAATGATACTCTGATATTATTCATGGTAATGGTACCATGAATAATGGTACCAAAGATTTTCTTTCTTTTAATGACAGACTTTCTCAGAGCCTTTCCTCCCTAGTAGCTGCCCTGTGACCTTCTGAGGTGAGTTCTAATACTTAATTCCCATGGAGGCTTTTATGAGAACTCTGGGGAACACACTCAGGAACCCTGATCTAGGATCATCGAGTCCAGTGGAGATGTTTCCCATTTTCTTTGCATTTTATAAAACAGCACAATGGGAGGAGCTTAACCCACCTTGCAATATTGTGAAGAAAATTAAATAAGAAATCCTACGTAATGGGCAAGCTACCAATTCTTCCTAAGAATAGCAAATATTTACCATGATTCTTCATGGGCAGGTCATGAAAAAAAGTTGAATGGCCACTATATTATACCGCATGGCTCTAGAGTCAAAATGCATGGATTTCATAAATCCTAGCTCTACTGCTGATTTACAATCTGTGGACCCTTGGGCAAGCTTGTCAGAACCTCACGTAACCACACCATTTTCCTTATACATAGAATGAAGATAACAGCTCCCAGCCTATTAGGTTGTCAAGAGAATCAAGATCATATACATAAAGCATTTAGCTGAGTGTTTGGCTCATGGAGCTCAAAAACCATCAGCTCATTAGCATAGCTGCTCAATTTTAGCCACAGTAAGAAAAGGAAGTCTCAAAAGATCACAGTGACAAGCACCTATTTCACAAACTTTAAACTTCACTGTAAAGTAAGAAAAAACGTTCTTAGAAATCCTTGAACTTAGACTCTGGACTGTTTCCCAGTAACACAGATTCCTGTGATAGCTAACTCAGCAAGCCTGCATTGCAGATCCTGTTGCATCTGCTTGAAAATCCTTCTTTTTTGAGTCAGAGCTTCTCTTTTGTTGCCCAGACTGGAGTGCAATGGGCAATGGCACAATCTTGGCTCACTGCAACCTCTGCCTCCCAGGTTCAAGCAATTCTCCTGCCTCAGCTTCCCAAGTATCTGGGACTACAGGTGCATGCCACCACACCCAGCTAATATTTGTATTTTTTTAGTAGAGACGGGATTCCACCACATTGGCCAGGATGGTCTCGATTTCCTGACCTCGTGATCCTCCCACCTTGGCCTCCCAAAGTGCTGGGATTACAGGCATGAGCCACCATGCCCGGCCTGAAAATCCTTGAACAAGTACAAGAGCCCTGCCCTTCACCTTCAGGAGGAGAGAACTTGACCCCATAGTGCTACAGGTCCACACTGACATTTGATTTCTCCAGGAGCGGGGTAGAAAACTTATTTGGTCTTAAAGAAGCCATGAGTTGTTAGCTGAGGGTGGGCACTCTATTTTGCTTTTATGAAGCTTTCCTGGGAGAAAAAAAAAAACCTGCTACGTTTTTAGTACCTAAATGGGGGCATCCATCAGGCAGTAAAATAGCAATCACTAAAGGCAGCTCTCTCCAGTCTACAATATCATAAAGGATTTCTACTTCCTACATTATTCACTTTTGTAATCTCTGTTTTGTTTAAATGAACATGCATCACTGTGTACGTAATCTGGAAAAAAAAGTGTGTGTCTGTACATATGCACGTGTGTGCACACATGTGTGAGAGACGCTGGAGGTGGCTGCAGCATCACTGGACCTCCAAGAGGGCTGATGAGAGCCCCAGGAAGACTCTGGAGAAAGCCTAAGGGAGCGTTTCTGAAACTTCAATTGTACCTGAAAAATCATGTGAGCCTTGTGAAAAGCCAACACAATTGCAGACTGAAGCACTCCCAGAGATTCTGATCTATGGTGTCTGAGGACCCCTAGGAATTTGCATTTTTACACACAGCAGCCCCAGGTGATTGTGCCGCATTTTGACAAGTACTGGTTGGGAGCCGGGCCCCTCCTGTGATGGAAATGATCTCTGAGGCTGGACAGCCAAAGGTCATCTTACTGTGACAGGGGAACGCCCTGTTTTATACCTGGGTCTGTAGGTCACGGGTGTAGGATGGCTCATGGGAAGGGTAGGAAGAGCTTGCCACTTCTAAGATTTTTCAATACATTTTTAAAAACTACAAAATGCTAAATTTATAAAAATATACCGATCTACAATTGCATGAAAAGTAATTTTTCAATCCTACCTGTGAATTTCTATAACAAAGAAAATAAATTCATTTGACGATAAAGGGGAAAGACTAAGTGTCGGGCCTTTTGAGAAAGAGACCTCCTCACCTTCTACCTCCTTCCCTTCTCCCACCTCCACCCCTATAACAAGCCCCAGCCTAGAAGGACATTCAAGGCTCCTCCATGAAGGCTCCCAGCCAGCCAGCAACCCAGTACCAAGCTTGGACTTGGCATGAGCCTCCTGCCACCTAGTGGTCAGTCTGGGACACACAGCGAATTTTTGTGAATCTCCACTCTGCCCTCATTGGTTGACCCAGCGGACCCTGGTTCCAGGCTCTTTGCTGGGCTCTGAAGGTAAGAACCACTTTGTCTTATAGCGCGGAGAAGAATCGTTTGGCATTAAGTCAAGTCATTCCTAATGGTGAAACTGAGCCCTGGGAGCAGGGAACGTGGCTTACACAGGGTTCCTCATCAACTCTGGTAACTCACTTAAAATATCCTTTTCCCAACCAGGCACAGTGGCTCACTCCTGTACTCTCAGTACTTCGGGAGGCCCAGGCAGGAGGACTGCTTGAGGCTAGAAGTTCCAGGCCAGCCTAGCCAACATGGTGAAACCCTGTCTCTACTAAAAATACAAAACTTAGCCGGGCGTGGTGGTGGTGCATGCCTGTAATTCCAGCTACTCAGGAGGCTGAGGCCCGAGAAGCACTTGAACCTCAGAGGCAGAGGCTGCAGCGTTCCAAAATCAATGCCACTGCACTCCAGCCTGGAGGACTGAGCGAAACTCTGGGCAGGGGACAAGCTATGCCCAGACTCTTGACCTGCAGAAACTCAGATTACAGGCCAGGCACGGAGGCTCACGCCTATAATCCCAGTACTTTGGGAGGCCAAGGTGGGAGGATCACGAGGTCAGGAGATTTAGACCAGCCTGACTAACACAGTGAAACCCTGTTTCTACTAAAAATACAAAACGTTAGCCAGGTATGGTGGTGTGTGCCTGTAATCCCAGCTACTTGGGAGGCCGAGGCAGGAGAATCGCTTGAACCCGGGAGGTGGAGATTGCAGTAAGCCAAGATCGTGCCACTGCACTCCAGCCTGGGAGACCGAAGACACAGCGAGACTGTCTCAGAAAAAAAAAGAAGAAAAAGAAAAATAACAAACTGCTGCTATACTGGACCGAGCGTAGAAAGTTAGCACCAAGACAAAAGTATGCCAGATTGCAGGGTCATTTATTATGCCGGCAACCACAGAGGACTCACGTCTCTCCAACCTGTGGCTTCGAAAGGAGGGTGCCAAGACTTTTTATACCCGAAAAACCACCTTGGGAGTGGGGGTGAGGAGCGGGGATGGGGATGAAAAGGTTTTAGAGATTCAGAGGGCTAGTGGATTCTGTAAATCACTTCCTGGGCGGAGACGAGGGCTCCGGATATTCCAAGGGCCAGGGGACTTTTGTCATTCCGTTTGTAAGTTAAGTGGTTTACAGAAGTCAAGATAAACATTTGTTTACACATTACCTGGGTAAGGTGGAAATCACAGACCTTAGTTACTTATTACAAGTCGCGGGAGCCAAGATGCTTGCCTGTCACATTAGGGCCACAGAGAGCAGCTACTGATCAGCAAAGTTGAAGCAGCTTTACATAGTGGGCATTTTTCAGAGCAAGCTAGCAGCTTTATTTACAGAAGCCAAACACAGCTTTGTCTTATAAAATGGCGTTGCTCGGGTTCTGGCTCTAGGTCAGCATAATATCACACTGCGACAATAAACACGATCATATCATAAACAAGCCTTAGAGTTTGTGATCATTTGTTACACAGCAATAGGAAATAATATTCAATAAATACTGAAAACCGGAGAGAGGAAAGTAGAAAGGGAGGGAAATGGCAGAGGCAACAGTGAACAGGTGGGAACACTGTTTCGTCCTCTCTGTGGGAGTGGGATAGGATGTGAACCTTCAGCGCCAGTGTCTCCTTAGCAAGCCCAACGCGAGGAAATAAAGCCTTATTGATCGTTCTGATGCTTCATACCCAGAAAGGCCTCTAGCTTGACCCAGAGACAAGCTGCTCTGAGTGTTGAAATGTGGTTCGCTTGTCCACCTCTGGAACACTGGTACAGGAGCTGTTCCTCTCTACCCAAACCACTAAGAATGCATTTCTCACAACAGAGGTTTCGTATCTAGGTGTGAAAAAAAAAAAAAAAATGCTGGGCCGAAAAAAAGCTGTATGGATCTGTTTTATGTGAAATAAATTTTATCTCACAGATAATGATGGGCATTAATTAAAAATTCATGGAATGGCTCTCAAAAGAATAGGTGTCAGTAAACACTAGAAGGTAAGCTCCCTGAGGGCAGGGATATTTGCCTGTGAGGTTGACTCTTATATCCTTGCACCTAGGACACTTTCTGGCACATAGTAGGGCCAAAGAGTAATGCACAGATAAACAAACCTAAAAGAGGGTGGACAGAGGGGAACTGCAGCCCAGCCAAAACTCCTCAGTGGTCCTCTCTACTCACGGCTCGGCAAACCAGATTTGATCGAGTGTCTTCCTGACACCTCCACCTACCTACTCTCCTCAATTTGACAGGCCTTAAGGGAGATGGCGTTATTCCAGAGGAAGCAGGAAGGAGCATGAGTCCTAAATTGTGACTGTGAGACACAGTGATATCGCTACACTCAGGCCCATCTCTAGGAGTGTCTGATTAATATTTAACCAAGCATTGTCAGGTATATAAAGTTAAGGAGAAACCCAATTCTCCTCTTGGGACTTCCATTCAGAGGGGAACATTTCACTGCTAAACAGCCGACCCCTTGCTTTATTAAACAGCTATACTCCACGAGACCATTCAACATCCCTAGGACACATTTACAAATAGGCCGAGCACAGTGGCTCACACCTGTCCTCTCAGCACTTTGTGAGGCTGAGACAGAAGGATCATTTGAAGTCAGGGCTTTGAGATCAGCCTAGGCAACAAAGTGAGATCTCATCTCTACCAAAACAATTTTCAATTAGCCAGGCATGGTGACACATCCCTGTAGCGCCAGCTGCTCGAGAGGATGAGGTGGGAGGATTCCTCGAGTGTAGACGTTGAGGCTACAGGGAGTTATGATCTCACCACCACACCCCAACCTGGATAGGAGCAAGACCCTGTTTCCAAAAAAAAAAAAATTAGCAGAAAACCACATTTTGACTTTCTCAAAATGGTTCCTATGGACTAGAAATAACAGAGTTAAGAGAGGCAGAGGAGGAGAAGGAACTTGGAGTCACGTGTGCCAGGTGCTATATCCTCAGCCAGGAATCAGAGACCCACTCTGATGAGCTCAGATCCCATTCTCGAGATGTGTGGTTCAGCCAAAGATACAGGCACTATTAAATAACAAATTATCCCAAGCACAGGGGTTTGTGTTCCAAAGACAAAGTACTCAGTGCTCCGTGTTCCCCCAAAGAGTTTATAAGAAAGTTCTGACACAGTCAGAAGAGTTCTTCCTGAAAAGGTTGTGATCTAATGGATAAAAATGTGTAGGATTTTGTCAGGTAAATACTCTGTGGCTGCCTATCTGAAAGCTGCCCCAGCCAATTCTCTTGTTAACAGAACACTTGTTTGTTTGGTTTTGTTTGAGATGGAGTTTCACTCTCGGCTCTCTGCAACCTCTGCCTCTTGGGTTTAAGCAATTCTGGTGCCTCACCCTTCTGAGTAGCTGGGATTACAGGTACCTGCCCCCACTCCAGGCTAATTTTTGTGTTTTTAGTAGAGACAGCGTTTTACTGTGTTGGCCAGGCTGGTCTCAAACTCCTGACCTCAAGTGATCCATCCACCTCAGCCTGCCAAATTGCTGAGATTACAGGCGTGAGCCACCATCCTGGGCCCGGACTTTCTGTTATTTACAGCAGAACATATAATGAACCGATTTAGATGTGTAGCATGACTGTCAGGATTTTAGAAATGATTTTTCTATCTATTTTTAGATAACAAAGCAACCTAAAAGTTAGGGCCAAAAATACAATCATTTGTTCAGTTTTTGGGGTCTAACGCTGTGTGGAACAGTTACCCCTGGGCCAAGTGCACTCTCTCTTACCTGTAATACCAGGGCTTTGGGAGGCTGAGGGGGAAGGATTGCCTGAGACCAGGAGTTCAAGAGAAGCCCAGGCAATGCAGGGAGACCACGTTTCTACAGTAGACTTTTAAAAAATTAGCGAGGTATGGCAGTGCACACTTTTAAGTTCCAGCTACTTTGGAGGCTGAGGGAGGAGGATCACTTGAGTCCAGCAATTCAGGGTTGCAGTGAACTATGATCACACCACCACACTTCAGCCTGGAAAACAGAATGAGACCATGTCTCTATAAAATAAAACAAAAACAATTACATTTGGCAACTCAAAATAATAATCAACAGTTAGTGTCTTCTGTGGGTTTGGAATTTGGGAGTGGTTTAGCTGGGTGGATCTGGCTGAATGTCCTCGTGACATGGCTGCTGGCCTCCCCCAGAGCAAGCAATCCAAGAGAGAAGTGGAAGTTATAATACTTTGGATGATGTTTTCTCGGAGGTCACATATTCCCATTTCCTCAATATCCTATCCATTACACAGGTCATGGCTGTTCAGTGGGAGGAGACCAAGTTAAGTATGAGTGAGTATCAAGAAGGACGGACCAGTTGTTGGGAACCACCTGGTTCACCACCACCACCCACCACCCACCCTTTAATGCTGTGTCACACAGGACTCAGTCAGAGAAACAAACCCATCAGGAGATACACATGTGTGCATGTACACACACACTTTTAAAATTTAACTCCATTTTATTTTTGGAGACGGAGTCCCACTCTGTCACCCAGGCTGGAGTACAGTGGCACGATCTCGGTCAGCTCACTGCAACCTCCACCTCCCTGGTTCAAGTGATACTCATGCCTTAGTCTCCAGAGTAGCTGGGATTACAGACACGTATCACCACACCTATTTTTTTATGTGTTTTTAGTAGATACGGGGTTTCGCCATGTTTCCCAGGCTGGTCTCCAAATCCTGAGCTCAGGCAGTCTGCCCGCCCTGGCATCTCAAAGTGCTGGGCTTGCAGGTGTCAGCCACCGTGCTGAGCACACACATGCACACACTGGAAAGGGTTTATTACAGGGATTTGACCTCATGCAATTGTGCACACTGGTTAAGCAGTCTGTAAACTGCTGTCTATGAAGATCTGATGCTGGCACTGGGGGTCTGCAGTGGAGACGGACATCTCTCACAGCCTCCTGCTTTGGTGCTGTGGGCATCTTGCAGAGAAAGCTGGTGGCTCTCTGTAACCAGACACACACACAGGGAAGTCTGGGGCACAGGTGAGCCTTGCCGAGTGACACCTTCCCAAGCCACTGAAGATGTTCACCCTTCATGGAGTCGTGGCTACGACAGGCACCATGACATGTCTGGAGTGTTGCAAGTACCCAGCTGGCTTTCGCCTAGGTCTAACGGCACATTCATGTTTATTTTATGAAAAATCCGAAAGTTGTATGCTTCCAATTTGGGCCTGTTTCTGTGTTTGTATTTCAATAAAATGTCTATTTAAAACATTGGTTTTCTAAGTCTTCCGCATAAAACATATGAGAAAATAAACAATCATCTCAGCCTCTCAAAGGAACCACTATTATTTTGACCTATCCCTAACATACAGATACTCATGCACACACACCCCTCTACCCACGGCTCTCCACCGCCTGCTTTTCCTCAGACGGAGTCTTGCTCTGTCACCCAGGCTGGAGGGCAGTCACGCGATGTCAGCTCACTTCACCCTCCACCTCCCAGGTTCAAGCAATTCTGTCTCAGGCTCCCGAGTAGCTGGAACTACAGGTGCATGCCACCAGGACCACCTAAAGTTTTTGTGGTTTTAGCAGAGATAGGGTTTCACCATACTGGTCAGGCTGGTCTCGAAGAACTCCTGACCTCAGGTGATCCATCCACCTTGACCTCCCCAAGTGCTAGGATTATAGGAGTGAGTCACCGTGCCCAGCCCCTGCATTCTTTTTTATAAATTGCCTTTCCCCACCTTTGAAATATTTTATGGGCATTTTCTGCATTGATCAATATTCTTTTATAGCAGAATTTTAATGATGGTTTAAAAGTCCAATATATTAATCCCCTTTGAGTAATGCCATTTTAATTTTTGGTTAGAAGTAAGTTTTTTACTGACTCCTTCTGAGCTACCATCAAAAAAGCCAGAGGCTGTGTTTGTTTCTCTATTTTCAATATGAGATACTTAAAGGCAAGTACTAGGTTTTTCAGACACAATCCGAGCTATCTGGTATATATTTTGGAGCGTGGCCTAGTCTCTTCGGGCAGAAATAAATTACAGGAAGAAGCCAGGCGTGGTGAATGTGGGTCTTTCAGAGACATCAACCCGTCTCCTGGACTTCATGTCTCCACACCCAAATGGCCCAGCTCTGCGAGTGTTTCCTGTCTGGTTTCCACTTGAAGAAACCCTTTAGCGAAAAACAGCATCCAATGCAAATTGGACATCCCCTCTGCTGCTCAGGGAAAAAGCAAAAGCTGAAAAAGCTTCCCGAGATGAAAACAAGACGCTAATAAACACTAATAAAACACTAACTCCGTCGCTGTTGACCAGACATTCAAAATGGATGTGCTGGCAGTTTCCTGAAAGGAAAGAAAAGTTGTCTCACATTCTGGAGCCCTCAAGGCTCTCGCCTCTGAGAAAAAGAGCAGTGTTTTCCAGATGCCAGTAACTCTCCACTAAGCCTGCCATCTTCCTCCCTAGCCTGCAGGGATCTCTCCACACATCTGAGAGGTGAAATAAAATTGAAATCTACCTCTAACACATTTTTTTTTCCTGTTGGGAAAATTGGCATATCCCTTTTTAATATACAGTTACGTATGATGGTGACATTTGGGGCATCGTTACGTTATATCAGGGAGCACAGGCCAGGCACTGAGGCTCACGCCTATAATCCCAGCATTTTAGGGGGCCAAGATGGGTAGATCACTTGAGGTCAGAAGTTCGAGACCAGCCTGGCCAACATGGCAGACTCAGTCTCTACTAAAAAAAACACACACAAAAAATAACAATTAGCTGGGCATGGTGGTGCATGCCTGTAATCCCAACTACTCAGGAGGCTGAAGCAGGAGAATTGCTTGAACCTGGGAAGCAGAGGTTGTGGTGAGCCGAGATCACGCTACTGCACTCCAGGCTGGGTGACAGAGTGGGACCCTGTCTCAAAAAAAAAAAAAAATTATATCTGGGAACACAACCGTCCCTAAATCCTGCCTTGGCCCATCCAGCCCTCCTCCTCCATGCACAGAGACAATGGCAAAGGGACATACAGACCAGTTTGTGCCTCAAACCTCACTGCAGAGAATTCTACAGTGTGCTGGGCTAGAACACAGAGTACAGAGTATCTCCCCAAACTTAGGAGCCTTGGCATCTTTCTAAGTCTAAACCTGTATTTCAGGACCTTGTCACCATCCATTCAGTTGTGTATCACAGAGAAACAGAGCAGAAGGAAAGCTCAGAGAGGCTCAGTGGAGCCCTTTTAGAGCCGGTGACTTCCCCTGCTGATCCATGTGGCCCAATCACTGTTCTAAAAATTGACCCAATCCAGTCCCTGAAAAGGACATGAACGCATCCTTTTTTATGGCTGCATAGTATTCCACAGTGTATATGTGCTATATTTTCTTCATCCAGTCTATCATTGATAGGCATTTGGGTTGTTCCAAGTCTTTGCTATTGTGAACACCGGATAGGGGAGGGATGGCATTAGGAGAAATACCTAATGTAGATAATGGGGTGATGGATGCAGCAAACCACCATGGCACGTGTATACCTATGTAACCAACCTGCACATTCCATACATGTATCCCAGTACTTAAAGCATAATAATAAAAAAATTGACCCAGTCTAATCAGTATCCCTTCCTCCTGGGAAAGAGACAGGCTAAGACCTCCTCTTTCCTATCAAGCATAAAATTGAGAATATGTGCTGAGAATCTTAAACTATTCACTTCCTTTCACCCAGTAATTATTATCTACTCATGCTTACACCAGCTAGACATTGTTCTAAGCAGGTACTTTATAAGCATCATTTTATTTAAGCCCCCAGTAACGCTATACTTTAAATCCCACTATTGCCCCTATTTGATAGATGGGGAAACCTGATGCAACAGCCAATAGAGAGCCTAGATCTGATCCCAGATGCTCCAGCTCCAGTCTGGGTTGTTAACTATTAGACTACATTGCCTTTCAATCAATCCCCTTCAAGAACCATGTGTCCTAAGCAAATTACCTAGAGTATAGAAAAGATATTGACAAAGATGTTCATCTCATTATTTACAGTAGAGGAAAAATTGGTAATTAAACATTTGGGAAGGTTAAGTAAGGTACATGAGTATTACATATCCATTAAAATGGTATGCAATTACCTGCATTGTCAGCAGACTAGCAGTTGTGAACCTGTGGCTACTGCTCACCAGTGAAAGCTTATGTTTAATACAGAAAGAAAGCAGGGCTCCTGTGAGCCTTCAGCCAGCTTCCTACCAACCCAGTCACATTAGGGGAGAATCAGGATGCAAGGTTTCCTACAGAGGCCCTAGGAGAGCTCACTAGACAGTTAGCTTCACCCTTGACAAAAAGTTCAAACCAGGATGAAAACCGTTCAACACTACCATCTATTTAATGAACACTGTTAGCAGGTGTGTGTGTGTGTGTGTGTGTGTGTGTGTGTGTGTGACAGAGTCTCACTCTGTTGCTCAAGCTGGGGTGCAATGGCGTGATCTTGACTCACTGCAATCTTGATCTTCCAAGTTCAAACAATTCTCCTGCATCAGCTTCCAGAGTAGCTGGGACTACAGGCACACACCACCATGCCCGACTAATTTTTGTATTTTTAGTAGAGATGGGGTTTCACCCCACTGGCCAGGCTGGTTTTGAACTCCTGACCATAGGTGATCCACCACCTCGGCCTCCCAAAGTGTGAGGTTACAGTCGTGAGCCACACCCGGCCCATTGTTAGCACTTTCTATAGGGCAAGCATTGTTCCAAGAAATTTTGTGTGTATTCACAAATTTAATCTCTGCCTGGGAGGTAGTTACACTTATTACCCTCTCTTCCTGTGAGATAGGAGGCATGGTAACAGCACACAGCTAAGCAGCAAGAAAGCCAGGATTCAAACCAAGGCATTCTAGTTCCAGGATCTGCAACTGAACCACTACCCCACACAGCCATTCCAGCACAGCCTGTGGTTAGGGCTACCTTCTGCCCACCGGCCTGTGGGCATGGATGTGTGTGGCCCTGTGGCTAGCACATTTCTGGCTTGAAGAGTGAGGTACATTCAAAATTTTGAGTCTGGAGCTGGGCTTATGTAGGAAATGGGGTAGTGGTGGGAACTGGGGCTGGAGATTGCAAAAGCATCAATTCCACCCAGAACACACCCTTTCCACCTGCTCCCAAAATACAAAATACAACCTTCCTGAACACACAAACATCCACAGAAAGAACCAAGTATTTGAGTGTGCCCTACATGGATGATACTAGACCATGTATTTTGTTCTGATGTTATTTTTACTCACTGTGTGTCTTACAGGACTGTCCATGGTGGAACATCTATTTATTTTTGTATTTTCAGAAATGGGCTCTCATTCTGTCACCCAGGCTGAAGTACAGTGACACTATTACAGTTCAGTGTAGCCTCCAACTGTTAGACTCAAGTGATCCTCCCACCTCAGCCTCCTGGGTCTGTAATTAGGACTATGGACACTCACCACATTGCTCAGCTAATTAAAAAAAAAAAATGTTTTTGAGAAATGAGGTCTTGCTCTGTTGCCCAGGCTGGTCAAACTCCTGTCTTCAAGTGATGCTCTTGTCTCAGCCTCCTGGGTTGCTAGGATTATAGGTGTTCACCACTCCACCTAGCTCATGTTGGAACACTGACATCTTCCTACTTCTTTGTGATGGCTTCAGAGTTTTCCACAGTCGGAAAATACCAAACTATACCGAGCTGCTCCCTACAGTATCCAACAATGGATACATGTTTTCTAGCTTCTTCATACTGAATTCATGTTGCAATAACCACCCTTTTACATGCCTTTTTGTATGTATGCATGTGCAAATGTTTCTCTACCAGAGACATCTAGATAGAAGTCTTAGAGGATAAGCATACACATTTTTTGGCTTATTATTAGACTTCAAAGTAGCCACACCAATTTACATTTGCCCCAATATGGGTGAAAACGGTTGTCATAGGTCCTCAGTACTCAATATAATCAAACTCACCACAATCATCACCACCCTAAGATTAATGAATGATGGAACGACTGTTTTTTGTGTTGTTTTCAAATGCAGTCTTACTCTGTCACCCAGGCTGGAGTGCAGTGGTGCAATTTCAGCTCACTGCAACTTTTGCCTCCCGGGTTCAAGAAATTCTCCTGCCTCAGCCTCCGGAGTAGCTGGGATTACAGGCGAGCGCCACCACACTCAGCTAATTTTTGTATTTTTAGTAGAGATGGAGTTTCACCATGTTGGTCAGGTTGATCTCGAACTGCTGACCTCATGATCCACCCACCCCGGCCTCCCAAAGTGGTGGGATTACAGGCGTGAGCCACCACGCCTGGCCCAAAGCTACTGTTTGAACATACATTTCCTGCTTGTTAGTAAGATCCTACCTTAGTTTTGTTTTGTTTTGTTTTTCCCGTTTTGATATTGTCTTTTGTGTCTTTTGTGTCATATTCTTGCCCATTTTTCTTTTAAAAAATTCCTGTCCCAGTATGTTTATAAGAGTTCTTATATAGTCTGAATCATAATTCCTTTTATGTTGTATTGCTAATATTTTCTCCTATGGGGCTCTTTTTTTTTTTTTTTTTTTTTTTTGGTTTTAACTTTATAACAACTTCCGTCATGTCAAATATTTTAATTTTGAGTGAAATTTCTCAGTTTTTCTTTTATGGGTTTTTCTCTTCGTAGCTTGTTTCAGAAGGGCCTCTCTGCCCCTGTATCCAAGATATTTTCCTGTATCACAGCTTTATAATTTTAAAGTCACCTCTTTAACATCTACTTAGTATTTTCCTCACTGCAATCTGGCTTTCACATCTAATGCATTAGAGAAGTTATTTTAAGTCATTTTCTAAGTCCCAAAACCAAGGTTTATTTTTCTTTTCTATTTTGCTTCTTTGATGTATTTGCCAGTTCTGTCTCCCCCCTCCTCCCTAAAAACTTTCATCTTATGTTCAAAAAGCTGTTTCTTGAATCAATAGAGAGAAAAGCAGTTTTTCCTCTAGCTTTCCTGACCACTGAATCTTTTCTGGCTGCCTTTACTCACCTCTCAAATATCTGAATCCTCAGAGATTTGTCTCTGAGCCCACTTCATTTCTCCACATGTGTCCTGGCTTCAAACCCATGACCAAGGTTTCCCACTATTAGTATATTAATTCTCTATTAACAATAATTCATTTCCTAATCCAACTCTCTTTCAACCTCACTTACATACCCAACATTTATTTTTAATCATCAACTAAACAAATCCAGCTGCATGTCCCATGAAACCCTTAAGATCAACTTGTGCAATATCAAATTTTCTCCATCCTTCCATCATTCTCCCCATCTGTTGCTTTCTCTTTGTTTTGGAGACAAAGTCTTGCTGTGTCACCCAGGCTGACAAGCTCAGCTCACTGAAACCTCTGCCTCCTGGGTTCAAGCAATTCTCCTATCTCAGCCTCCTGAGGAGCTGGGATTACAGGTACACACAACCACACTTGGCTAATTTTTCTATATTTAGTAGAGATGGGGTTTTGCTAAGTTGTCCATGGGTGGTCTTGAACTCCTAACCTCAAGTGATCTGCCCACCTCAGCCTCCTGAAGTGCTGGGATTACAGGCATGAGCCACCATGCCTGGCCTTTTTCTCTTTATTAACCTCAGAACCTAAACAGGTATACATAATACCTTATGCCAACAATTCATCTAACTATCTGGTTCCTTTTCCTATTCTTGGTGAGAAACAGGGATCAGGGACACAATTTCCTTGGTTTACCCGTTAAGAACAATTTCCTCAATTTCTCCATTTAGGTTTTCAGACTCAGGAAGTGCTTGCTGGAAAGGTGACCAAATATCAATCTTTTTAAAAATGTAAATTGAATAAAAAGGAATAGCTTTACTGTTTATTAAGCAGCTCAAGGAGACCACCACATGACCTTCGTTCCATCACTCAATTTCCACCAGCATAATGGTTGGAAAATTAGTTAATCCCCAGAAAGGCAAACTTTCCCAGTGGTCCACTCTGCAAACTACAGTCATCTCACTCCAAGCCCCGTTAGAGCCAGCAAGCCTCTGAATTCGGAGGAAGAACAAGGACCCTGTTGTTGTCACCTGAAGGCCAAAAACTTTTTCTACCAAGTCTAAACTTGGGAGGGCCACAGAGAGGAATTGGGAAGGTTTTTCCACTGTGGGTTGCCCTTGCTCTTGGTGGAAGGGAAAGGAATACTGACTTTTTTTGTATTATTGGAGTATCTGGCAGCAGGGCCAGGCAAAACTCACAATAAATTTAAAATGGCAGTACACCTAGGAATAACACATCAACCAAATGCTTGCCTCCTTAAAAAACAGACTGTTCACTGCAGTGAGTGCTGGAGGGCAGGTTAGAGGGGACAACCAGATGGGGACGGGGGAATGCCTGGAGAGGAATGGACTTCAGGGTGACGTTGGTAAGAGCTAAGATATTATTAGAACTATGATGATAATAATGATTATTAGTAGCAATTCCACTTATTAAATATCAGAATGGATATCAGCCACTATTGTAACTGTTCTCAGGGCATCTGTTTAATCTCCCCAACATTGCTGGTAAATAATCTTTATAATTCCCTATAGAGAGGAATGTGAGGCTCAGAGAGGTTAGCGAGCTTGCCAAAAAATCACAGAATTGGCAAATGTGAGCACCACAGTTCAACTCCAGGTTTGTGTGATGTCACCTGTGCATTTTTCCACGAGTACATGTTGCTTTGGGAAGTAAAGAAGGGAGGTGTCTGCCTATGCAGGGCCAAGGCGACAGTGGGCTCAGCATCATGTCTGGTGGGAAGGAACCAGGAGAACACTGGGTCCTGGAAGAGGGGAGGGAGCTGCTTTAAGATGAGATCATACATGAGACACCAGCTCAGAGAGGTGACAACCACGTGCACAGAGTAGAGCCAGAGGGAAACCAGGCAGAGGCTGCTGGAACTTAAGCAGTGAGAACCCAAAGAACTTAGAGTAACAGTTGAAGTGGTAGAAACAGAGCAAGTCAAGCACAGCAATGTCAGGGAACTTCCCGAGTTAAAATCAGGGGTTGTAATCTTTCCTTACAGCTTTTCAAGAAAGGAGGCTGGTCATAACCAGTCAGTAAAGCAGACAGAAGAGAAGGAGGAAAGCCTTCTGGGTAAGGTGGTAGAAACAGCTGCCTTGCTGCTGAGTAGTGAATTTTCCATCAATGGAAATGTTCAGAGACTTGCCAGCTGTTGTACCAGGGACACAAGTAGCAAAGGGAATTTGTTGACTCCAAGTCTTTCCTAAGCTGGAGATTCCATTGTTCTCACTTCACTGCCCTGACTTTACCAGGAATTTCACACTGACCTCCTAGGTAAGCCCATGAAGCCCCAGATCCCCTCCCCACCGGGTGGGCCTCATCCCTCAGCCAGGCCCTGATATGGGAGAGCCATGTTTGACTAACTCTTAGAAGTTGAGAAGTCTAAGAACATTCGCTTCACTAAGGCTGGGTCTTTTCTTTTTGAGACAAGGCTAATAATGACTTTCTTACTAGATTTACATTTAAAATCTCCTAGCAGAAGGCCTAGGTTAAGATTAAGGATAAGATGAATTGAATCTAAGTCACAAATCTATTGACTGCAAAACTTCTTGGTTGAACATTCTCTTTTTCCCATTTATTTATTTTATTGCATTTTAGGTTTCGGGGTACATGTGAAGAACATGCAAGATTATTGCACAGGTACACACGTGGCAGTGTGATTTGCTGCCTTCCTCCCCATCACCTACATCTGGCATCTCTCCCCTTGCTATCTCTCCCCAGCTCCCCACCCCCCACCGTTCCTCCCCTATTTCCCCCCAACTGACCCCAGTGTGTAGTGCTCCCCTCCCTGTGTCCATGTGTTCTCATTGTTCAACACCCGCCTATGAGTGAGAACATGCGGTGTTTGATCTTCTGCTCTTCTGTCAGTTTGCTGAGAATGATGGTTGAACATTTTTACGTAACACCCGTTTACAAAGTACCTCCCCTAAGTATTAGTCCATCTGCTAGGCACTAGAACTATGCTAACAAGTATGGCAGCTGCTGGCCACATGTGGTCATCCAGTACTTTTACTGGACAGCACTGGTCTAGAAAATAAGAGATTAAGACAAGGTGCATGTCTAAGGCCAAATCTTCGGCCAAGGGTGGGGGGTAATGTGTAATAATTGCATGTTTTAGAAGTTCTCTAACAGCAATGTGTTCATCACGGGTGCACATGTAACCAAATCTGTGAGGTTGGGTTCAAGTCAGCGGCAAGGCTGAGGACCTTATGCAAGTAGGAGGCCTTGTTCACCTGCCAGATGGGACGGAAGGAAACCCAAACACCCTTTGATTCATCACCTACTGGGACCAAATGTGGCTCTGTTGTAGACACATGCTCTGGTTTCCTCAACTAGCTGCGAAAGGGATCAGAACAGCAAGGTTCAGAAACACGAGAAAGTCCAACCCCTGTTGCACAGCCGATCAATGACACATCGGAGCCTTCAATCCCAAACTGAGTTCTTGCTCTTGGTCTGTATGCAACACTGCTCCAAGGGAGCAGTCTCTTAATTCCCTTCCTGTCACCATCCCTTTCTCTAAATTCTTTAACACTTCTGGCAGCCACGGCTACAAGTCATAACCACAGTAGAAACTCAAGGAGAAAGCCAAAGGCAGCTTCGCACATACACTGAAACCTATCTTTCCTATAAGCAGTTCAGCCTTGCTGAATCTAGTTCAGTCCATCGCTTCCTTTAAATGCTGCTCTGGAACCTTTGAACACAGCCTTTAAACGTGTTTGGCCTTGGGTATTCATGGAGAAATAACCATGAGGCCAGATAGATTTGTTTATTAGAACTTGAGACTCTGGAAAACAGCTTAGGGTGACTTTAAAATAGCAACCAGTGGAATAAACACACCAATGGCACAGGGTGGTCAGGGAATGTGTTGCAAACAGCCATTTATTAAAGAAAATGAAACCCTAGTGACAGTTTAAAAATTCTCATCAAAATGCTTTTTGTCTAAAGGCAGTATTTTTATAGTGTCTATCCCTGGCTATAAATGTGTTTTTTTCTTAAATAGTCCTTACAGAAGCCCAAGTCCAGCCCAGGACACAAGCTGGTCACATCATCCTGCTCTACAAAAAAGGAATTGTTCAGCCTCCAATAAAACAGTGAGGCCTGCCTTCTTCAAGGACAAGGTGGGGCAGGGGCCCTCCCGCCCTATTATCTTTGATGTGTGTGATTTTTTTTTTTATGTGATTTTTTTTTTCAGGTCACTGCCATCCCAGGTGCTTTTACTGTTAAGATTTGAGGGGAGGAGGCTCACCTAAATGGGAAGGCCATGTCTGTCAGCATTTGTGACAGGGACAAACACTTTCAATTGAGAATGTTCTCAGATCCGTCACCATCCACACACCCTCATCCCACTTTCTCTTCTCGTAGCCAATATTGTCAGCCATTTAGTTTATTTAATTTTCTCTGTTTTTTCCCTGAAGAATAAGCTGGAGGTGGAATTCCTACAGGAGGAAGACAAGTTAAAGGACTGCTTCTGTCCCTGCCTGGCCTCGCGACCAAGAACCCACAAGAAAACCAGCGCTTCGCCAGCACGGAGAGTGATGATTTCTTAGTGTGACTCCAGTTTAAATGAGAACTGAATTGTGATGAAGGCTATCAAGGAAGCAGGGTGCTTTGATGGAGAACCACAGAGCAGGACCTTCCTAGATTATGCACCTAGAGAAGGTATCTCTGAGGAGGTGGCAATGTGAGTTCAGATCCGAAGGGCAAGATGGAGTAGGCCACAAAATAGCTCACACCAAGAGACTGATTTTGGGAAGGGATAGAGTGGAATGACAGAGAAAACACACGAGGAAAAGCACAGTGGGGGTGTGGGAAGAGACTTAGAAATGATTTAGAAATGGCAAAAGGTCTTTGCAACCCTGTATTTTGTCATCAAGTATCTCTTTCCACAGTCTCCATAAATCCCATTGAGCAAATTATTTCCAAGCAGCACTTGAGCTGTGCTGACACACAAGTGTGAGTAGACACACTGGCTTAAATGAATGGCGCTATAGCATCACACACACACACACACACGCACGCACACACACACACACAAGCATGTGGTAACTTTCCTTTTTCTGCCCTGAAAACTAAATTAAATCCATTTTCCAGAACATTCAGCAAAATTCAGAGCTCCAAATCAAAGAGTTAAATATTAGGTTTTTAAAAAGACCCCAAGCTTCTCAGACTTTGAAACAGAAAGCAAGCAGGCAAAACCTGAAGTTAACATTGACACACTCCAAAAAGGCAAATCACTAGGAAATGCAGCAGAAATAAATAAGCCTAACATAAGGCATGAGAACAAGGGGCCACCTTATGCTGTGGCCAGCAGAGGCATCCAAACATTTCGTCAGCAGGATTCCAGCCAACCTCCAAAGCTCACTTTTATAAGCCAGCCCCAGGCATCCCAGAGCAAGATGTAGCTGTGTAGTCTACCTCTGCATAGCTGCTTCAGGGGGGCTGGCAACGTGGCTCGGCAGGCTTGCCCCAGAGCCATGGCAAAGAATGGATTTGTAGTTTGTATCCTGGTGATCACCTTACTCCTGGACCAGACCACCAGCCACACGTCCAGATTAAAAGCCAGGAAACATAGCAAACGCAGAGTGAAAGGTAAGGGGGCTTCTCAGTCAAGCCAAATTCTAGCCTTCCACAGTAAAGGGAGGTGCGGGGCAATGTTAATTTCCACACTGCTCCAGGAGGCTGTCTTTGGTGATGGCACCAAGCCATCATGCCTATATGGCATTTCCAGATTAAGTGACCTTTTAATTCTCTGGGATAGTTTGTTCTTAAAGAAACCATGCTGCTGGGCTTTTTTAAAATTTATAAACAGGGAAAAAACTTGACAATAAAAAGTTCTATATTGCGTATTTTTTGTTAGGTGGGCTTAAATAGCAAGTGCTTCAAGGAAAGCTCAGCTGGATACCTGAACATCTGGTGTTATTAACATGGGGCAGGAAGAATGTTAACAGAGGACGGATTCA